>NC_140183.1:59870636-59955636 GCF_963971535.1 Notolepis coatsorum
GGGAACGTGGAGAGGGTGAATTAGCTGGTATAAATTCTCACACTAATTTGTATACAGCTCGGTGATTAAATAGAAGTTTGTGAGAGAGAGAGGGAGAGAGAGAGAGAGAGAGAGAGAGAGAGAGAGAGAGAGAGAGAGAGAGAGAGAGAGAGAGAGAGAAGAGAGAGAGAGAGAGAGAGAGAGAGAGAGAGAGAGAGAGAGAGAGAGAGAGAGAGAGAGAGAGAAGAGAGAGAGAGAGAGAGAGAGAGAGAGAGAGGAGCTAGGAAGTGGCTCGGGGAGAAGAGCATCCCTCCCATTACTGCACAGGCAAAGCTCTCTGTCTATTGTCTCCAAGTGAAACACTGCAATTAGTGGTAATAGTCAGAGCTGGAAGCCCTCTCTGGGACAAAGGCTATTATAGTTAACTAAACTACAAACTAAAACTACTTGGTTAACTGAAATAATTTGTTTTACTTTTGGCTAAAACTAAACACTATTCCGTATTTAGGTTTCCTAAAAGGGGGGGAATATGATTTTTTATTTCACATTTATTTTTATTTTGGGTGAACGTATTTGGGGGAAATATGATTTTTTTATTGCAATCATTTTTATTTTGGATGAACTTATTAGGGGAAATATGATTTTTTTATTCAATAATTTTTATTTGGGTGAACTTCCCCTTTAACAAGTGGCTTGCATGTGTTTAAAGGATCCAATCAGAGACCGGCAGCCAAACACCAAAGCGTTCTGTCCGTCAATCACAGAGACACGACCGCGGGGCAAACAAACAGTGGAGAAATCTTATCTCGTTAAAGTGGAACAACACAGCAGAGCCCTTTCTTTTAATCATGAGACATAAATGGATTTTCAGACTGTTGCAAATGTGATTAATTTAGCATTTAAGTTTCTTTCCAAGGGCACAGACGACCTTCTGACGGTCTGATCTACGGTGAGCCTGAGAGCTCATGACGGGACCTTCATGAATACATGCATGAACACCTACAGGTTTAATATATATATATATATATATATATATATATATATATATATATATATATATATATATATATATATATATATATATATATATATATATATATATATGAAAAATCAGATCAAATGAAGTAGTCAACCTCTCAAAGTGGTGAGTTAGCAGTGTAGACTAGATTAGATTAGATTAACATGTATTGTCATCGTACAGTACAACAAAAAGAGGTTTTGCATCCAACCAGAGTGCACATGTAACAGTGAAATAGTCATATACAATGTACAGGTGATTAAACTGGGAATAAACTATATAAATGAGTACTACTGAGTAATAGTGCTAATCAGATGTATGTACAGAGTTGTAGTACTATTAATATGTAGAGTGATACAGGTATAAAGACACTATGGTAGTAAGTCATACTGGTCAGCAGCATAACTAGTAAGTAGGGATGCCCCGATCACGTTTTTTGCCACCGATACCGATCACCGATCGTCTATGAGCCATATCGGCTGATACCAATACCGATAGTTTTTGGTTTTATATTAAAAAAAATTAAATATATAATTTTATTTATTTATTTTTTTATAAAATATATATATTATATAATCATACTTGTAGTTGTATTATCTGCGAGACATCGCCACCATGCAACAAGTCAAAATGCTCGCTATCTGCAAACAGCTCCACTGTCTGTGTGTAGCCTCCAGCTATAGCCAGGATTCTCCGGCACTGCATCTGGACCCTATTTGTATACTCTGCTTTGGTCAAATCACATTCAGCATGCCCTCATGCGATGCAAGCCAGGGGCTCGAATACGCATCGAATCAATGTTATAAGACATTGATATCAGGAGCTATCTGTAGCTACTGCTAGCCAGCTAGATAACGTTAAGACAACGCCTCAGTGAACTATTTAGTTACTGGGACATTTCATATAGAGCTAACGTGAGCTAACGTTGGCTACCGAGCTAACGGAGGTATCATGCACTCGACTATTGCTGGAGCATTTGTTGATATCAGCAGCTATCAGTAGCTAGCCAGCTAGATAACGTTAGGCAATGCATCATGTATTAAACTAAAAGTGGATAGTTGACTGGGTCATTTAGTTTAAACAGTAACGTTAGCTAGGTAGCTAACGTTAGCTCACGGAGGTGTCATGCACCACATTAACAGACTGCCGGAGCCTCTGTGTTTACACGGGTGCGGGAGGGGCAGGAGGAGGAGGAGGGGGAGGGGCAGTGCGCTGCAGCTCTGTGTGCTTGAGCCAGAAGTCAGCGAGTGAGATCTCTGCTAAGAATTGGATCATGTTTTTCGATCGGTTTTCACGATCGGCGAAAATAAAGCATTATCGGAATTCACCGATCTCATATTTATACTGAATATCGGCCGATACCGATCGCTGGCCGATCGATCGGGGCATCCCTACTAGTAAGAGTAGGTAAGGGTATGTACTGATATAGATATAGTAAAAGGTAAAAAGGATTATATGCAGTTATGTAGAGAAAGATGTGGATAGATATATACGGTAAGAATATGTACATATATATACGGTAAGAATATGTGTATATATTAGTGCTGTCAAACGATTAAAATATTTAACTCGATTAATCGCATGATTGTCCATAGTTAACTCGCGATTAATCGCAAATTAATCAATTTTTTTTTTTTTACCTTAAACAGATCTTTTTCAAGTTCCAAGTTTTAATACTCTTATCAACATGCGAGTCAACAAATGCTTGCTTTGTGCAGCCATTTAACACAAAAGGATGACCCTCATGCATTGCAAATTTGCATCAAATTCAAAACAGAGTGATGCACAAAATAACTTAAAAGAAAATAATAATTTAAAACAATGAATAAAGTGTGCATGAAATAATAGGGGAAAGAAAACGTTAGGAACTTGTTACATTCACACACACAATGGCTGATTAATCACACACCCCCCTCTCTCCCTCACACACACACTCTCCCAGCTCTTTTTCTCTTTTGCCCCTTCCTCATCTCTCTCACCCCCATCTCTCTCTATATCTCACACACACACACACACACTTCAGAAACAAACATAGTATCAATGAGAGCATCAATAATACACCTGAGTGAAGTCTAGTACATTTTTTTTAATAGAATCGGGAGTTAACGCGATATTAACGCAATATATTTGACAGCCTTAGTATATATATATATATATACGGTAAGAATACATGTACAGTATGTGTACATGTATATATATACGGTAAGAATATATATATATATATGGTAATAATGCATGCATGTACAGGGAACAAAATTAACTTTTTGACTTACCAGCCATTTGGCTGGTAGATTTTAAAAACTACCAGCCAGGCAGATATTTTACCAGCCAAAAATTATAAAAACCTTTTTAGTATATCACCATGTGTTTATTATTACTATATAATACTCTCATATGCTATTTTCAATTAATATCATAAACAACATAAGGAATATTAGTATAATTTTGAGTGAACTGAAGGAATGAGTCAGCGTTAATAGTTTTAAATGCAAATAATTTATTGAAACATAGAAGTGGGGTCGGGACACACACACACTGTTTCAACTCACCACCCCGCATCATATTGTAGTCTAGTCTGTCTTCAAACTTCCACTCCTCTCGAAACGTTCTTTTTCGTCTGAGAAAGGCGCGGTGGGTTTTCTTTTTAGCGGCAGGCTTACTCCTTCCATATGGTTCCACTTCCACATATTTGTAATTGTAACCCATTTAATAATAATATTTACATTTATATATTTAATTATTGCATATATTATATATATATATATATATATATATATATATATATATATATATATATATATATATATATATATATATATATATATATATATATATATATATTTATAGGGCAACCAACCTTTTTATATTTGAATATCAACATTATCTGTCCATCCTCAGTTTACTATAATATACTCCTGACTTCATCGACTTTCCAAACGCGCACACACACAGAGAAAGGGAGAGTGCCCCCCCCCCCCCCATTTCCCTTTCTGCTGTTCTCTATCGCTCTGCCTCTGATCAGGATTAGCTTGTTAGCTTACGCTAACGTAACGTTAATTTCGGGCGATGTGGGCATAAAGGAATGGCGACGATGCAAAGCATGTTAGATGCATTTGATCCGTTGTGAAAAAGAAAAGAAAAAACACAGACTTATTTCGGGTCGCAAAATAGGCGCACTGCTGTGTAGCCCTGCTCTGCTTAATGTCAGCAGAAGCACGGACTGGGCGGATATGACTCACCGAGTTGCCACAGGATTTTCAAAATAAGAGTATCGATATGAACCGAACGTTGCTAGCTGCCGGAGCCATAGATATTATAGCTGGAGCTGCGCTTGGGGCGGAAATGAGACCCGCCACAGGATTTTCAAAATAAGAGTATCGATATGAACTATTTTGTTACCGGCCAGGTGGCGGGCAGACCTCTCATTGTTACCCGCCAAACCTTAAATCTGCCCGCCATTGGCACTTGGCGGGTACTTATTTTGTTCCCTGCATGTGTACATAGTAAGAATAGGGCTGGGCGATAAAACGATAAGGATAATTATCGCGATATATTTTAATAATCGATATCGATTGATAATAAAAAATATCAACATGGCAGTTTTAAAACCAGAGACAGTGGACAGGCTTGTCTTTCTTGCCTGCAACTTAAAGTAATGGCTTTGCTTGTCCAAATGACAATACTGACCAAATTGAGATACATTTGTCTCTTGTCCATTTATTTTGTTTGCTTTCCAATTTAAAATACAGTTTGAAACTGTCTGTACACAGTAGGCTATGTGTGCTAGCAGAGCTAGTCTCCAGTCGCAAGTCATGGTGCACATGTGCAGTGGTTTGTCCACCTAAAAAGCGCCAAAAGATAGAAAAGAAACTAGCAGAGCCAGAACTATTCAACTCCCCTGGAGCCACAGCCAACAGAGAAGCCGGTTTACTTTCGCTTTCAAACCAGCTGCAGCCTGAGAACTGGAGTGTGAGGGGATGTAACACGAAAGATGGCGGCAATGACAAAGAATTGCTGCAAAATAAACATACATCTGTTGTTAAAAAAAGTAAATAATAATAATATTCTTTTTTATATATACTTATAACAATATCGATAATTATCGATATAGAGTGATATGATAACATCATCATATCGTTATCGTGATATCATTTTTGGCCATATCGCCCAGCCCTAGGTAAGAATATGTGTATAAATATATACGCTTACGCTATACAGCATTATTGTACATGCTATCATACAGTTATATGGGTAATTCAAGTTCTGCCTCAAAGACTGCACCGTTTTAAAACATCCATACGCCATATCTCCCTACTGACAGGGAGCGTCTGTGTTGGTAATGAGTTTACTCAAACTCACACGCACACACACGCACACACACCTGAGTCTCTCCTCTCATTGCCTTCACCACCACCAGCCTGTAATTCCGTCCACGTCTCGAGCATGGCCGCTTCCCGCCCAGTAATTGCTGAATTAGTTCAATTTCAAAGTGCCTTTCTGATCCGCTCACGGGGGAAGACAGAGGATGATATGGGGGAGGCGGGGGCGAGGGCCAGGGTGGTGTGGGGCGAAGGGGGCCGCTACCGGGCGGCTCTCTCCTCATCAGCCTGGCCGGGATCACGCAGATCAAACAGGCAGAGTGATGGTCTCGTCTTGAGTGTGTGTGCCCAGTGGAGCACAGCGTGTTCTCACCGCCTCACGCTCAGCTCCCGGTTAGCCAGGAGACGAGACACTCTGTACAGACACACCCATACTGTACCAATTTTGAACTCTGTTGAATGTACTCGATTTATACCTGCTTTCACTGTGTCTACAGCCGCCCTACACTGTAATCATCATAGTAATCATAATAATCATAACTAGCTACCTCATACTATAGTCTACCCATATAAATGTGTGATAGCAAGTACAATAGTGCTGTACATGTATATATCTATATTTACTGCTTTTATATATATATATATATATATATATATATATATATATATATATATATATATATATATATATATATATATATATATATAAAGCAGTAAATAGTAAGTACAATAGTGCTGTACATGTATATATCTATAGTTACTGCTTTTATATATGTATATATATATATATATATATGTATATATATATATATATATATATATATATACATTACACACGCACAGACATCTGTCTGTACATACCTGCATATAATCATTTGTACATATCTGTAGATACTATATCTATATCTGTACATATCCCTTACCTACTCTTACTAGTTATATATCATACTGGCCATCGCGTCTCGCTCTTTGCCATTATGAGATATCTCTTATCTCCTAGCACCTACTGTGCTCACGAACAAACAATTGCACTCACATGCACGTGACCAGGCCACGCCCCCGCGTCCTGCTATAAGACGCCGGACATGGTCACACTCCACCTTCCTCTTTTTTTGTTTCCAACACGGACGTTGCAGTGCACTCCGTGAACTAGTTGTTATGAAACGCAGGGAGAAATTAGACAATGTTGGGTTTTCGCCGGAGGTTCACCAGCCCCTGGAATCTTCTCCGCACATCCTAGCAGCGCATCGGGCCTGTCCTGGGGTTCCTCATCTCGTGACAGCGGATCGAGGGACATCGTGCGACGGTTAGCAGTCGAGCTATGTCGCGCACAGGTAGGCCTGCGTTGTCAGGCATTGATACTAGCATAAGAGTAATACTGCTGGTTGTCCCGTGAGACAGCCGTGTGATGTATTGGCGCGAGGGGCAGGATATTTGGGAAAACATGGTCGCCATGACTCTGTTTTGGGTGTTTTCCCAACTATCCTAGTGCGCGCGGCTAATGCTAAAACACTGTACATTGTACATTGGAATACTGACAAAGCCATACTTGGTAATTTACTGTACAACTGGGTTAGGACATTTGTAGGGGCCAGTTTTGAATTGCAGTCTCCCGTAGGTGTTTTTTTAGAGTGTTTTTGAAGGTGGGTAGTGATTCACATTCCTTTACAGCTTTAGGTAGGCCGTTCCACATTGATGTGGCATAATTGCGAAACGTGTTTAGTCCCTTGTTTGAGCCAAATCTGGGTTTAACATGATTTGTGGAGCTCCCTCTGGTGTTGTGATCGTGGTATTCACTGACCTTTGGGAAGTATTTTGACATGTACATGGGTACCTTGGTCGTGTAGTGTATCTTGTAGACCAGGCCCATTGCAAGTTGCTGTACTCTGTCGTCTACTCTAAGCCATCCTAGGTTGTCAAAGTGGGCAGGGGTGAGGTGGGTTCTAGGAGTCAGGTCAAGCAGTAGTCTGACTAGTTTGTTTTGAGATGTTTGTAATTTGTTTTTTAGTGCCTTTGAGGTGCTTTGGTACCATGAGGTGCAAGCATAGTCGTAGTACCCTTGAATGAGTGCTCCTGCCAGAGTCGTCAGGGTATTCTTGTTTACCAGAGAGGAGATCCGGTACAAGAATCAAGTTCGTTGGTTGACTTTTTTTTATTACATTGGATGCCATTTTGTCACAGGAAAGATTATCCTCAAGGATGGAACCCAGGTCTCCGTTCTTTGTTCCCCGCCGAGGGCTGTCTTTACTAGAAGGTCTTCCCTCCTCTTAACCATTCATGCTGACGGTCAATCAGTGTCTAATGTTGGGGGTTTAACGGGGGCTTGTTAACCATTTTCATGGGTGGATGGGCTGAGGCTCAGGGCTGGTGTGCTTTTTGTGAATCTATGAATTGTGTGCGGGACTGGTGTTTTCTCTGGTCTGCATCCCCTTAACAATTGTGTATAGTTTTCAAGTTTCAAGTTTCAAGTTTCTTTAATAGTTGTCATACAGAAGTACAGAATACTTTTATACAAAATGCTTCTTACTGTTGCGCTCCAGAGACTGTGCAAGACAAGATAAGTATGGAATAAAATAACATAGTAAAATTAGAAGTAAAAAAAATGAGGTCACAGTGTTCAGTTTAGACATATGTACAATGTTCGATGCAGAATAGACGTAGTTACCATACAATATACAATACTGTGCAGTGTACTAATATACAATACTATATAGTGCAAGGCAGAAATGGAGAAATGGGACGAGGTGCAATTTAGGTACAATTCACAGTAGGTGTACGCGTTGTAGTGCAAATCCTTTATCAATAAATATAAAGTGTAAGTGTGTTTGTGTGATCTAAAGTGTGGAGAGTGGGTGCTGCAGTGTGTTGTTTGTTTGAGTGAGTGTGTGCGTGTGGGTGTGTGTGCTGTGTGCATTTGATGGTTGTTGCATAGTGATTATTGTTCGTTTAACAGCCTGATGGCCTGGGGATAGAAGCTTCTTCTGAGTCTTTCTGTGCTCGCCTTAAGACTCCGGTATCGCTTGCCTGACCGCAGCAGTTCAAAGAGGCAGTTGTTCGGGTGGCTCGAGTCCTTAATAATTCTCTTAGCCTTCCCCTTGCACCGCTTGTTGTAAATGTTCTGGAGGGTGGGAAGCCCCCCTCCAATTGTGCGTTCGGCTGAACGTGTCACTCTTTGTAGTCTGCTACGGTCTTGTGCAGTGCTATTCCCAAACCAGGAGGTGATGTTGCCGGTCAGGATGCTCTCTATTGTACATGAGTAGAAGTTCCTAAGGATCTTCTGACTGACTTGGAACTTCCTTAGGCGCCTGAGGAAGTAGAGGCGTTGTCGTGCCTTCTTCACAACACTGTCAATGTGTGTGGTCCATGTCAAGTCCTCGGATATGTGGGCTCCGAGGTACTTGAAACTGTTCACTCTCTGAATGGCTAGCCCATTCTGCAGTGTGTTAGTGGAGTTTTCGTTCATTTATTCATTTACCCCTGCATGGGTGCACACCAGTGGAGGTTGCTGCATGCCTACTAGTGAGGCAGTGCTTCACTAGTAGTAGTCTTTTGTCTGCAGCCACCACTGGTGCTCCGTGCTTGTGAAGCAGGTGGCATCAGCCCTTTGCCTCTGACATGGTGGAACGGTGTCCCGCCCGGCCGACGCCATGAGGCGAGTCGGCCCGGCAGGTGGCTGGTGGGCTGTTAAAGCCTATACCGCCGCGGTATGGAATTAACAGCGACTAGCAACATTGTTCGAATTGCTGTTTTTTTCTGTCAAAAATGGTGTCGGGTGGTGGGGCCTTAGGGCCAGCCGACGTCGAAACATCGCGCAAGGTTTTGAGGAATTAGCTTTTGACCTAGCCGCAAGCTATAACCGCAGGGAGGGCTAGGATGCTGTCAACGCTTGTTTACAGACATCTTTGGTTGGATCAGTCTCCCCTTGAGGCCCCCAACCAGCAGCCATGTTTCCCCCACCTGAGGTACCCTGGACACAAAGACAACAGGTGATCACAAGGCTGACAGCCTTGGCGGCCGAGGGATCGGCTACATTAGATGAGCACGCCCTAAAAAACCGTTACGTCTAGCTGTGTCTAGCTCGCTCTCCGGTCTCTATATGATTTGTTCCCTTTGGCTGCGGGCCGCGTGCCTTCAGTGAAGCACGAGCGGCCCCACGTTTCGCTTCTCATGGGGACAGGGGCTGACACCCAGTTGCTGGCTAGGCCTGGGTCTGTCCGTGATAATGCTGTGCTGTCAAGCGACTCCCACGCCACACGTTCTGCATCTGTGTTTGGTGAGCCTGGTGTTGTGTCTGTCAACGACGAAGGTTGTCAGCGGGGGAACTCGAGGCCCAGGGGGTCGCATCGCGAGTTCCCCAGCCCCGCCCTCGCCAGGCCGGGTATCACGTTAGTGCCTCCCACGGCCGGAAGACCGGCGGTGGTCAGTCAGGCACGCATGGTTTGGGTGGTAGTAATATCACTGCAGGGCTACAGTGTGTAGGAACCCACCCTATCGGGCAGTGTGGGGCCATGCCGGGGAAGTGTTCAGTGGGGGAGCTTTTGTCACCCAGTGTGATGTCAGCTTCCCCCGTATCAAACCGGCCCTTTCTGTCGGGGTCCCCCCTTGGGTGCGATTGCCTCGTTGGTAGTGTCAGGGTGCGATATCCCAGCTCCACGAGATGCCCTGCTCGTGTGGTTGGCGAGTCCAGGGTTGGCAACGCACAACGGGTGGGACCGGGCCGCCTATCTACGGTTCCTGGCGGACCAGCGGCAAGTGGCGGCGGGTGCGCTTGGGATTATCGTCACATATGGCTACAGCAGTGCCATATGTCGAGGTGGATGGAGAGAACGCTGAGGCGGGGACTTGTGTTGCAGATTGCACAACCCCACGCTCCGTTTTCAGGTTTGGTACAGACCCTATTGTCAGGGTCAACATCAGTGACAGCTCTGGCCGACGAGATCCAATCTCTGTTGGCGAACCAAGCCATCATCGTGGTCCCAAAGGAGGACGCGATGCGTGGCGTTTCCTCCCGGTATTCTCTGGTGCCCGATAAATCGGGGGGGGGGGGGGGGGGGGTGTCAGACCCATACTGGACCTGTCCCATGGAAGGTTCAGAATGTTGACCGTCTCCCACCTGTTAGACGCTGTCAGGTGGGGGACTGGTTCACCTCCATAGACCTGTAGGATGCATATTCGCATCCCGATCTTCCATTCTAGGGCTTACCTACGCTTCCCTTGCAGGGCTTAGCGTACGGGTACCAGAGGCTGCCGTTCGGCTACTCTCTGGCTCCCTGCATCTTCACCAAGTGCGTGGAGACCGCGCTGGGGCCTCTGCGTCGTCTGGGGTTACGAATTGTATTCTGCCCTGGACGACGTTCTGGTCCTTGGCCGGTCAGGGTAGATCGCCAGGTCTCATACCAGGCAGGTGGTGTCTCACCAGCCTGGGTTTTGCTGTAGACTGGAAGTAGAGTTCTCCTCTTCCCAGTTAACGGGTGGAGTACTTGGGCTTTTTCTAAGCTCAAGGTCTATATGGGCATCCCTCTCAGAGCGGCGGCGAGTGGTTGGTTCTCGGCGCGCTCGGGAGGTTCCGTCCTAGGACGGTTACGGCGCTGTCCGTGATGCGCCTGCTGCTGGGGTCCCTCTTGGCCTCCTCTTCATGAGGAGGATACAGAGGTGATTTTTTCCAGTATGGAAATGGACCCGGTGTGAGACATGTGGAAGCGGCTGAAGGTTCCCATGTCAGTACTGGGGGACCTCGTCTTCTGGGGAGGGTCTGGTGCCCTCACCTGCGGGGTCCCTGTGGGCAGCAGGCTGTCACACGTCACGGTCTTCACCGACGCCTCCCTCATGGGATGGGGGGGGGACGTGTCGGGCCAACGCAGTAGGGGGCAGCTGCCCGGTCTGCGCTACATTCAATGTGTTGGAATTGAAGGCAGTCCTTCTGGTCCTTAAACGGCTCGACCACCTTGTTGTGGGCAAGCATGTTTTGGTCAGGATGGACAACACGACGTCAGCGTCGTATATTGTCAGACAGGGAGGAGTGCGCTCCCCCCGTCTGCACCGGGCGGCGGCGGGCTCTGGCTATGGGCGTTCTCCATTTGCTCTGTCTGAGGGCTCTCCACATCCCTGGCAGGGAGAATGTGGGTGCAGGTGTGATGTCGCGGGGCGGTCCTCACCCTGATGAGTGGGGACTACGTCTAGACATAGTCGAGCAGGTCTGGGACCGATTCCGTGGCCGTCCGGGATTCTGTACGCATTCCCCCCCTTACACCTGATAGTTCAGCTGTCGGGGCGGGTACGTCGGGAGCGCGGGACTTGGTCGCGCCGGGCCGGGGCTCAGCTGTGTGGTCTCCGGCCCTGATTCAGCTCTTGGTGGCCCCGTCGTGGCCTGTTCCGTGGTCACCATGGGCCCTCTCTCAGGAATGCGGAACTCTGTTCTGCCTCCTGTTCTGGGGCAGGCTCTAGGCTTGGCTGCTGACAGTGTGAATCTGGTGGGGATGCATCTTGACTATTCTGTGGTTAACGCTATCCGGTACACGCACGCTCCGTCCTCTACCGCGGCTTACGCTGGGGAGTGGCATATGGTAGAGTGTGGGGGCGGAACATTGTTCAGCCACCCTCTCGTTGAACATTCCTGCTTGGCGTTCGGCGTCTCAAGCCTGTGGAACGTTCTCTGTCTCCGAGTGGGACCTCCAACTGGTCCTGGGCCGGTTGTCGGAGGCCCCGTTTGAGCCTCTTGAGCAGGCGCCATTGGATCTGCTGTCTTTGAAAACCACGTTCTTTTTGGCCATCACCTCCGCTAAGCGCGTGGGTGAGCTGTGTGCTCTCTCGGTGCGGCCTGAGTGCCTGTCTATCCGGCCGATAGCGGTGCGACTCTGAGGCCTAATCCAGTCTTCGTGCCAAAGAATATCCGGAGCTCTTTCGCTCCAGGGATATTATGGTTCAGGCGTTCGTCCGCCTCCTCACGCTGGTGAGTTGGAGGCAGGCCTTCAGCTGTCGTGTCCTGTCCGTGCACTGGGGGTTTACCTCAGGACTCGGACTCTCAGGACTTCCGTTCAACTGTTTGTTTGTTACGGTTGCCCTTGCGCGGGTGAGGTGCTGTCCAAGCAGCACATTGGTTGTGCGGGGGCGTTGCCTTTTGCTGCACGTTGGCTGGACAGGTCCCCCCTCGGGCTGCTGCCCTGTTAGGGGGGGCCTCGTGGAGGACATCTGTGCTGTGGCCTCCTGGTCCTCCCCGGGTCCCTTCGTTAAGTTTTACCTCATGGACATGACTGGGGGTTCTGTCTCCCAGGCGGTTCTGAGGTCTTTGGTGGGCTAGCAGGGGTGTGTGGGTGTGTGCCACGAGGTGCTGTGTCACACGTGGTCCCACCTGTGCTGTGCGTTTTCAGGGGTCTCTGGTTCCCCCTTTTTTCGCACTGTGGTGGAGTTAACTGCCTCCCCCCCTTCGTTAGGACGGGCGGGTGGACGGGACTCCCCTCCTCCCTGGTTGGGGCTTACGGGCCCTCAGGGGGTACACTTGTCGGGCCACGCGTCTGCTCTGTCCCATATCTCATAATGGCAAAGAGCGAGACGCGATGGCCAGTATGATATATAACGAAAGGTTATCTGGAGGTCTCTGGAGCGTAACAGTAAGAAGCATTTTGTATAAAAGTATTCTGTACTTCTAGCGGCTATGTGGCGTAGTGGGCAAGGCGCTCGCCACGAATGCGGAGACGCTGGGCTCGCCTGTTCGAGCCCAGCGCTCCACATTGCTTTCAGTTTAGCTGGTCGTTCATTGTAACTGAGGGGTACAATTCCCTGACTGTATTGTTAGATATGGTATTTAATACCACTACCTCTTGTACTTTAACTTCTGGCCATCCAGTACATGATATAAGTATGATGAACACTTTCCCACCTGATGAAACGAAGTCCACACAAATGTACAAATCGAATATTTAATATAGCAAAAGGTATATACAACGTTCACTTGTTTACACTTATGATTTGAAATATGCACTTGTATGGCAAATGAGTATTCGTAGGTAAATCAACATTGAATGTCCAATCTCTGGTTACGCAGGGAGTAAGTATACAACCTGGATATTTAGGAACTATAGCGATGGTACTTAAATGATTATAGCTGGATACACTAAGGGGGGGGGGGGGGGTCCCGCTGGTTGTAAGACAGTAGGAGGGGGGGTTAGAGAAGCCGCTGGCGGTATCCCATCTGGCCGACGATTTCTTGGGAGAATTCAAAGTCTTGAACACGGTGCCCACAGAACCTCGGTCCGCAGACGAATACAGCTGGACCCTCTGGTGGACGGTAGCTGCCGGTCCACAACGGAGAGACGTGAGGCGACCTCACTGGTGTAGAGCGCCGTCTCACCTGGAGTCCTCTCCGGGGGGTAGTTCCAACACTCCGCAGTGTTGGCCGTTATCCATGGAATAATCAAAGCACCCAAAGCATAATCCAAGCCGTGGAAGGCTCGCCGTCGTCCGGGTAGAGTAATCCAATATACAGGTCCAGTCGCCCTGGCCCGGAGCTCCTCGGATGCAAGCACCACTAGGGGTCTGCCCAGCCTGGTTAAGCGTCCAGATAACGTCAGGAACGATGGGGGTACTGATAACTTTATAACTCTAACCGAACGATGCACCATACATAAATAGACTATTATTAGCTTAATAGAATACGTCCAACTCGACGGTATAGTGCCAAACTATGACTATTCAACTATTAATCCACACGATATCTCAATGCCTATTCTGAGGCCAAGTAGGCCTTACTACACCACACGTGCGTCGTGGGTGAGGCTTCGCGTCTGTCACTCTGTTGGAGGGTAAAGAACTGGACTAAAAGAAAGTTCTACTTTACTTGCGCCATATATATATGCGCTATGAACAAATAGTACCATTCGTATTTCGCCAGACGTATTCCTACGCGGAACCGGGGCTTGCCACGACATGTTGGGCGGCACGATTGAACTTGAACCTAGGGGTATGGCAACCTGGCGCCAGGTTCTCGTCCAATGGTAGAATGAAACTATTATGGGCTGTTTAGTAGACTAAAGGGATATTCAGTGCATATTGTACAAGGAATATACAGGGGATATCAAACGATATACAAACACTATTTAAATATATATATATAAATAAATATATATATTCGGTTTAATCTGATCCTTCACAACATTCATACTAATACACATTGGCCGTATTAGGGGGTGGGAAACTGATGGGTGGGGATCGGGCGTTGTGGACAGCGACTCCTACAGGTCGGTTGGTACGCCTGCGCAGTAGAATCAGGAAGTGTCGGGGGCAGCGTGAGCCTCCCACGCGTTACTCCTCGCCACTGAGAGATCGAGCTGCGCAGGTGAAAAGATAAAAAGTGGATAAAAGTGGATAAAAAAAAAGTATTCTGTACTTCTATATGACAACTATTAAAGAAACTTGAAACTTGAAAACTATAACCTAGTTATATGAATACTGGCTGAGCGTCTCGCTATTAGTGCCCTGAGGTCCCTTGGTTGGAAACTTTTTCCGAGGAAGGTAGAGTGTGACCATGTCCGGCGTCTTATAGCAGGACGCGGGGGCGTGGCCTGGTCACGTGCATGTGAGTGCAATTGTTTGTTCGTGAGCTGGCCAGTACAACTTACTACCATAGTGTATTTATACCTGTATCACTGTACATATTAATACTACAACTCTGTACATACATCTGAATAGCACTATTACTCAGTAGTACTAATTCATGTATTCTATACCCAGTTTAATCACCTGTACTGTACATTGCATATTACTATTGCACTTGACTGTTACATTTGCACTCTGGTTGGATGCCAAACTTATTTTCGTTGTACTGTACTTGTGCTGTATGATGGCAATACATTTTATTCTAATCTCATCTAATCTTGAATCTAATCTTAACACACACTTGGCCTGCCGGGAAGAGATGACCAGCCGAGCACATTCTCTGTGCAGCTCCTCTGCCAAGGGTGCTGGGTGGGGTAATGCAAACAGAACCAGCATGGCTTTTGATCTTAACACAATGGCGCCAAAGCACGGAGATCTCTGTGTTTCGATTCCACCTGTTGTGGACAGAAGCACGGATATATCCGTGGCAATTTGTATTTGCTTTTATTCCATTTTAATAACCTATTCAAGGTCACCGAGCGGCACTGCAGATTTACCCTACTCTTTGAATTCGCCAACATGCAATACCGGCCAGATCCTCTTAGGGGTGCTATCGCGATAATAGAGTGTTCCCTGTGGCAGAAGTTGTCTTTCTTTTTTTGGATCTCTAATGTAGTTTTCTACTCATCTGAAGCGATAGCTATTGTCTGTTGCACGGGATATGTTTTGAATTGCGGATTTCACTATGCAATAAGGGGATTTATCATCAGCCAATGGACATAGCGATCTACCAGATGGCGATCGATAACAGGGAAATGCTCGGGGGGATCCAACCGGCTCATGGTAAGATCTTTTTCACGTAAATTACAGCCGATCGGGCCTTGTTTTGATAGCCATCCAGGCGACACGGTTATTGGTAATCAATAATAATAAATGACGTCCCCTGCCACCCCCCCCCCCCCCTTTCATGCATACATGCTTTGGGATTGTGCCGATCATATGCAGTTTGAGTTATTTCTGTAGCATCTGTAAAACGGAAATGCCATTGGATATAACGTTAGCAGCTATTAGCCCTATATCTAGCCTTCCAGAAAATATACTAGTCCCAAATCCCGTATAACGCTTATATTCACGGCGCTATAAAATGAGAACCTATTGATGCATTTTTTTTTCTTTAAGCCATTTTGAAGGGACGGTTTATGGACTCAATTGACAATGAGAATGGACAGATAGCAATACTATAAAGTATAGATTTAGCTGTACAAACAGCCCCACGTTTGTTTACATTCCCCGGTCCTCTTGACTTTAATTAGACTCATCCCAATGGCCCCGAATGTGTTAAAGCAGGCCTGTGTTGTTGTTTTTACTTTTCTGTTCATATTATGTTTTTAAACCTGTAGCACTTTGGGATCTTAGTGAACGAAAAGTGCACTACAAATAAAATGTATTATTATTATTATTATTATTATTATTATTATTATTATTATTATTATTATTATTATTATTATTATTATTATTATTATTATTATTACCTTATCTTATCTTACCTTCTCTTATTGCAGTGAATGGAGTCCCCTCCTCTTCTTGCAAGCGAATCACCTTCAGAGCCACCAGCTTGCCGTTCACCCTGGAGACGCAGAGACAGCAACACATGTTACAGTGTGAACGGCACAGATCACATGCAGCGGTGGAAGAAGTACACAGTTCCTTTACTTAAGTAAAAGTAGAAATACTCAGATAAATGAGTACTGTCAAATTCGGCTTAAGTAAAAGTATTTGCTATTGAATGTACTTTTAGTATCTAAAGTAAAAGTACACATTCTACATGCCGTGTGTATCCATTGACCTATGGTGTGTGGTCCAGTTATGCTGCTCTGATTAAAGGTTGTGTTAAAGTGGTGTTTGGTCCAGTCATGCTGCTCTGATTAAAGGTTGTGTTAAAGTGGTATGTGGTCCAGTTACGCTGCTCTGATTACATCGTCTTGAAGTTGACAGGCTTCAAATGTGAAAGTATATAATCTTCATACATTTATTTTTTGTATATATTGTGTTTTCTATGCAAAATCCTTTTCTTCAAAGTAACTAGTAACCGATGGGTTCAGATAAATGTAGTGGAGTAAAAAGTACTATATTTCCCTTGAAAGGTAGTGGAGAAAAAGTATAAAGTTCCCTAAAATGAAAATACTCACATACAAACAAGTACAGTACTTGAGTACAAATACTTAGTTACTTTCCACCACTGATCGCATGGAATCTGATCTTATCAATTCTGATTTGGTGCCACTTTCATATGTCGTCCTTAACCCTTTCACTACCACATTACAGAAGGTTAACCCTTTCACTACCACACTACACGGTATGTAGTGTGGTAGTGAAAGGGTTAACCTTCTGTAGTGTGGTTGTGAAAGGGTTAACCGGCTGTAGTGTGGTAGTGAAAGGGTTAACCTTATGTAGTGTGGTAGTGAAAGGGTTAAATCAGATACAGGTCCGATCTTTTTGCAACGTGACCTCAGTCTGAACAGTCGTGTGCGACTTTCACGTGACTTTTACGTCACTCACAATTTCTCACACCCAACTTCGTTATCGTTAATTTGTGGGGTCCGTTCAGGAGCGTGAGCGGTTCACCGTGGAATCTGATATTGGCCAAGAACGATGTCAATAAATCAGAATTGAGCAGTAAGGCTTAAGAGTGTGAACGCAGCCTGAGAGCCAGTGGAGGAGGAGAATTGCAGCAATCTTCTAAGTCAATGAAATGTAATTTAAGAGCAGCGGACTGAGACTCTATACAAGGCCAGAGGATTACAACTCGAATGAGGCTCACCAATCAAATCCATTGTGGTGGAGGGAGAGAGAGAGAGAGGCGCCAGAATAGCTTCATTACTAAGAAAAATCGACGTGGGCTTGTTTTTGATTCATTCGCGGGACACGTGAACTCTAGCTTTCTCGATGGTAATTAGTAGAAAACCTGGCAAATTGGCTTTTCGTGCACAAACACAAGAGAAAAAGTGCAACATTACGTTTGTCACTAAAACCATTAAACGATTCAATTTAGTTTAGTAATTTAATTTAAAAAAAAAATTGCATTTCATGGTTGGGATGTGTCGCTCACTCCATTAGAGAGATATGGGGGGGGGGGATATTGAATTCAGAATATGCACACAAACTGTTATTACCATAACCTATATCACTCGGTTACGCCCGTGCGCCGTAATTAAAGGCAATATACCGTGCGTTTTACGGCACTGCTTATCAAGGGTGTGAAGATTAAGTGGGTTAGACGCCGACTTTGTGTATATTTACACACGTATATTTACACACACAAATGTACTCACTTGCTTTTGCCTTTGTAAACTGTGGCATATGAGCCTTCTCCCAGTTTCTCCAGCTTCTCATAGGAATCCGCCTTTCCAAACTTGGGGCTTGTAGGCTGAAACATGAGAGAGGGAGGGAGAGAGAAGAGAGAGAGGGAGAGAGAAGAGAGGGAGGGAGAGAGAAGAGAGGGAGGGAGGGAGGGAGGGAGGGAGGGAGGGAGGGAGGGAGGGATGGAGGGAGGGAGGGAGGGAGGGAGGGAGGGAGGGAGGGAGGGAGAGAGAAGAGAGGGAGGGAGGGAGGGAGGGAGGGAGGGAGGGAGGGAGGGAGGGAGGGAGGGAGGGAGGGAGGGAAAGAGAGGGATGGAGAGAGAACATAGGAGGGATGGAGAGAGATAGAGAAGAGAGGAGGGAGGGAGAGAAGAGAGGGAGAGAGAGAGAGAGGGAGAGGGAGAGAGAAGAGAGGGAGGGCAATAAAGAGAGGGAGGGAAAGAGAAGAGAGGGAGGGATAGAGATAGAGAGAGATAAAAGAGGGGTGAGAGAAGAGAGGGATGGAGAGAGAAGAGAGGGAGGGAGAGAGAAGAGAGGGAGAGAGAGAGAGACACACACATTGTAAATTCCTCTTTTCAGACACTTGCTACTTCATTAATAGCCTCAAAAGCGTGTCAGACGAGGCAATCTGTATTTCCCATCAATCTGTATTCTAAAGCATCGAGTCATGAATATACAGTCGAATGACGCATTTTTTCTTCGCCCTTCAGAAACACTCCAGCAACACCAGGGGGAGGGAGGGTCTGGCGTGAAGGAAGAACGAGCAGACTGTCTGAATGAGTTTACTGAACTGTGATCAGAACTGTGATTACCACTTAAGACACAGGGACGTGCACCGCTGCAGATCACATGGCTGCGTTTCTACAGTGCTTCTCCAGTAGCACCGTTCTCATTTTCATTAGTGTACATAAGCAAGAAATGTATAAATAAAAAGCATATAAAAATCACGTGTAAAATCATAATCACAAAGAGCAAGGATAACAAATTAATTATTAAAACATGTGACAAAGGTTGGAGATCAATGTTTTAAACTCTGGAACAGAGGGGATCATCTCAAGCTTTAAGGATTGTTGGGAGTTCATGCCATGAGCTAGAGGGGCATCATTGCAAAATGCAGATTGACCCTTTTCAGAACAAACTTGACGGACCTTAACTTAAGGACCAGCCAGTCACTAGAACGAATAGGGCTGGGCGATTCTTGCTAAAATGTAAATCACAATTTTTCTCTCTAAGAATTGAGATCACGATTCTCTCACGATTCTTATGTTTTCAATAAAATCATTTAAAAAGTAAAGTAAAAAGTAAAAAAAATCGTCATAACTTAAAAGTGAGATTGCATAGGTCTATGAATCGAGATCGCGATTTTTTTTCTTCTATTAATTGCCCAGCCCTAGTTCCATAGGTTCCAAACTTTTTTATTCCAATAATGACATAGTATAAGGAGGTAGCTAACCAATAATGATGTAGTATAAGGAGGTAGCTAACCGGGCGGCTACGTGGCGTAGTGGGCAAGGCACTCGCCACGAAATGCTGGAGACGCTGGGCTCGTCAGTTCGAGCCCAGCGCTCCACATTTGCTTTCAGTTTAGCTGGTCGTCCGTACTAATACACATTGGCCGTATTAGGGGGTGGGAAACTGATGGGTGGGGATCGGGCGTTGTGGACAGCGACTCCTACAGGTCGGTTGGTGCGCCTGCGCAGTAGAATCAGGAAGTGTCGGGGGCAGCGTGAGCCTCCCACGCGTTACTCCTCGCCACTGAGAGATCGAGCTGCGCAGGTGAAAAGATGCGACTGCTGTTACCTCAAGTACCGGAGGGGACTTGTGCTATGTATGACTTAGTCCACATTGCAGCCGGCTTGTGGGAGGCAAGAAACAGCGTCCGTGACAGGGGAGGGTTGAATTGGATGATACGAAATTGGGATGGGAGGAAAATATAGAAAAAAATGGGAGAAAAAGTGGATAAAAAAAAAGGAGGTAGCTAACCAATAATGATGTAGTATAAGGAGGTAGCTTACCAATAATGATGTAGTATAAGGAGGTACTGTAGCTTACCAATAATGATGTAGTATAAGGAGGTAGATTACCAATAATGATGTAGTATAAGGAGGTACTGTAGCTTACCAATAATGATGTAGTATATGGAGGTAGCTTACCAATAATGATGTAGTATAAGGAGGTAGCTTACCAATAATGATGTAGCATAAGTAGGTAGCTTACTAATAAGGCTGGGCCTTAAAAATGAACAAATACCAGTGTTTGTTGTGCCTCTCCTTTAGAGAAGATCAACCAACCTTCTCATAAAGGACAAAGTGATGAGTGTCGTGAATGAATGATGAATCTGAGGGCAGAGTGATACAGAGTCCAGGGACTATGCAAAGTGCTTTACAATGGAGCGACTGCATACCTTTTTCAGAAAAGGTGGCTCCAGTGGGAATCAAACCCTTAACCTTGGCAGTGTTAGTGCCATGTGCAGAGCGCCACAACACTCTACTCCATCTGGCTAAATGGGACCAGAGATTCTTGTGGTTGAGTATTCTGTGGTTGCTACGATTGAATAAGGATGCAGCAATTAACCGATTTTACTATCGAGTGGTGGTTTCCTAACCATAATATAAGCATTTTAGTTGCTTCTGTCAAACCTCTGAAGTTCACATAGATGTACCACATATATATATATATATATATATATATATATATATATATATATATATATATATATATATATATATATATGTTAAACTAAATAAGACTTGTGCACATCTAGTTGGACCCCGACTGGAGGTGCAGGTCAGCGCAAGAGAGATATATAAAGCTAAAAGAAGAATACCTTCAAAAGAAAGAAGCACACTCCTCAGGACTGGTTTTAGCTTTTTTTTTATTGCACAACGTGTTTCGTTTCTGCTTCCTCAGGTGCTATAGCTATATGTACAGACACCTGAGGATATAGCACCTGAGGAAGCAGAAGCTAAACGCGCTGTGCAAAAAAAAGCTAAAACCAGTCCTGAGGAGTGTGCGGTCCCTTCTTTCTTTTGAAGGTATTCTTCTTTTAGCTTTATATATATATATATATGTATTTATTCTTACTGTATATATATATATATATATATATATATATATATATATATATATATATATATATATATATACAGTATATGTATTTATATATACACATCTGTCTTTACATACCTGCATATAATCCTTAATACATAATACGATAATACATATCTGTAGATACTATATCTATACCTCTACGTACATATCCCTTACCTACTCTTACTAGTTACGCTGCTGGCAAGTATGAGTTACTACTAGGGGTGCACCGATGTATCGGTCGGGTATCGGTATCGGCCGATAAGTGCCTTGTTGACTGCAATCGGCCGATAAGCTCGAATGTGCCGATGGCAGTAGCCGATAAATATCCATCAATTTGTGTAGCGTCAAAAGACAAAAAGAAGTTAACTCGCGACCTGCACAACGCTGTCCCCAGTCCCCCCCCCCACACACACACACAAGCTACTGCATCAAAGTTACTACTTATGATTAACAAGGCATTCGTTTTGTGGCATTAACGTTATATAGTTAGTGTTACACGTTCAATAACATCAGCATATTATTTACCCGAACGTAGCAAGCATTACGCATTCATACTAGCTCAGTTCCTTCTGTTGCTCATAGAGCCCTGAGTTTTACCCATTCTGCAATCTGTTAATAAAGTTTTCAATCAGACACATGTATAGAAAGGCTTTGTTTTATTATAACATTCGTTGCAGTAAAATCATTATGCCTCGTTTAAGTCATCCTGCGGAGCTAAAAGCTAAACGTCGGCCGCACCGCCGTTGTTGTTGTTGTAGACAACCTCTCGTCAAAATCAATGGCGGACAAAACCGGAAGTAAAAAATGCAAGCGGTGTGTGACTTAATTGGCAGAATCGACTGTCTATCAAAATTTCATTGGTTGAGAGCTCTGGTTGAGACAATAGTATCCAGCTGCAGCCCAGCCGGGTAGACCATACTGGGAGAACTAGTATCTAGCTGCAGCCCTGTAGAACATACTGGGAGAGAGATAGTGCTATTTCTTGATGTATCCTTTTTTTAAGTAAGTAAAGAGGCCTATGTTCATATCGGTGAGCACAATTTGTAACACAAATATACAGTAGTTTCATAAAAAAATTAAAAAAATATTACAAAAAATATATATATATTACAAAAAAATTAAATAAAAAATGAAATTTTTTGCCACAAATATCGGTATCGGTATCGGCCGATTGTGTTAGTTGAACAATCGGTATCGGTATCGGTGGCACATTTTCATATCGGTGCATCCCTACTTACTACTGTTACATTTGCACTCTGCTTGGATGCCAAACTTATTTTCGTTGTACTGTACTTGTGCTGACAATACATTTTAATCTGAAAAACTGTGGACCCCACAGCTCTTGGAGAATGGGGCCCTGCGCTGTATGCACAGACCCTGGCTGGTGTCAACTTTCTCAGGGATTATGACAACCTGACAGACGGCACAAAAGGATGATGGATCATATGGGAACAGCAGCAGTGTGAGGAGAGACAAAAGGCCCCCAGCTTCTACTGTATTATGTGTCAACCGTCGGGCTGGAGCTCCGTCATCCCTGTTACACCGTCAGGCTGGAGCCCTGTCATCCATGTCATCCCTGTCAGCCCTGTTACGGTATACCACACTAATCAATAATTTAATGTAAACACAGGTGAAGATACATGGATGGACAACGTGCCGTTGATGTTATCCATTAACTAAAGGTGTGCCGCAGAGTTCAGTGTTGGGTCCTGTCCTTTTCACTGTTTATTAGGGGTGGGAATCGCCAGAGACCTCACGATACGATACTATCGTGATACTTGCATCACGATACAATAGTATCGCGATACTAAATATATCGCGATACGCTGAGTATTGCGAATTTAATTTTTTAATTTTTTTATCAAATTTTATTTATTACCTTTTTCCAGCTGCAAAGTAAAACTCTGTCAACATGTTTTATCTAATAAAATAAAGTTCAGTCTGTTCATCTCACTTCAATCATTTTTATTGCAGAACATGGTATTTTCTCAAGCAGACAGATGTAAACACTGTAATCTGTGTTGCATGTACCTGACAAACTGAACTGTTTGTATTACAGTCATATTCCAACTTAACTGAATGCACATGTGTGTGTGTGTGTGTGTGTGTGGACTACTGTACTATTACAGGTATTGAAATGAACAATGCAACTTCCTTATACAAAAAAAGTATAAAAATGTATGAATAATTAAATATCGACACTTGGCGTCCCTGTATCGATACAGTATCGGCACGCAAAGTATCGCGATACTACTACGTATAAATTTTTTCCCCCACCCCTACTATTTATGTTAATGATATTGTTTCTTCTTTTGAACGACTATCATGCCCAACTGTATGCAGATGATACTGGCGTGTACTGTATCGCTGACACTGTTCAAGTTAAACATTAAAATAAATGTACTAGAATGAGGCATAACGTTAGGTTATGACTATAACCAAGTTCTGTTAGTTAGGGGCGATGCTTGGCTTCGCCTTCTGCACTATCTCGCGTACGTGCACGCGTACTGAATAAACCACAAATGTACCTCTAATACCAGTATTAGTCTGACCACACCCCTCATCAGCTTACCTTCATAAGCAGGTGTGTGGTCACCTGCTCTCCTCCTTCCCAAGCTTTCACCACAAGGTGAGGTCAAGGGCTGCAGCGGCCGTCCGAAGCCAAGCATCGCCCCTAACTAACAGAACTTGGTTATAGTCATAACCTAACGTTCTGTATCGTTAGTGGCTTAGCTTGGCTTCGCCTTCTGCACAAGGGAGGCCAAGCGGAGCCACTTGGCTGACAAATACACCCCGCTGACAGCCCCCCAAAACCATCAGAACAGGGAGGGCCGAGCCCCCCCGACCCCCCCTAATGGAGGGTATCCCCCCTATTAGAGGCTTCACGGGAAGGCGACGGACCCGACCGTGCGAAGAGCTCTCAAGCAACTTAACGCACAGGGTGAGCAGACCGTGGCTTGACCCACGACTACACACACGCACAACCCGCATGCCACCCGGGAACGAACGGAGGAACAACCTCGTTACTGCCCCCAGAATCACGGGGTCAAGGGCAAACCCAACCCCGTGGCAAGGCCGTAGCAGCGGAGCACGAAGGAAGACCCAGACCCACCAAAAGGACTGGACTCCCTGCAATGGGGGCCCGGAGAAGTCCATGATGCCAGCATCAAGACCCCACCAGGTGGGCACGTAGTGCCCCGCCCCCCACATCGCCAGCGTATTCGGACAAAGGCCCCTCAGTTACTGCACCTGGTATTCCCAGGCGGAACCAACCAGGCCAGTAAGCCGAGCGGGCCCCGTCCCCCCAATAGTACACCGCCTGGCACACTGACCCTGCAGAATAGGCAGTCAGCATGGCCGTAAGCACACAAAAAAGGTTAACCAACGGAAGCAGGCAGCGCACCGGGGAAAAAAAAAAAAAAAAAAAAAAAACAGGCAACAGGCTGTTAACCCTAGCCTGGAGACTGCGGACGAGACAGGCGCCAGAGGGGACAGCTGAACACAGCCGCCCCGGCGGAAGGAGCGTAAGCTGGCGGTGTTGCATGACCAAGCCTCCATTTAACAACCCCCACCCAGAGGGGTCGAGGCAGAGAAGGCTGACACGATTGGCAGACGTCATGAACGTGCAGGGGCACCCTCAACCGGTGAACCCGGGAGTTGACACTGCTCCAACACACCAGGGAATCAACCACCTCGGTGTTACCCAATGCGGTGGTTGTTCCTATAACCCCTCAAGAAAAAACTCCAAAACACACCTGCGGGTATACACCGGCTATACCGCAGTACAAGTGTTTCAGTTTCCAAAAAGGGTTAACCCAGGCCTACGGGTCGCAAACATCACTTCGGACCGGGCCTGGCGGTACGGGAAGCACAGGGTCACCAGAGGAGGTCAAAAAACCACCCCCACAGGCCCCTCTCCGCCATGCGTGAGAGAGGAGCGAAAAACAATGGAGAACCAGCCCCTAAGCACACCGTTCCTGGTATTCCCCGGCGGTCTCCCAACCAAGTACTAACCAGGACCAACCTGTGTAGCGGCCGAGATCCGACGAGATCGAGCGCGTACAGAATGGCATGGCTGTAAGCCATGACGACAGTGCTGAGTAAAAACATACCCAACCAGGGTCTCCATAGCGCTTAACCCTGTGACACCCAGACCGACCTGGCATTTTTCCCCCTGAAAAAAGCCCAAGTCCCTCAGGGTACCAGAACAGCAGATCTGCATCCCCGGCGGACAACGGGTTCAACTGATCTGGACCAGCGTGACCAGAACCAGTCCCGTGCCCTAACCACGCCGACATGCCCCAGGAAAAGGGCAGATATGCGTGTTGATCTTAACATGAAAAGAAGGCGCCACCCAGACGTCGGGACGAACCGCGCCTGGTGGCCCACCCCAAGGGCGTGAGACCCCACTACATATGTTCAGATCCATCCCGTCATCATCCCCCAGACATGAACGAGGATCCGTCGACAACCCACCCAGGTCATGGGATGTGGTCGCCGGAAGAGGAAAAACCCCCATCTCAGTTGCTTTATAAAAACGCTGTTTCAACCACAAGCAACTAAGGCGTGCCAGTCAATCGCCTGTTTACAGCGAGCTAGCACTATACGTGCGTCGGGACACACCCCCATCAATGAACAGGCTATTTAGACCTGCCATTGAATCCCCAAGGCGCCCAGGGGAACGACAAGAGGGGTGTGACACTCCCTAACTCCAACACTTCTGGAATAGAAAGAAGGAAGCATCAACAGTATGTATCCCAGTCTACACAGCCGGGGTAAAAAATGTTCACATTTTTACATCCCACCACCCTCCCATAGGAAAGAGACGGGGATCCCCAGAGAGACTTCCCACGCGAGCTGTACAGATTGAAAAGAATATATTGCACCTTGAGCCATGTAAAAAACTGGTTTTAGGGCCTCCGGGGAAGAGGCACCGAACCCATACACACTCAATAAACGAATTGAATCGAATATACATACAATAGAAAAGGACCCTTCTAGAGGGTCCACTCACTTTGACAATCTGAGGAGGAAGGCTCTGTACTCTGATGGAGGCTTCCTCACATGGATCACATGGAAGAAGGAGTCCGAACTCACAGAAGGCCTGAGTAGGCGCTTGGTGAGGAGGAGCCCTGACCACCCCCCCTGAAAACAGATCCATCACATGGACCTGAACAGCACACGGAAGTCCTACCAACAGAGACGCGCACGGTGACGTACTCTATGGCGGGGGAATTCCTGCGGTGCACACGCCCAATATACCAGGCCGTGGGACCAGGAACTCCCTCCCCCCCCCCCCCCCCCCCCCCCCGTAACGTGCCGAACCGCCACGTGACGGGAACCTTGAAGGACAGGGGGTGTACCCCTGACCGACAGACAATGGGGAGAGGAAAGGTTACCAGTTCACCCCTTTACGACCCCACACCCATGATACGACGTAACGACAAAAAGAGAATATGACACAGTCATAGTCAGCTCTATGAAGCGTTTCACAGCTCCACACAGCGCACGAGCTAACCTGCTATCTGATTTTTACTAAGGAAAAACACAGAATAGAGAGGGCTCTAAGAACCCCGGTCCAACATACACATGTGCTTCTGTGGCCAGTACAACCCAGTTGTAGGTCACATGACACACACAACCCATCATCATCACAATGAGAGAATACATCATTCTTGATTAGTATCGACCACAGGCCTTGCTAAACACACATGACAGCAACCAAACCAATTTCCCTTTAGGAAATAAGTTTCTCCAGCAGATTTAGCACAACCTCAGCAATCAAGCTGAGAGTTACATCGTATCCCTACCACACAAAAGACACAATTAATGCA
This sequence comes from Notolepis coatsorum, assembly GCF_963971535.1. Classification (NCBI taxonomy): domain Eukaryota; kingdom Metazoa; phylum Chordata; class Actinopteri; order Aulopiformes; family Paralepididae; genus Notolepis; species Notolepis coatsorum. The sequence continues at coordinate 59,897,830 of NC_140183.1, forward strand.
CAACATGTCTGATAGGAGGTGATAAAGTCCCCAGGGAACCGGGGGGGGAAAAACACAATCCTCCTATTTTACCCTCAATACGGCCAGTTAAAACAGGAAAACCTGTTAATGTGTGAACTCACTGTCCATTGTCATTACAGTCTGAGAAAGAACATTCTTTTACTCACTCGTCACCAAGCATAGCTTCATAGGTTAGTTGCCTTAGTAGTGAGTACACGGTACACATAAACACCATGATGTTTCTCACACAACAACCAGATCAATACATCACGACCTGCACGGAGAAGCTACTGCCAGTGACAAAAACAGCTCACACACAACCCGCAACGTATCTCAAATGCATTGCAACAACACACGTTTTGGGAAAAAACACCGTCATTCACAATACATTTAGCAAGGTAAAACCAGAAGACGTGTTATGAGGGTCTGGCCAACCCCGTACCTGCCCGGAACGCAGATCAGCGAAGTGCAGTCACAAGCGTCCCGTGTTGTTCGATCCGGGCAGCGTCGCCGCTCCACCAGTCGCTACAGTCCTCTTTGTTGACGCAATCCCCGTCTAGGCTCGGGCAGGGTTGACGAACATCCCCTGTCAAGGATGACGTCGTGGTCAAGAGTGTAAAACATGTTAAAAATCAAAGCACGTTCAACAGAATAGCATCAAGCTAACGGCTGCTCCAGCCGTTCGGGTGCTATCGCTTCCGCTCGCGAGACGCCGATCTACGACGCACGCGATCAGGAGCGAGCTCCCGGCGGCGCGCGAGAAGCCAAGCTCCCCGCGCCAGGCCACCGACCGGCTAACCGTAAGCTATGAACATGTAAACAATGACATAACACTCACCCAGACAGGCCGCCGTTCTGAACCCTCCTCACTTTTTAAGAGAAAAGAGAAAACAAGACGTCAACACCGCTTCACAACGGTGACAATAACACGTCCGGCGGAATCAGCACAGTACCAACTGGCCTGTATAGCTGACTTTGAACATGAATCTGCCGCTATCGCACATTACATGCACATATCCCCTCGTGAAGGAATACTCTCATTTGGATATGAAAGATGGGGTCTTAACACGGTGACAGAGAGAATCCACTCGTCCAGAACACACAGGGATCACCAGTGTCAATGGTCGCGGCCCACTAGTTAAAACTATAATGGTCGCCAGACCAAGGCCTTCTGTCGCCTAGACGGCTAAACAAAGGACCCTAGCCTGGGGCCGGTTTCCATAAACTTTGTCTAGTAGCCCCCATAGCACTAACAGACAAGTGGAGCCCGCCAGCAAAACACTACTCACCCAACCTGGAACGCACCGCTCCTCACAACAGCGGCATGTCCGACAGTTCAGCTGTGGCCTGACAGGTTTCACCCCAACAAACACAGCAAGGAACTGCAGTTGAGAAGCATGCAGCGGCGTGCTCCCAATACGAAAACCGGTGGAGGGTTTGTAGAATGATCATCATCTTCTAGACACTCCAGTACGAAGACAATATCGCCGTATTTTCTCGAAAATAGTGAGAGAGAAAATAAAGATATGATGTCAACGTATCCTTGTTTCCCAAGCTGTTCCTAATCCAATTTCTTCCATCATGGTGTCAAGTGTGGGGATCTACCGAGGCACCTCTTCCTTGTGGTGAAAGCGAGAAGGAGGAGAGCAGGTGACCACACACCTGCTTATGAAGGTAAGCTGATGAGGGGTGTGGTCAGACTAATACTGGTATTAGAGGTACATTTGTGGTTTATTCAGTACGCGTGCACGTACGCGAGATAGTGCAGAAGGCGAAGCCAAGCTAAGCCACTAACGATACAGAACGTTATTCTAACCTATTTTCTCTATCTCTCTCTCTCTCTCTCTCTATCTCTCTCTCTCTCCCTCTCTCTCCCTCTCTCCCTCTCTGACGATAATGTAAAGAGCTGTCTGTGAGCTCATTTTACTCTGTAGTAAAGCAACCTTTGTACAAATACAAGAGCGAAACCAGAGTGGAATTCCCCCCTTAAGTACCATGCAGCATTGCAGCCACAAGCAAAACCACAAGTTGACAGAAACAAATGTTTCAGTAGAATGCAGTAGAAAACAATGGTACTCATAGTGGTCTAACGTAATTTCTATGTTTGTTTTTTACTTTATTATTGTTACAGCATTTATCCTGAATTTGAAGTAGATGAAAAACGTGATTGGGGCAAGAGTTTAGCAGAAAATGGAACAATTGCATACAGGCATTACGCAGTGAAGTGGTGGAAAGATTTAAATCACAATATACCAAATGGGATTGAATAAAAAACCGATGCATCTGGAATCCTTTGATCATTTACTCTTAGCCCTAATAATCATAGTCAACATCGTTTTTATTATTATTATACATTTTTACTGCTATTTTACTGCCATTTTCACTGCTATGTTAGAGTTCCTGAGAGTCACAAGTTTAAGGATTGTTCGTCTAACTGTTCTTTCCTATAATTTACGAGAGCGTTTCGCCTCGTCTGGGAGGCTGCAGTAGATTCCAGATGATCCCCGAGGAGTAATTCAGTTCTACCCTCAAAACGGTCTGCCACTGGGCAAACACAGACACACAGGCAAACAGACACACAGACACACACAAACACACACACACACACACACACACACACACACACACACACAAAATAACTAAATAAGCCAGATTAAACCGGTCGTCGTCATCTAGTACACGTTATCCGATCGGTAGTCTTTCCGCGGGTTTTAAGATAAGATAAGATATTCCTTTATTGATCCCCTTAGGGGAAATTCAGGCATCATAGCAGCATAGGGGAGGGGAGGTACAGGTACATGTGATAGTAGAAGACATGATACAGGTGATAAAACTATAGTACAGTGGAGAAGTAAAAATGTAAATACAATAAAAATAGGCAGTGTAAACAATATAACAATATTAATTAACTCTGAGTATGCGCATAATGGGCAAGTAGGCAGTGTAAATAGGTCAAGGTGCAGATGAGGGTATGTATGCCCTCTCAGTTATATTTGCCTTACAATAAATATAGTTACAATATAATCTAATATCTAATCGAATCTAAATATAATCTAAATATATGCTAAATAATATATGCTTGATATGATTGAGTAAGTATACAGTTTCTACCACCACCATCTTCCCTCTCTGGCGTTATCTCTTGTCATCCTCTGCTGTTCTCTATTAAGGTCAGCGTTTTCTCAATGCTTCTCTAAACAAACGTGAAGTCCCCCCCTGGGATCAGGCAGGAAGTGAAACTGTAGCTGTGAAATTCGTCGGGACAGGCCGTGAGCTCGCAAATCACAGCTCAGCCGGGGATCAAGGGGGACAGTTACAGGACACAGCTGGCTCTCACGGCACTCCGACGGAGCAGGAATTGGTCTCGACTAGCTGATAACGGCAAGCACCGAACGGTTAACGAGGTCCAATGAGTGACATTTTTCAAAGTTAGGCGTTACAAAAATGGCGTTTGCGTTAATCGCGGGAATAATGACCAAAAAGCTGGTCTGTAACCGACGTACAGAGCAGTGCATCAGCATGAACACTCTTGAATGAGTCAGCCTAACCCAGCACAGGACCCGCATGTGAAGTCAGCCCTGATACTGCATTCTGAATTACAACTGCAGTGGTCATCCAGGCCAGAAGGGGCACCGTTTACATTTAAAAAAAAATACATTTACATTTAGCTGACGCTTTTATCCAAAGCGACTTACAAGTTCTGTACAACAAGTCAGCAGGAAGGGTACAACTAAGGGTGCAGCTAAGAGAAAGTAAGATTGTTTGTGTGTCGAACCTGGGTGCTACAGTCTTGAGTGCATAGTAGTGTAGACATAATTTAGCAGGTAGTAGTATAGGCAAGGTAGGTTCCTTAGTAGCAAAGTGCATACTAGTACAGACAGTACAAAGGTTAGTCTATTTATTTTGTGATTTTTTTATTTTAATATAGATTTTTAGGCGACAGCGAAAAATTTGGCAGGTTTCGGCTGTCCTGCCTGTGGTGGGAAGTTCTGAGCTAAAGATTTGCCTGCTCCGCTTCAATGACGCCCCAGCAGCTCGGATAGGAGCGGGTCTGAGGCGGCCAGAAGATGTAGAGCAGAGGGGTATTGAGGGTGTGTAGTTAGAGACCATTAGACCGGAGGTAGGAGGGTAGCCGTTCCTCTCGCTGCGCAATATGCCAGGTCAAGGACCTTGAAGCGGATTCCTGCGGCGTGAGCCGACTGCTTTGCTAGATTAGCAATCAGGCCTGATTTTACATGAGTTGAAGTGGCTTGGTGGTGGCGGCCAGTAGGCCAACTAGCACCGTCATCTACCCTCGTTTAATCCAAGATGTAGCACCGAACGGCACAGGAAGTCCTTCATTCCGACAGCCATCAGACTTTATAATGCATCACTGAGGACAGGGTGACAGTACCAGAAATGTATATCCCAGACCGTATTTTATTCTTAGGCTTATTTTTATTCTTATTCGTGACTTTGTTTTTGTCTACACAAATTTCCCTCAGGGTGAATAAAGTATTTCTATTCTATTCTATTCTATTCTATTCATTGAGTTTGATATTTACATTCCTGATATCCAAGCAGTTGATAGCAATTGATGTCAGGTTCACTAATGATGTGAATGACATGGCTTTGAGTTTTTCATGAGGATATCGCCTCCTTTTCAAATAAAAAATGCACAAGCTGTTCTCTAGAGTCCGAAATCTTACCATCTGGCTTGATGAGAAATTTAAATGCCATGTAGATAATCTTGCAAGTAAACTGCGTCGGAAGGTTGGCTTTTTGTATAGAAACAAAACCAGTTTTCCTATGTTTAGCAGAAGGAAGGTCGTTGAGCTTGGATTATGGAGATGCACATCGTTTATAGACATGCTGCTGCTTCCACTCTAAAGCTTCTGGACACTGTATATCATTCTGCCCTGGATTTATCACTGATAACAGTTATGGTACCCATCATTGTATCCTATATGCTAAGGTTTGGTGGTCCTCTCTGGCAGAGACGTGACTTGCATTGGCATCTGTTTCTGTATCAGGCCATTAATGGTGATCCTCCACCCTACATCACCTCATTGCTGGATTGGAGCTCTGGACCTTATCATACTCACTCTCTGAATTAGGAAAATCTGCTTTTAGCGTCTGTGCCCCAGAAACATGAAACATTTTGCAATGCACTTTAAAACTCAATTAATTCGTATCTATTGGTCAGTTTAAATGTTTTAACAGCAAACCACTTCACCACAGTGAATGAATATTAATGAATGAATGAATATTAATCTCTCCCTATATCTACCCCCGGTGGCCTCTGGGCTTGCGACAGGAGGGGGGACCTCTCAGGCTGGAGGTAGCCTTCATCCCCACTCCAGTGAGCAGAGACTCCAAGGTCCCTCAGGTCCTCTGACCAGCTCCTCTTGGCCGTTCCAAACTCCAGGCTGAAGCTTAGGGGGGACCGTGCTTTTGCAGTGGCAACCCCAAAGCTCTGGAATGAGCTGCCACTGCATGTTAGGCAGGCCCCCACTCTGCAGGTGTTTAAATCACGCCTCAAAACACACTTATTTGCTCTGGATTTTGTTTTTTAAACCGTTTTTGAGAGACTGGCCTTTTTTATGTGACACATTGTACTGTTTTATTGTGTGCTTTTATTCAATTTTTATGTTTTATGTTTTATCCTATGTTTGTGGACTTGTACATCACTTTGGTCAACTTTGTTGTTTTAAATGTGCTATATAAATAAAGTGGATTGGATTGGAGGGCTCCACCAGCGCATCTCACCTCCGCCTGGCGAGCTAAGAGCCCGCTGTACGTCTCTTGCATGTTTCATCCCCATGATTTAGAGATCAAGTGGGTTCCGTCTCCAGTGTTGTGCACGTAGTCTTCTCTATCCCCCCTACTTCCCCCATCATCCATATGAGCTGGAGTGAAGTGGCCTGTAAACTGGAGACATCGGTGCTCCTATTATCCTGAAGACACTGGTGCTCCTATCCTGAAGACACTAGTGTTAATATCCTAAAGACACTGGTGCTAATATCCTGAAGACACTGGTGCTAATATCCTGAATACACTGGTGCTAATATCCTGAAGACACTGGTGCTAATATCCTAAAGACACTGGTGCTAATATCCTGAAGACACTGGTGCTAATATCCTGAAGACACTGGTGCTAATATCCTGAAGACACTGGTGCTAATATCCTGAAGACACTGGTGCTCATATCCTGAAGACACTGGTGCTAATATCCTGAAGACACTGGTGCTAATATCCTGAAGACACTGGTGCTAATATCCTGAAGACACTGGTGCTAATATCCTGAAGACACTGGTGCTAATATCCTGAAGACACTGGCGCTCCCAGACGGAAGACACGCGTCTCTGTCCCCGACCGTCCCAGCCAGGGGGCTGCTGGTGGTAAGGTGCTGGTTGTCTGAAGAGACCCCGAACACACTTCTAGGCCGTAATCCCCCTTACCTTACTCGCCTAGTCCACCCTCGTCCACTCCCGAATTACCACACCCGGTCAGCCACACATATCCTGGTAAACGCCCCCCATGCCAACTCCTCACAAGGCCGTTCCTCCTTTCAGTACGCAGCAGCTGATAGCTGGAACACACTACAAAAAACCTTAAATATGGAAACGTTTATTTCAATTAGATTGTTTAAGGAAACTTTAACAAACTCCCTAGAGCACTCATGTAGATGTTTCTCCATGTGCTAACACCATGCTGCCACTATTGTTCTGTTGTCCGCGAGTTGTTGTTCAGTTCAGTTGTTGCTCTGTATGTATGTCCTGCCTTGTTAATAATGTTCCTTTGTGTTTTATTTTTATTTATTTTATTTTATCCCCCATCCCCTTTCCCCTAGGGGGCTTTTTACCCCCAAATAGGCCGTTATTGAAAATAAGAACTTGTTCTTAATTAACCTGCCTATTCAAATAAAGGTTTGATGATGATGATGGGCCCCGGCACTATAATCCGTGTTTAGAGGAGTTGACTATTTGCTCTCTCTCTCTCTCTCACTCACACACACACACACACACACACACACACACACACACACACACACACACACACACACACACACACACACACACACACACACACACACACACACACACACACACACACACACACACACACACACACACACACACACACACACACACACACACACACACACACACACACACACACACACACACACACACACACACACACACACACACACACACACACACACACACACACACACACACACACACACACACACACACACACACACACACACACACACACACACACACACACACACACACACACACACACACACACACACACACACACACACACACACACACACACACACACACACACACACACACACACACACACACACACACACACACACACACACACACACACACACACACACACACACACACACACACACACACACACACACACACACACACACACACACACACACACACACACACACACACACACACACACACACACACACACACACACACACACACACACACACACACACACACACACACACACACACACACACACACACACACACACACACACACACACACACACACACACACACACACACACACACACACACACACACACACACACACACACACACACACACACACACACACACACACACACACACACACACACACACACACACACACACACACACACACACACACACACACACACACACACACACACACACACACACACACACACACACACACACACACACACACACACACACACACACACACACACACGTCCCGCCTGTAGGTCACACGCTGAAGCCGAGGCATGAATCAGCTCAGTGTGAGGTAGGCGGGTAAAGGACATTCTCAGGCTCAACTCACAAGTCAAGCAGCTCTGGTTGCCTGACATTCAGTTTCAAGGTAATGCTTTGAAACAAAGACAACAAAACAACCCCGCAAAAAAAGCATTGAGTATCGGTCTGTAAGAGTGCCGGAGAATTCCCCCGTTTGTCTTCGCCTTTTAATGTCAAAGCTGATTAACCCTTTCACTACCACACTACAGAAGGTTAACTACGTATGTAGTGTGGTCGTGAAAGGTTAACCTTCTGTAGTGTGGTAGTGAAATCATTAACCCTTTCTAATGGGGTAGTGAAAGGGTTAAGCCCAGATGTTCTCCAGGTATATTATGATAGGGATGGGCATCGATTTTCGGAATATTAGAATAGTTGTTAAATTATTTGATTTTTAATAGTTTATGCGAATATCGTTTTGTCTAAAAGAATATATTTTCCCTTGTTTTTACCAGCACCTACACTGTGTAATGTATTCAGAGGGGACCATATTAACTGTTACTACGTTGATTTCCTGTGAGGAAATCAACGGAGCGATTATCAGTGCGCGGCCGTAATGTGCGTGCGTGCACGTATAATATTGATCATCTAGCGTTTATTTGAAAACGATTCATAAAAAGGCCGACGAATATCAACGTTGTGGAATATTCAACTAAAAGACGATTTTCATAGAATGCTCCAGAATGAGCTGTTTTTTATATCAAAACGGGGGCTTTTCTAACTGCTCTGAAACGGAAACGACGCGATAAAAAAACAATCTGCCTTCACAGCACTGACTGGAAAATAGTCTTTGATAATGCGATGGGCAGATTAGACACATAGCCATAATTTAAAACATAGATTAGGCGATATTAACGTTAACATTGGCGCCGATGGTGGCATTCAAGCGGTAAAACGGAAAACCAGGCGTGGCACTGAAAGAGTTAAACAATCATCATCATATGTTAACATGGGTGTGGGGGGGGGGGGGGGGGGGTTCGATTAGTATTTTGAATAGTTCCCAGTGACTATCGAATAGCAATATTGTGAGTTTTCGCCCATCCCTAATATATGAACAACAAGCGTAGCGATCCCTTTCATTAAGCTTTCATTAGGCTGATTATGTGTCCGAGAGAAAGGGAGAGAGTGAACCAGAAGAGCTGTGGTGGTTGACGACAGGAGAGCTGTTCACCCAACCGCTGGAAACATCTCCTCAATCTAAGTGGTTGTCTATGAAATGTTTATGAGAGAGAAGTGGGGGGATGTGTGTGTGTGTGTGGGGGGGGGGTTCACCATGGCAATAGAACCGTGAAATAGCCAATTTACAGGTTCTGATGCCGGTGGCTCAAGTTGTTCGCCTCCTCTACGGAGGCCAGCAGGGCCATCAGTTAAAGCGTCATATCTCGGTCATGAGATCTTAATTTGCGCCGCTAATTACATGTTTGTGTAAAGGTAGTCTGGAGGTAAACGAAACGAGATTAAGCGTACGACTGAAAACCTGTAAAAAAAATAAAAATATCCAAAAAAATCACGCTGTTCGTAAACAGACTTCAATTAGTCACGGGGGAGGGGGGGAGAAAAACACATCCTGTTAATAATTGCTTTTTAAAATAAGAAACAGCTTAGAAATAATAATACAAAGCATAAATCTGTATTTTGACAAGCCTTTCAACACACTGTGAAGATACACACACATACACACACACTAAACAACAAAGCATATTGTCGGCCGTGATAAGAGCTTTTCCGGTGTGTGTAGGGGGGGTGGGGGTGGAGAGGGGGGGATTGGCACTCACAGAGCTGGGACTGGAGTGGCGGCGCAATTTGGGCGACTCTTTCCCCGTGGACGTGCTCTTGGAGCTGATGCAGGCATTGTTCTCGGAGTGGACCCTCTTGACCTGGCTGGTGGGCTTCTCGAAGGGGTCGAACCCGCTCTGCGTGCGCTGGACCCTCACCTTCTTGTCCTCAGGAATGGTGTCCAGCGGCTTGATGGCCGAGTCCGGACCCTGGCAGCTGCGTGTGGACATCTTCTTTGTGACACATATCTGTCCAAAGACGAGAGGAGGAGGAGGAGGGGGGGGGGGGGGGGAGGGGGGAGGATGAAGTGGAAACAAGAGAGGGAGAAGATGAAAGTGAGAAGAGAGAAGGAAAGAAAAAAAAAATCCATCTGCGATGATTGCCGCTGTTCAGCCGAAAAACTACCTCACATCACACCCCCTCCCCCACCGGATCCACGCGGCGTTTCATCTCTCTATCACAGCCTCATGCTCTCTCCCCTCCCTGAGTAGAGTCCCACCGCTACCTCTCCCTGGTAGGATGAGAGCCTTTTTTTTATTTGTATTTTTATTTATCTCCATCTCTCTTCTCTGTGATAAAAAAAAAAACCCAGCTCCGACCTCCTCCAGGCTCTGTCGCTCACACACAGTGTTGTTGTTCCCATACACGCATATCTCACACAATCACAAATCGTATCTCCCGCACACATCTACAGCACACACGCCGTCCGCACGACGACGAAACCACCACCACGCGGTCTCTCTCTCGTCCGCCGTACCGGAGGTGTCCGACGCTAATCACTCACAGTCTAGTCTCCCTCTGTCCCGAAAGCACCTTACCGGCTAGTCCCCGGCCGTGCAGTGCGGGGCGAGCAAGGGTACAAAGGAAGCGAGGCAGCGTGTCGTGTTTTTGCCGCGGCCAGCTTCCGATTAAATATTTAGGCCCGGGCTCCCCGGCAGAAAGCACTTCTAATTATTCCCCGGTACGAGGGAGGGAAGCTGCACGCCGGAGTCACCTTGCAGTCCTCTCTTTAACAGGTCGCAGACGCGGGCCGGGTTACGCCGCGTGCGCTGGATCCTTTCCCGACGGGAAGTTTCCCTTCTCTCCCGGCGGCGCTACGATTACTTAGTTTTCACAAAACCACGAATAAGAACCCAAATACATATACAATATTTTGTTGTTGATTATTTATTTATTTTTTATTTTTTTTACACAAGATACTTGAGCCCTAATGATAAGGATGATAAGCGCTCAATTAGGAAACCCAATCCCCTTGCCGAACATCTATGCTACTCATAGTTGTTTCTGTGTAATTTGGTGTCATTCATTAATGGGGGTTGATTAAGATGTAACCTAATAGTACAGTTGTCGAATAACTAATACAAAAGGGCAAAACTCAGAGAGGAGAGAGTCAGGAGTGAATGTGAAACAGGGTTTTCCGTTAGCTGGTATTTACTGGCCAACAGCCGTCTAGGATTTCAATCGGCCGGCAAATGTGAATCTCGTGGCCATCGTGGCTGGTAAAAAAAAACAATTTACTGTGGCGATGTAACGACCCCAGATGCCTAGACTACAGTAGTTAGTCCTTGGCTAACCAGTTAGTTGACTGGTTAGTGTTGTCGCTGGGTGACACCTGGGTTCGATTCCCAGCTGCCACCTGAATTCGCTACAGCGAGTGAAAATGCGTTAGTGTGTGGCAGCCGTGGTTTACTGAATGCATAGCAGACTACTGGTGAGAGCATGTTCTGGCAGTGAAATCACCTTCTGGCGACACACATTCCACTCGCAAGTTCAACCACAATCACACAATCCGTTGCAGTTCCATACAGTAGTTATATGGTTGCGGTGGACTACAGTAATGATTTCATATAGTTATATGGTTGTGTTAGGCTACAGTAATGATTTCATATAGTTATATGGTTGTGTTAGGCTACAGTAATGATTTCATATAGTTATATGGTTGCGTTAGGCTACAGTAATGATTTCATATAGTTCTATGGTTGCGTTAGGCTACAGTAATGATTTCATATAGTTCTATGGTTGTGTTAGGCTACAGCAGTGGTCACCAACCCGTCGATCGCGATCGACTAGTCGATCTTTGAGACTTTCCCTGTAGATCTTTCCCTGAAAAAAAATAATATATATATATATATCTTTCCCAGAGAGTCCACATTACAGTTCTACTTTTGTTTTGATGTGAAAAGTGATGCTGCATAATATGACTGCACTTTGCACTGACTGAGAAAGTGCATATTACAGTTCTACTTTGACATTTTAATGTTGGACCAAAGCATTGCATGTAATTAGAATACAGGCAAATAAAAGTAATTTAGTTTAAAGTACAATCTTGGCTCAGGCTGTCTTTTTCTCTCAACACTTCAATAGGTAGATATAGCCTTCACCAAAAAAAGAAAAAAGTGATCTTGGGCTTAAAAAGGTTGGTGACCACTGGGCTACAGTAATGACTTCATATAGTTATATGGTTGTGTTAGGCAATAGTAATGATTTCATATAGTTATATGGTTGCGTTAGGCTACAGTAATGACTTCATATAGTTATATGGTTGCATTAAGCTACAGTAATGATTTCATATAGTTCTATGGTTGTGTTAGGCTACAGTAATGATTTCATATAGTTCTATGGTTGCATTAAGCTACAGTAATGATTTCATATAGTTCTATGGTTGTGTTAGGCTACAGTAATGATTACATATAGTTCTATGGTTGTGTTAGGCTACAGTAATGATTTCATATAGTTCTATGGTTGCGTTAGGCTACAGTAATGACTTCATATAGTTATATGGTTGCGTTAGGCAATAGTAATGATTTCATATAGTTAAAATACGGGCCAGGGGCAGGAAGGACATGAATAAGCGCAGAGTGAACGAGACGCAAGACGAGAAGCTTGAAAGGGTGCGTGTTAACGTGCCAGCGGGGCTGTCAGAATCACCCGTCCTGCGCGTCTCATGTGTGTCCTCAGTGACAAGCGCGTGTCACCAAATGCTCAACTGGAAACAGAGACCCGCACTGCTTCCAAAAAATGCAGCGGCGGCGGCAACAACAACAACATCAACAACAACACATAAACAAACAAATGCCCCCGTTTACGACCTATCGCGCTACAAGGCATCAATACTTGATGATTATGGGAGAGGAGGAGGCGGGTCCAGCGGAGCTAGTTTCCACAGGATTAAAGCTCGGCGCCACACTCCTCGTTTAGGACTCCCGGTGACAATGAGACGCGGCAAAATCGGAGCCCTTCGGCGGAAGACAAATACAAAGCATCTGGACGGAGAGACGGTGACAGATCGGGTGGGACTGACGTTGGAACAACAGACTGAAAGAAAAGGGCAGAAGATTTGTTGGCAAGTTCCCGCTTGGAAATCGACACACTCGAGCCTGTTGAAAAGAAACCATTGACAATGTAATCAAACCTTAATTGGTATTAATTATGCACAGCTCTCTGGAGCACAAGGTGACCAGCGTCAAACAATGCTCAGAGCTGATGTGGTGTTATAAATATTTAAAGGAACACGCCAACATTTTGGGAAATTAGCTTACTGTCTTCTCCAGAGAGAGACAAGAAGATAGATACCAGTTTCCTCTATGTACGTTAAGTAGAAAGCTATCTGGCTGCACGTTAGCCTAGCTTAGCACAATGAATGGAAGCGGACAGTGCCGGTTAGCCTAGGCATTGTCCAACTAACACCTCCCCCGAAGGCTAACCAGCACTGTCCGCTTCCATTCATTGTGCTAAGCTAGGCTATCTCACAGCCAGCTTTCTACTGAATGCACAGAGAAGAAATAGGTATCGTCTGACTCTGGAGGATATATGCACAGGGCTTGACATTAAAACCCGCCAAATGCGGGTAGAATTCGGCAGTGGGGTGTAACTCTTGTCACTCTTACCAGCCACTTTGGCGGGTAGACCGTGCATCGTTTTAGAGTCGTAGTGAAGAGTCTCTCTCTCTCTCTCTCTCTCTCTCTCTCTCTCTCTCTCTCTCTCTCGGAACGCAATGCACGCTTACTTGCGTCGCTCGTAATGATAGTCTATTTCTCTCTCGGAACGCAGTGCGCGCTTACTTGCGTTGCGCGTAATGAGAGTCTCTCTCTCTGTCTCAAGTAGCCAAACTTTACACTATAAAAACGAACTGGATATTAGTGTGTGTGTGTGTGTGTGTGTGTGTGTGTGTGTGTGTGTGTGTGTGTGTGTGTGTGTGTGTGTGTGTGTGTGTGTGTGTGTGTGTGTGTGTGTGTGTGTGTGTGTGTGTGTGTGTGTGTGTGTGTGTGTGTGTGTGTGTGTGTGTGTGTGTGTGTGTGTGTGTGTGTGTGTGCGTGCGTGGGTGCGTGCGTGCGTGCGTGCGTGCGTGTGATTTTTGGCTGGTGGAAATGCTGAGTGGCTAGTGACTTTGGAAAACCACTAGCCACAGTGGCTGGTGAGCCAAAAGGTTAATGCCAAGCCCTGTGATGCACATATATATGCACCTTTCCCATAATGTTGGTGTGTTACTGTAAGAGACTAAACAACAACAAACAAGAACTGATGTCATTGAATTCTTTACCGTCTCCATCCAGAGCAGTAAAGATTTTAGGAGACTAAAGCAGGAGACTTGGAAAGAAGAAAGAACTTCCAAGGAAAAGAGACTCGGGCGAACAAGCCTGAAATAGCGTTTTACAACATACTCCATAAGACCTCCACAGAGATTCTTTTTGTGTAATTTCACAGCACTGGAGGGGTTGCAGTATTTTCACAAGGCAGCTATTCACAGAGTCAGACCCTCTTTCTTACATTACCTGCTTTCAGGAGCAGCCTGTCCAAAACAGAGAGAGAGGATTTGGAGGTGTTCTGTTCATGTATTTAGCAATAGAGTCAATAGAGAATAAAATATGTTTGATTGTATGCTTGCCTCGTCTCTTAAGAGGTGTCATTTGAAATGCTGTGTGTCCATGTTTGGTAACATTAGATGTGACAAAGATACAGGCAGGTATCCAGCACTATCAGCCGTGGCTTATAATGTAAACATACAGTAGGAACAAAATTAGCAGCACCGTTCTTCACTTTTGAAAAGTATTATAATAGATCTAATGAGCCCCACTTGATCTGAAAGATAATTAGTAATAATAATTGTAGGGTGTAGGGTGGAAATTGCCTCCTTGAATCACCACCACTGGTAGCACCGAACCTTGGGCTACGCAGGCTCAATGGCTGCCATACACTGGCACCTGGCACACATCTCACTACACAATGGCTGAACGGCTCAGGAGACAGGGATTGATGTCAGTCAATTAAGGGGGGAGGGACGATTAGTTGGCCTTGATGTCAGAGACCTGATTGGGAATTTGGCCAGGAACGTCGGGGAACCTCCTACTCTTTACGATAGGCGTCCTGGACCTTGGTTTAGCATCTCATCTGAAGGACGGCACTCGCAGCTGTATGGTGTCCCTATCACTGTAACATGGGCGTTGTTACTGACAAGTCCAGAGGACAGAGTGCCCCCTGCTGGACAACAACACCACTTTCCGACAGCAGCCTTGACCGGGGCTCGAATAGTGAGTCCGGAGCTCTACTCATGTAGCTACGCTGCTGGAAGATCTACTAATAACCTCGCTAGCCGATGGGGTTAGACCACCCAAGTCTGTTGAATAGAAAATGGTGAATACAACTACCTAAGTCCCCCTACCTCTGTTCTAAATTAGCGTTAGCTACAAGTAGGGCTGTACCGAATGCTTCGAAGCTTCGATCATAATGTTGACATTCAAATTCTAAATCAACATTAGATTTTTTTATTTTTAATAAAAAAAGAAAAAAAATTATTTATTTTTTTAATCTTTTTTTGTTTGTGTCTATTCAATATGTTTAAACCAATGGGGGTTTTCTTCTAGGGCTGACCTTCAAAGCTTTTTTTGGCAATCGAAGCTTCGGGGCCGAGCTTCGATTTTAATTCGAAGCTTAAAGAAAAT
This sequence comes from Notolepis coatsorum, assembly GCF_963971535.1. NCBI lineage: Eukaryota > Metazoa > Chordata > Actinopteri > Aulopiformes > Paralepididae > Notolepis > Notolepis coatsorum. The sequence goes on from NC_140183.1 coordinate 59,913,384, forward strand.
AAAAAATAAAAAATTATAATATTTATTTTTCTTTTTTTTTATCTTATGTTGTGGGACTTGTACAGCACTTTGGTAAACTTTGTTGTTTTTAAATGTGCTCTATAAATAAAGTGGATTGGATTAATTAATTAAGTAGCCCCTTTCGTGACTGTGACGCAGCCAACAAGGTTTCACTCGGCTGCCCTGCCTGGGTGCAGTGGGGCTGCTCTCACAGCCAACGACATGACATTACATAATTATGTTGCAACCTTTGTCTATCAAGCAAACAATTATATAAATATTTATATGTAGTTGATAGAGACAAAGGCAGAATTCGATTAAGCACGTTTTATTAAGACATATTTTTATATGGGTCGGGACACTTTAAAAAAGCAGCACAATGAACACAAATCTGACGACATAGTCTTAAATAACAAACGGCATTGCTTCGCTTCTTCGTCGACATGTCTGCTGCACATGTCCTTGTTGTTTTCAACACAGATAATCTCCACATGCTTGTTGTAGAGAGGTGGAGTCGAGGCACCGCTTACTTTCGTTTCATTGGAATGGAGGCGGGAAGGCGCCGCTTACTTTCGTTTCATTGGAATGGAGGCGCAAGATTTTGGAAGCAAAAAAAATTAAATAATTTTTTTCTTTTTTTATTTATACCTTTTTTTCTTTTTAAACTTCGATTATTCTTTTTATGTTCGAAGCTTGTGCCATCGAACGAAGCTTCGAAGCTTCAAAGTATTTAAGACAGCCCTTTCTTCACAGTTGCAGTTAAAGATTAGGCTACACTAATATTATAATATTATACTATAAGATGTCACCATCACTTTCATACAAACCGTGCCCTTATTGGATTATTTATGTTGACGAAACTGATGAGTTATATTCATTAAAGAAAGTTGATTTAATAAAAGAAAAAGACTAATTTAATCAGATTAATCACTTTATTCAAATTGAGGATTAAGCTAAAAAATATATATATATGTGAAGATATTTTTTTTGTATAGACATTCGAAGCTTTGTTCGAATACTTCAATCGAAGCTTCGAATGTTAAAAAATGACATTCGGTACAGCCCTAGCTACAAGGCTACGTTTTCAGCTATATGTTTAGAAAGTGACCAACATGATGCTACTGTAAATTAATTGGAGCCTTGTGGTTTTGAATGCAGAATATTAATCTACTGCTTTGTATGCCGATACCAAATCGCCCCCAAGTGTTTTTCTCTCTCTCCTCACCATGGTAGACCTTGCACTAACGTGCTACTGCTAGGCGACCGGCCACCTCCAGATGATGACAGGGCCGCCCCCCCAAATCGCTTGAAATGAATCACAGGGTAATGAAATATGGAAAAGGACAGACGTGCGTGATTCAGGGGCCTGGCTTGTGATGCGACCACAGTTTAGAAGTAATTGCTACCGGAGTCACAGAGGGAGGGAGCAGCGGAGGGCAGTCACAGTGTTACCAATATGGCTGGTTCTTTTGTTCTTTTTCTTCATTATATATTTTTCATATGTTATTCTCCTCTCCTTTGCCTTCTTGTACTTTTTTCTTTCTTGTTATTGGCTCTTGTTGATGTGTTTTGGACATGATATCTATCCGTGTTTATCTTCCATTTTTCGTTAGTGTTTGCCTTACAGTATGTCTCTGATCTTGTTTTGTGTTTCTTTTCTTGACCATGTTTACATGTATTTCATTCATATTTGATTATGGACATTGATGTGACGGGAGTGGAACTTTATACAAGCCCTTTGGGCTTCGTTCCCTCCTAGCACTGTTTTTAAATAATGTGCTAAATAAATAAACTAAACTAAACAGCCGATCTTCTGAAAACTGCTGACTACAGTTTGTGCTGGAAGGCTGCGCCTAGACGACACGACTCAAAAACGGTATTTTTGTTTGTCGTGTGTTTGAGAACATACACTTCTACTTCTTTCCAAGTAATGACCAGGGACTAGTCTGCCTTCTTGGCAAAACACTGTAACTTCCGCTACTGCTGTTTGCCTTAATACAGCAGAGTACCCCTCTAGTTCAAGTTTCAAGTTTCAAGTTTCTTTAATAGTTGTCATACAGAAGTACAGAATACTTTTATACAAAATGCTTCTTACTGTTACGCTCCAGAGACTGTGCTAGACAAGATAAGTGTGAAATAAAATAGTATAGCATGTAAAATAGAAGTAAAAATAGAGGTCACAGTGTTCAGTATGTGTCTACTCTACATGTGTATTATTACCACAGATTCGGCTCAAACAAGGGACTAAACACATTTTGCAAATAAGCCACATCAATGTGGAACGCCCTACCCACAGCTGTAAAGGAATGTGAATCACTACCCACTTTCAAAACCACTCTCAAGGAGCACCTACGGGAGACTGCAATTCGAAACTGGCCCCTGTAAATGTCCAAACCCAACCCCCTCCAATGTACAGTTCCCCCCACCCCCGCCCCACCCACCCAACCACCTCCAATGTACAGTTTCCCACCCCACCTACCCAACCTCCTCCAATATACGGTTTCTTCCCCCTCAAATGTATATATTCTCTTTTTAGACTATTTTTGTACTGTATATTTGTAGATCTGGTATGTCATAAATGTCTAGATGTAACACCTCTATGTCATGTATGTCATATATGTTATGATGAATTGAAAATGGGGGACCCTGATGTAAACAAGACGAAAGTCTTTCTCTGGTCTGCATCCCCTTAACAATTGTGTGTATTGAGCTGTACTGTATTGTACCCATTCTGCTATCTGTTAATACATGTTTCAATCAATCAATCAATCAATCAAACCATATCTGCACCCCTCTACATGCGTATGAATACCACTACATCTGTATCCCTCTAAATGTGTATGTACTAATACTATATCAGTACTTCCCTACAAAGGCAAACTATAGTACCGGAAGTTAAGGCTTTTTGCCTTAGTTAGTAGGCAGTAATGTTATGAGTTCTTTACGGTCTCCATCCAGAGCAGTAAATATATTAAGAGACTAATGAACAATCAGAGCTGATATCATTGAGTTCTTAACGTCTCCATCCAGAGCAGTAAAGATAGAAACAGACTATTGAGCAACAATCAGAGCTGATGTCATTGAGGTCTTTACCAAGACCCCCCCCCCCCCTCCATCCATCCCTCCGTGTGCGACGATGGTTAGTGATCATTCCAAACACGTCACCGTCCGTCTGCTAAAGGGTCAGACCACCAAAATAATTCTGCATACCATCATTACCACAAATCCTTAGGCACTAGGCAGGGCATGTATAAGGCTACTTACAACCAATAGGGAGGTGTAGTGGTTGCGTCATTGTTGTTTCCCGCGCGGTCCACCTCGCTTGAAATGGCAATGTATTTCCAATGGACACATTTCTAAATCGTCTCGTTTAAAACAAATAAAGCATGAACATTGGCATGGGGTACCTTTCTGTGTGTATTCATCCACAATATATAGCTCAACATGAAACAATTTGCAATTAATCGTAAAATAATTACGTATAATAATTGTATTTCAACCAAAAATGCTTAAACAATAATGTTAGTGATAGAAGGGAACTCATTTTGTGCTAAAATGGAAAGCTTGCCAATGTTCATGAGGCAGAATTATTACAATAGCCAATAATACATTTTCCCAATGATAAATCCCTATACGGGTAGACCGCGTGGGAAACTAAAGTGACATCAGACTAGGGATGGGTACCGAATTCGGTACTTTTGAGGTACCGAACCGAAACACGTCGGTACTACCGAGTATCGAATCACGTGAGATACCAAAAAACAAATATATATAAAAAAAAAAAATCTTTTTTTTTTTTACTTTTTTCTGTTCATGTCAACGTTCACACACACAATATATGCTTACCTAGGATTTGACTTGATTCAACAACAAAGCAGTCAGAGCAATGACAAGCCGAAAACTGTCGAAATTGTAGTTATTTGAAGTTTGGATATTTTTTTTTACGACTGAGGTAGGTAAATTACATTTCTTGAGACTAAAGTACCGAAAAAAGGTACCGTTGGGCACCGGTATCGATTCACAGGTACCGGTACCGGTATCGGTTCAAATGTGAAAGGTACCCATCCCTACATCAGACTACACCTCCCTATACTCATCAGATCAGACAGCACCGCATCATTGCTCCATATATACTGTATTTAGTAGGGATGCCCCGATCACGTTTTTTGCCACCGATACCGATCACCGATCGTCGTGAGCCATATCGGCCGATACCGATCCGATACCGATCGTTTTTGATTAAAAAGAAATACATTTTTATATAATTTTTTTTTTATAAAATATATATATTATATAATTAGACTTGTACTTGTATTATCTGCGAGACATCGCCACCACGCAACAAGTCAAAATGCTCGCTATCTGCAAACAGCTCCACTGTCTGTGTGTACTCTAGTAGCCTCCAGCTCCAAAAAGGATTCTCCTGTGCTGCAGCTGGACCCTATTGGTAATGTTACTGTGCTTTGGTCATATCACATTCAGCAAGCCCTCAGCTCGAATATGCATTGAATCAATGTTATAAGACATTGATATCAAGAGCTATCTGTAGCTACTGCTAGCCGGCTAGATGACGTTAAGACAGAACTTTTTAGTTCAATGGGACATTTCGTTTTGAACAGTGAACTAACATCAGCTAACGCAAGCTAACGCAAGCTAACGGAGGTATCAACATGCACTACAAGACTTGCTGGAGCATTTGTTGATATCAGGAGCTATCGGTAGCTAGCCGGCTAAATACCGTTAGACAATGCCTACTAAAAGTGAATAGTTGACTGGGTAATTTTGTTTAAACAGTAACGATAGCTAGGTAGCTAACGTTAGCTCAGGTCGAATGCACTATAGACTCGAGCAGAGGAGCCGCCTCTCAGTCCTCTGTGTTTACAAACTGTACACGGGTGCGGGCGGGGCTAGGGAGGAGGAGCAGCGGCAGTTTGCAGGTCCTGTGTGTCTGAGACAGACAGCGAGTGAGATCTCTGCTTGATCGGTTTCCGCGATCGGCGAATATGACTCATTATCGGAATTCACAGATCGCATATTTATACTGATTATCGGCCGATAACGATCGGTGGCCGATCGACCGGGGCATCCCTAGTATATAGGGATGGGCATGAGTAAACGATTACTCCAGTACTCGCTGTTTCAACTGAACTGAAGCTGTTTTTGAGGGTACTCGATTAAAAAAGGGCTTGTTTATGCAAACGAAAAAGGAAACTTGCTCCGAAATCCCATGTGAGTTTGTTTTGCGGGAAGCTGGAAGCTGTGGAGCATTGGATAGTACACGTGTTACTGTGCAAAGTTGATTAGCTTAGCGTTATCCAAAAGATAAACACAGCGGTTCGTGTGAGCGCATTTTCCAAATAGTGCCAACGACATGTCGCCCACTTTGCGTGGCGTTCATATGCTATCGATACGGACATGCCGTTCCATGTAGCATGCCCATCCCTAATATATATATATATATATTATTTTATTTAATTTTTTTATTTCATTTCAACCTTTATTTGAAATCTTAAGCTTCTGAGGTTTCCCTCGTTTACAGAAACGGCGATTGTACAAAATGTAAACAGTACATAATACAAACAATAAACAATATTCACAGAAAATTAAACACCAGAGTAAAAATAAAAAAACTTTTAAAATAATTTTAAAAGATCAGCTATATACACACACCCCCACACTTCCACACAGTGATATAGAGCAAGGAGAGCTATTAGGTAGACTCAGTAGACTGTAATGCAGTGGGCAGGTCCAGGGTAATGCAACTAACTTCAGCAGAGTATTTACTGATGACATTAGGGGTGAGTGATGTGCAGAACCATGGGGGCCATAAAAGACCAATCTGCAAAGCCTGCTTATGTGCTCGGGTCTGCTCGCTGCCCATCAGCCATGTTAACCCGCTATAGCCATGCCCGCCGGGTTCAAACGCATTTTCCTCTACAGCCAGATACAAAAGCACCCGGGGGCCTATCGGCTCGCCTTGCGCTCATCACTCTAGTATTGGGCCCTCGGGCGGCGTTAGGTGAGACGATACGCCGGAGGAGACGGGCGGAAAGAGGCTTCTCATCCTCCCCGCCGTCGCTTGTGCTATCTAGATTCTAGAGCACGGGTGCTTTTGTCGTCAACGTCTCTCTCTGAATGGTGGATGGAGAAGGTGCGTGCCTGCGTTTATCCGTGCAGTTGCACTAACTAGGCCATCCTTTGTGGGGTGCGCGGCGTGTCGCGCGGCACGAGTCTTTGTGTGCGGACACAACCCCTCCCGAGACGCCTCCTCGAGTCTCGGCGGACGTCTTAAGGCTCCGGTTCCCCCGTGGACAGGCGGAGGAATGCATAGACAGATGGGCCGGTGGTCCGATGAGAATAGTTTTACTGAAGGACGGCTATGCCCCTTTTCCACTGCATGGTACCTACTCGACTCTACTCTACTCTGCCTTTTCTGTTTTCCATTGCCAAAATACCTGGTACCGGGTACTTTTTGGGTACCGGCTTTCTCGAGGTTCCAAGCGGGTAGAAGTGGTACCAGAAAAGTGACGTGAAACACTGCAGACCACTGATTGGTCAGAAGAGAGAAGCGTCACACGTTGGAGCGTCCTGCACAAAACACAACACCGCCATCTTTATTTAGCTTTGCATACAGGGAGCGAAATTAACTTTTTGACTCACCGGCCAGTGGCGGGTAGATGGGAAGAATCTACCCGCCAAGCAGATTTCTTACCTGCCAACTTTCTTTTGATAAAAAAAGAATTATTATTATTTTATATAAAAAAAATCTTTTTTAATAAAATATATATATTATATAATCATACTTGTAGTTGTATTATCTGCGAGACATCGCCACCTCGCTGTCTGCAAACAGCTCCACTGTCTGTGTGTATACTCTAGTGGCCTCCAGCTCCAGCAAGGATTCTCCGGCGCTACAGCTGGACCCTAAACTCTTACATTCAGCATGAAAGGATTCTCCTGCCCTGCACCTGGACCCTAGTCAGCAGCGCTGCAGCCCTCATGCGATGTAACTGGACACTTGCAGTTGTTTATGTCGGGAGCTATCAGAAGCTAGCCAGCTGGATAACGTTACACAATGCCTCATGTATTAAACTAAAAGTGAATAGTTGACTGGGTCATTTTGTAACAGTAGCTAACATCAGCTCATGGAGGTCTCTCTGACTAGACTAACATCAGTCACGGTGACTGTGTGTTTACATGCAGCATACAGAAACAGGTAGGGGAGGTTTAGGAGCAGCAATGCGCCGCCGCTGCGTGTCTGTGCTCAGACAGCGAGTGAGAACTCCGCTCAGAATTGGATCATGATTTTCGGTTTTCACATGACCATTTGATTGGCCGCCACACGGCGGTCAGTCCTCTAAGTGGGAGGCGCCAAATGTAAAAAATGCACTGTGTATTCTGCCTCATTTATTGATGAAACAAAACCAACATCAACACAATTTACCACCAAGAGCGGAGAGTTTAGTCTCACAACAAGATAGCTGATTTGTTAAGCTTGTTGTTAGCTTACGTGCTAATGTGATTGCGTTTTACCATGGCTAGCATACATAGAGTGATCGATATAACTCGCTATTGATTGTTTGTACTTGTACTAGTAGAATAGACACAACGTGAGGTAATCATCATCCATTTTAAACCGGTTATTACCTAATGCTAACGTTAGTAGAATAGACACGAGAGGTAACGTTAACGTTAGCAGAATAGACACGAGAGTAACATTAACGCTAGTAGAATAGACACAACGAGAGGTAATGTTAACGTTAGCAGAATAGACACGAGAGGTAACGTTAACGTTAGCAGAATAGACACGAGAGTAACATTAACGCTAGTAGAATAGACACAACGAGAGGTAATGTTAACGTTAGCAGAATAGACACGAGAGGTAACGCTAACGCTAGTAGAATAGACACGAGAGGTAACGTTAACGTTAGCAGAATAGACACAACGAGAGTCTGGTTAATGTTGTTATTGATTGATTGATTGAAACTGTGTTTACTCTGGCTTGCTCCAAGCCCTCACGGACATAGCTATGCTCACGGAGCTCTCATGCTGTACGCCAGCGGCCCCGCCTCCCAACACGGAGACAAATGGAGTACTACCTGCAGTGGAAAACGAACGAAGGCAGGTACCTAAAGCGAGTAGAGTAGAGTAGAGTAGGGTAGAGTCGAGTAGGTACTATACAATGGAAAAGAGGCAATAGAGATAGAGAAAGAAAGAAAGAGAGAGAGAGAGAGAGAGAGAGAGAGAGAGAGAGAGAGAGAGAGAGAGAGAGAGAGAGAGAGAGAGAGAGAGAGAGAGAGAGAGAGAGAGAAAAATAACTGGGGGATGTACTGTAGTGGTGCCAATAGCAGGTGTGGCTGTAGAGAAATGTGTTCTCACCAAAGGCACTCAGATGAAAGGAAGATAACGCATTAAAAGCAGCAGGGCCGGGCAGGACTATTACACATCAACACTGTAAAACGCCGGACGAATCTCAAGACAAACTTGTTCGATTAATTTGAAATGTATTGTCATTATACAGCACAAGTACAGTGCAACAAAAAGAGGTTTGGCATCCAACCAGAGTGCAAAAGTAACAATAAAGTGCAATAGTAATATACAATGGACCGGTGATTAAACTGGGTATAAAACATAGAAATTAGTACTACTGAGTAATAGTGCTAATCAGATGTATGTACAGAGTTGTAGTATTAATATGTACAGAGATACAGGTATAAAGACACTATGCCAGTAAGTCATACTGGCCAGCAGTGTAACTAGTAAGAGTAGGTAAGGGATATGTACAGATATACCGTAAATCCTCTAATAGTGGAGGGTATTCAAATAGACGGGCCTCTAATAATGGACAGGGGTTTGATACATGCAGACAAATACAGGCCTGCTTCCAATCCAAGGTCACAAAAAAAAGTTTTTTTAATTTTTCGTGCCGTGATATAGAATGAGATAAACTCTTGCTAATGCAAATTAAGTGCTGCCTCTCTCTACCGTTCTCTCTGCCGTTCCCTACTCTCACTTCGTTGGTGTTAGCGTGCTAACGTTGTCATAGCTAGATCTGTGGTGTCGGCTGGATGACGTTGGCTTTGTTTTGCAAACGTTAGTTAACGTTCGCTATCTATATGGCGTTGGCAGGCGGGGCTGGCGTTGTCCAGTTGACATTACATATCATGATGGCTATGATAGCTTTAGCTAAAGCTACTGCATGTTATCAACTCGATTCGACTCAAGTAGAGTCAAGAAGGTATCACACGCTAAATTGTCCCCGGACCCCGCAACCTATAGACAGTTCCAACTTCAGTGTGTGAATTAAGTTAATCCACCACAGTTTCACAATTACAATTGGCCAGTTTGTGAAATTAAGGCCTGCCTCTTATATAAGCCTCTCTCTAATAAAGGCCTGGTGCTCTTTGCAGCTGAAGTAAATACAAGACCCGTCCAATATTAGAGGATTTACGGTAGATATAGTATCTACAGACGTGTAAAAAAGATTATATGCAGATATGTACAGACAGATGTATTATATATATATATATATATATATATATATATATATATATATATATATATATATATATATATGGTAAGAATAAATAATTGAATAATGTATATAAATGTAAGAGACATATATAGTACGAGATGGACCAATATTAACTTTGATTTCTATGGTAAAGAACAGAATCGGCCACATTCTGCCAAAAACCCTCTGTATCTTTCATCAGGGTAAATGAAACACTCTGGTCCACTAAGGCGGCCGCTCAGATGACACGTTTACAGGAAGTGAGAAGGACTAGTCTCCCTTTGAAATGTCTCTGTCCTCACTCCCTGGGAGGCCAGTCGTGGTGCCGGGAGACCGGATCAGGCTACACACCACCCCCTGCCCGGCCTGGCCTGCTGTAAGCCTCTGGATTAGACACAGCCCTGTACAATATCATCTGCGGGGAGCCTCTGCTTTTTGTAATGTGCCGTTTCAGTTCACCTGCCAGTAACATAGGATTACCTGGTAATATGGGCCTTTTCTCTCCAGAACCACCGACGGCTGCCACAGAATGATGTTAAGAGTAACACAGGCTTCATCGAATTAAATATTTAGGTTGCTGTGTTTCTCTATATCCTGTAACTGCATTAAAACCGTACTCACATAGTCGTTCAGGCTTATGCTTGCATCAGACTATATATACGGAATATTTTGGCCTCCTTCCCTTTCAAATCCATGTGGAACGCAGCCATAAGATATTGTGGATGCGAGTTTCTCCACTAAGATCCTAATTAACATCACTGGTAGAACAAAATATTCCAACAGCCCACTGATATGAGCCAGATATGAGCACTTCATTAGAGCGGCGAGGAGATAAAACCACAGTTGAGTAAACAGGGAGGACCTCTGAGAAAACGTGCGATAGCGGTGCTATAATTACCTACAAAGAAGACAGATTTACAGTAGAAACCCACTGTACAGAGGTTCAGGTATATTCAGTATCCTAGCAATAATGCAAACAAAGGCCTGCTTCTATTTTTGTTATGGCTAGACCTGTGTCACTAGTTTGAGGTGTTACATAGACACAGACAGGCCCTTATAGAGAATACGCGAGACTTGACACAGACAGTATACATTACTTAAGGATCTTTGTCCAATTTGTCCAAAGGGTACTTTCTAACACCAAAGAATCATCACAAACTGATCCGTCGGCTGAAACATTGATTTGCGAGTGCCAGACAGACAGCCCTGTCCCCATAAGAGTGATGGAGTGCCTGTTCCTTTGGGATCCTCTAGTCGCCCGAGACCTCTCTCTGGGGAGTGACTCGTTCTGGCTCCCCTGCCCGCCAGCCAGTGACTCATCCGGGGGGCCTTCTACGTCCTCTGATTAGCAGAGCGAACCCTTGGCTCAGATTTGGTGAAGCTCAGACATATTAATGACAAAATTGGCTGACTTCCCCGAGAGCTCAAGCTTGAGCAGTGTTGCACAGTCACTCAGGCAAATGGCTCCGACGTGGCCAACCCAAAAAACCCAGCCTCCCTCCACCCCCGGTGGGGATCTCTCCTGTCCAGCCCCTGCCCCCAGCCTCCCTCCACCCCCGGTGGGGATCTCTCCTGTCCAGCCCCTGGCCCCCAGCCTCCCTCCACCCCCGGTGGGGATCTCTCCTGTCCAGCCCCTGCCCCCAGCCTCCCTCCACCCCCGGTGGGGATCTCTCCTGTCCAGCCCCTGCCCCCCAGCCTCCCTCCACCCCCGGTGGGGATCTCTCCTGTCCAGACCCTGGCCCCCAGCCTCCCTCCACCCCCGGTGGGGATCTCTCCTGTCCAGACCCTGGCCCCCAGCCTCCCTCCACCCCCGGTGGGGATCTCTCCTGTCCAGCCCCTGGCCCCCAGCCTCCCTCCACCCCCGGTGGGGATCTCTCCTGTCCAGCCCCTGGCCCCCAGCCTCCCTCCACCCCCGGTGGGGATGTCTCCTGTCCAGCCCCTGGCCCCCAGCCTCCCTCCACCCCCGGTGGGGATCTCTCCTGTCCAGCCCCTGGCCCCCAGCCTCCCTCCACCCCCGGTGGGGATCTCTCCTGTCCAGCCCCTGGCCCCCAGCATCCCTCCACCCCCGGTGGGGATGTCTCCTGTCCAGCCCCTGGCCCCCAGCCTCCCTCCACCCCCGGCCAAGGTGGAGCAACAGAATTGCTCCACCTGCCGGCCAAATCCTCCCCCCTGACCGACCTTTCCATCACAGTCGAGAATGCAGCTGTGACCGCGTCCCCGACCGCCAAGAACCTTGGTGTTGTCCTCGACGACCAGTTGAACTTCTCTGCTCACATCGCAGCGACAACCAGAACCTGCCGATTCCTCCTGAGCAACGTCAGAAGGATACGCCCCTTCCTGACAAAAGAAGCCACCCAACTCCTCGTCCAATCAACAGTCATCTCCCGCCTCGACTACTGCAACGCACTGCTCGCTGGCCTCCCGGCCACTGCCACTAAGCCTCTTCAACTCATTCAGAACGCAGCGGCCCGCCTGATCTCAAACCTAACGAAGTCGGCCCATGTCACCCCACTTCTTAGGGACCTGCACTGGCTCCCCATTGCTGCACGAATCCGCTTCAAGGCCCTTGACCTAGCATACCGTGCGGCAAAGGGAACTGCTCCCGCCTACCTCCGGTCAATGGTCTCTAACTACACACCCTCAAGACCCCTACGCTCTGCATCTTCTGGCCGCCTCAGACCTACTCCTATCCAAGCTCCGGGAGGGTCATCAAAGAGAAGTCGCCTATTCTCAGTCCTTGCCCCACAATGGTGGAATGAACTACCCACCCCAGTTAGGACAGCCGAAACACGTCCAATCTTTCGCCGTCGACTAAAGACTCACTTCTTCAACCATTATCTGAATAAAAAAAAAAAAAAAAAAAAAAAATCTAACCCTAACTAACCATACTGTCATGCACTTGTCCTAATAAACTAACCTACACTGTAGCACTCAACACTTTGATGAACATTGTTACTCAGCTGATAGAGTTGTGCTCTTCCTGATGGCTTGTCGTACAGAACTTGTAAGTCGCTTTGGATAAAAGCGTCAGCTAAATGACTAAATGTAAATGTAAATGGTGTTGATCTCTCCTGTCCAGCCCCTGGCCCCCAGCCTCCCTCCACCCCCGGTGTTGATGTCTCCTGTCCAGCCCCTGGCCCCCAGCCTCCCTCCACCCCCGGTGGGGATCTCTCCTGTCCAGCCCCTGGCAGCGGCCAGTAGCGCAAAACACTCGTCGCACAAAGGCAGCGAAACCCAACCTTATGATAGAAAATCCACAATGATAGTGGCTCGGGAGGTACGGCAGTCGTCTGGTTTTCCCCCAAGCAGTCAGACTGTTAAACGCTCATTGACTGTCCCCTCACGTGCACCATGCACTTACCTGGACTTGATAATCACTGTTACCACTTATCATGCACTTTATTATTTAAAATATTATGTTATGTACAGTGTTATATGTGTTATGTGTTCATGTATGTATATATTGTACTACGGTCTGTGGGAGCTCCCCTGACAATTAAAAATCGATTCTATTCTATTCTATTCTATTCTATTCTATTCTATTCCCGGGCAGCGAGTCGAAGTGTCCTTGAGCAAGTTCAAGTTTCAAGTTTGTTTTTATTTGTCACGTATAAGGTACATGTACATTATAGTGAAATGCTTGGTTCTGTATGAGCACCTGTGATAATGTGCTTCATACAGTAAAAAGGTAAGTAAAAGAGGAATAACACTATACAATATACAATACAATATACAAACTAAAGTACAACCTAAGTACAACCTAAGTACAAATGCAAATGCAAATGAGGCATGAATGTCCTTGAGCAAGACACTTAACCCCCAACTGCTCCCGATGAGCAGGTCGGCACCTTGCATGGTCGCCTCCGCCGTTGGCGTGTGAATGTGTGAGTGAACGGGTGAACGTGAGAAACAAAATTGTAAAGAGCTTTGGATAAAAGCGCTATATAAAATGCAACATTTACCATTCATGACAAAGAGCTTCTCACTAAAAGTGACAACAGGGGCGATGTTTCCCTTGTTATAACGCTGAGGCAGCTGGGAAAACATAATGTTCTGCCCCAGACTGCCCCCTCTGAAGCTCTGGCGTGAGGAAGTGCTTCCTACATCAGATCTAGTTTCCTGTGTGTGAACTCAGTCACTCTAGTACATGGGACAGGGGTTAATGACATCATGTCCTTTGCCTTGGTAAATGATACCTCCTCCTGGAGACGGGAAGAGGTTGAGAAACATGGAGGAACAAGGTTTGTTCTATGGAGTGGTGCAAGTAACGTACACACCGTCTAGGTCAATATCGGTCACATTATCTTAAAAGGACTTCTTTAAAGGAACATGCCAACATTGGGGAAAAAGAGAGAGACAAGAAGATAGATACCAGTTCCTCTCTGTGCTTTCAGTAGAAAGCTATCTGGCTGCATTTTAGCCTAGCTTAGCTCAATGAATGGAAGCGGACAGTGCCGGTTAGCCTTCGGGAGATGTGTTAGTTGGACAATGCCTAGGCTAACCTGCACTGTAAAGTTGTTTAATTGACCGGAGAAAAGTTGCTAAACTCAATGGGCCTCATTCAACAATACTCTCTTATTATTTTTTCTTATATTCTTGCTTACCTGTCTGTTAAGAGAACAATAAGAAAAGCCACCGCCACATTCATCAAGCCATTCTTAACCTCGAAATATGTGCGTACCCAGGAGATTTGAATGGTCAATCACACTACTTCTAAACTGGATGCGCGTTCTCGCGCAAGTCATTTGCATACAGAGACACGCCTCACAGGCTCATTATAATGCGAGAGCCGTGGGTCTGCACTGTATAGAGCGGGGCCCGGCCGCATTCAAGCGCTGGAGCGCTTTGCGATGGATCAAAATGAGATAGGAATCAAATGTATTGTCATCATACAGCACCTATAGCTATATTGTGGAATAGACTGTATTAATATAGTAGTAATAGTAGTTGGCTAGTTGCACGCTTCTGGCCACCTCCCGCAGTGTGCGCATACACACGTACTGTATACAGTACGTGCAAAATTAATCGTTCCAGCAAAGTACTGTAGGCTTTGTCAACTCAATACTGAACGACTGTGCGTTGTCAAGAGCCAATCGCACAGGTTGCCTCATCTCATATGGCTCTGCAAATAGATCTAGAGTCTGAATATCTCCGCATATATAGCCTGCTGATGACTGACAGATCTCTCTCAAATCCATTCTGAGAACGGAATGCAGTGCCCGCGACGCGGGTCTTGAATCAGATTGGTTGAAAATTGTGTTAACAGATTGCAGAATGGGTACACTACAGTACAGCTCAATACACACAATTGTTAAGGGGATGCAGACCAGAGAAAGACTTTCATCTTGTTTACATCAGGGTCCCCCATTTTCAATTCATCATAACATATATGACATACATGACATACAGATAGACAGTACTGCTACATCTATACATTTATGACATACCAGATTTACAAATACAGTACTGTTTGTGAAACAAAAAGAGTTAAAAAAAAAGAGAGTATATACATTTGACGAAGAAACTGTACATTGGAGGAGGTGGGGGGGGGGGGGGGTTGGGTAGGTGGGGTGGGGTGTGGGGGGGGGGGACTGTACATTGGAGGTGGTTGGGTGGGTGGGGTGGGGTGGGGGTAACTGTACATTATCGACTAAACCTTACTTGGACCAAGAAGAGGGTCTCATGTATTACTGGGTTTAAGTCAGTTGTTTATTTATTTATGTTTTACTGTTTGCATACGAGGTGGTCGTATGCAAACAGCTGCCGAATTTCTATCAGCATGTGACCTGTCCCACCAGAGGCGAGAACATATTAGACCATGTATACTCGCAATTTAAGAATGGGTACAAGTCACAGGCTCTTAGTCCATTCGGTAAAAGCGATCACGCTGCAATATTTCTTTTGCCAAAGTACAAACAAAGTCTCAAGCGAACGCCGGTGGTCTCGCGAGAGGTTAAGCGTTGGGCCGTGACGTCAGAGGAGTCACTCCAAGCTGTACTGGAAAGCACAGACTGGAGTGTATTCCGTGATAACACAGCCAATATTCACGAATACACCGAAACGGTGATTGACTATGTCTGTACTCAGGTAGAAGAAACAATCCCCTCCACCAAAATTAAAATCTACCCAAATCAAAAGCCCTGGGTAGACAAATCCGTCCGTGAGGCTCTGAAAGTGCGCACATCAGCATACAACACCGGGCTGGTGACAGGCAACATGGAAGAACACAAGATGGCAAGATACAACGTCAGGAGAGCAGTAATAGAGGCAAAACGGCGTTACAGGGATAAAGTTGAACTTCAGTTTGAACAGGCTGACTCTAGAGGCATGTGGCAGGGCCTCAGAACAATGACAGACTACAAAGGAACCCCCCTCAAACTGAACAGTGACATCTCCTTAGCAAATGATCTCAATTCCTTCTATGCGAGGTTTGAGGCTGTGAATAACAACACCAGCCTACAAACCACGGCAATGGGGGGGGGGGGGGGTCTGCTGATGGAGACTCAGTGTTCAGGGTAACAGAGCATGAGGTGAGACGGATCTTTAAAAAAGTGAATATCAGGAAGGCAGCAGGACCGGACGGCATCCCCGGCCGCGTCCTAAAAGTCTGTGCCGACCAACTGGCCCCGGTATTCACTGACATCTTCAACCTGTCCTTGGAACAGGCTGTCATCCCCACCTGTCTGAAGAAGTCCACCATCATCCCTGTACCCAAAAAATCTACGCCCACTTGCCTCAACGACTACCGCCCTGTAGCCCTCACCTCCATAGCCATGAAGTGCTTTGAGAAGCTAGTGAAGGGCTACATCTGTTCCTCCCTCCCCATCAACCTGGACCCTCTGCAATTTGCATATCGCCCCAACAGGTCCACGGAGGACGCCATAGCCCATGTGCTGCACACAGCAGCATCACATCTGGACAAGAGGCAGGGGAACTATGTGAGAATGCTGTTCATCGACTACAGCTCAGCATTCAATACCATAGTCCCCTCCAAACTCATAGCCAAGCTCAGGGACCTGGGCTTGAACTATGACCTGTGCCAGTGGGTCTTGGACTTCCTGACGGGCAGACCCCAGGTGGTAAGAGCCGGCAACTGCACCTCCTCATCCATCACGCTCAACATAGGGGCCCCCCAGGGCTGTGTTCTGAGCCCCCTCCTCTACTCCCTGTACACACATGA
Organism: Notolepis coatsorum; assembly: GCF_963971535.1. Lineage (NCBI taxonomy): Eukaryota > Metazoa > Chordata > Actinopteri > Aulopiformes > Paralepididae > Notolepis > Notolepis coatsorum. Next base: position 59,930,078 of record NC_140183.1, read on the forward strand.
CTGCGTAGCACAGCGGAACAACAACACCATCATCAAATTTGCTGATGACACAGTAGTGGTGGGCCTGATCTCTGCCAACGACGAAAGGGCCTACCTGGAAGTGGTGTCAGGAGAACTGCCTCTCCCTGAACGTCAGCAAAACAAAAGAGATGATTGTGGACTTCAGGAGGTCGGGGGTCAAGGACTACAGCCCCCTCAGCATCGACGGGGCACCGGTTGAGAGAGTGAACAGTTTCAAGTACCTCGGAGCCCACATATCCGAGGACTTGACATGGACCACACACATTGACAGTGTAGTGAAGAAGGCACGACAACGCCTCTACTTCCTCAGGCGCCTAAGGAAGTTCCAAGTCAGTCAGAAGATCCTTAGGAACTTCTACTCATGTACAATAGAGAGCATCCTGACCGGCAACATCACCTCCTGGTTTGGGAATAGCACTGCACAAGACCGTAGCAGACTACAAAGAGTGACACGTTCAGCCGAACGCACAATTGGAGGGGGGCTTCCCACCCTCCAGAACATTTACTACAAGCGGTGCAAGGGGAAGGCTAAGAGAATTATTAAGGACTCGAGCCACCCGAACAACTGCCTCTTTGAACTGCTGCGGTCAGGCAAGCGATACCGGAGTCTTAAGGCGAGCACAGAAAGACTCAGAAGAAGCTTCTATCCCCAGGCCATCAGGCTGCTAAACGAACAATAATCGCTAAACGAACAATAATCACTATGCAACAACCATCAAATGCACACAGCACACACACCCACACGCACACACTCACTCAAACAAACAACACACTGCAGCACCCACTCTCCACACTTTAGATCACACAAACACACTTACACTTTATATTTATTGATAAAGGATTTGCACTACAACTCGTACACCTACTGTGAATTGTACCTAAATTGCACCTCGTCCCATTTCTCCATTTCTGCCTTGCACTATATAGTATTGTATATAGTATTGTATATTAGTACACTCGTCCCATTTCTCCATTTCTGCCTTGCACTATATAGTATTGTATATAGTATTGTATATTAGTACACTGCACAGTATTGTATATTGTATGGTAACTACGTCTATTCTGCATCGAACATTGTACATATGTCTAAACTGAACACTGTGACCTTTTTTTTACTTCTAATTTTACTATGTTTTTATTTCATACTTATCTTGTCTTGCACAGTCTCTGGAGCGCAACAGTAAGAAGCATTTTGTACAAAAGTATTCTGTACTTCTGTATGACAACTATTAAAGAAACTTGAAACTTGGTCCGCAAATGTTCTTGATATCAATCTAGTGGTCCACATAAAACAGAAGTTTGGGAACCACTGATATAGACGATCTCTAAATATGCGTTCTATGCTACGTATACAGTACTGCATATCTGTATGTCATGTCATAAATGTCATGATATATATCTGTATATCTGTATGTTGTGTATGTCATAAATGTCATTATGAATTGAAAATGGGGGACCCTGATGTAAACAAGACGAAAGTCTTTCTCTGATCTGCATCCCCATAACAATTGTGTGTGTTATGATGCAATTTTCTTTTATTATTATTATTATTATTATTATTATTATTATTATTATTATTATTATTATTATTATTATTATTATTATTATTATTATTATTATTATTATTATTATTATTATTATTTTCTTTCTCTTTTTGTCTACTTTATTTTTCATTTATTTTAGGTATTGTGTGGTTATATGTAGTCATGTATTGTATGTATGTTTGTATGTATGTATATAATGTTGTTGAACCTTAAAAAAAACAATAAAAACTATTTAAATAATAAATAACAATTGTGTGTATTGAGCTGTACTGTATTGTACCCATTCTGCAATCTGTTAATAAAATCTTCAATCAATCAATGGCCTGGGCGGCCAGAGCATAACTGTTCTAACAGTAATATATAATCCATTTCAGACAGAACGCACGCAATAAGTTATAATAATTATTATTATTATTAGGGCGGCTACGTGGCGTAGTGGGCAAGGCGCTCGCCACGAAATCTGGAGACGCTGGGCTTGCCTGTTCGAGCCCAGCGCTCCACATTTGCTTTCAGTTTAGCTGGTCGTCCGTACTAATACACATTGGCCGTATTAGGGGGTGGGAAACTGATGGGTGGGGATTGGGCGTTGTGGACAGCGACTCCTACAGGTCGGTTGGTGCTCCTGCGCAGTAGAATCAGGAAGTGTCGGGGGCAGCGTGAGCCTCCCACGCGTTACTCCTCGCCACTGAGAGGTTGAGCTGCGCAGGTGAAAAGATGCGACTGCTGTTACCTCAAGTACCGGAGGGGACTTGTGCTATGTATGACTTAGTCCACATTGCAGCCGGCTTGTGGGAGGCAAGAAACAGCGTTCGTGACAGGGGAGGGTTGAATTGGATGATACGAAATTGGGATGGGAGAAAATATAGAAAATGGGAGAAAAAGTGGATCAAAAAAATAATAATTATTATTATTATTATTGAAAAGTTCTGTATTTTTAAAGTCGTATTTGGGGGCAATTAACCAATGGTATGCTTTTTTTTATTTCATTTGTATTTTGGGTAAGAGTTTCTTATTTTGGTAAGAGTGCTCTCGACCACTCTTATAATTTGTTCTTGCCTGAGAAAAAAGCAACAATAAGAAAACTTTGCTGAATCCCAGGTAAGAACAAAGTAAGAGGAAATTCTAGTTAAGAACGAAATCTGTTCTTATATCGCTTCATGCATGAGGCCCAATGTGTTGTGATGGGACCGGAAGAAGTCTGCTGGGCTAGAGACGTAACCGGATATGACGCCCCCACATTGTGCAAGTGGTCAATAGGTGCATCACGTCTAGTCGGTATCAGTGTCTGTGATGGTGGTGGTGGAAGAGGTACACAGTTCTTTTATTTAAGTAAAAGTAGAAATACCCTGAACATTTTGTACTCTGGTAAAAGTAAAAGTCCTCCATTCAAATTCTACTTAAGTAAATGTAGAGAAGTATTTGCTATTGAATGTACTTAAGTATCTAAAGTAAAAGTACGCATTCTACATGACGTTTGTGTATTCCAGTGCTTGGGAGTGTTCAAACCTCGATCCATCGACTATGGTCAATAGGTTATGTTAAAGTCGTATGTGTTCCAGTTGTACATTTTTGCCACGTTTTCTATGCAAAATATTTTTCTTCAAAGTAACTAGTAACTGATGGGTACAGATAAATGTAGTGGAGTAAAAAGTACAATATTTCCTTTGAAATGTAGTGGAGTAAAAGTATAAAGTTCCCTAAAATGAAAATACTCACGTAAAATACAAGTAGCTTGAAATTGTACTTAAGTACAGTACTTGAGTACAAATACTTAGTTACTTTCCACCACTGGTGTCTCATTATACTTATATAATATACTTTGGTTTGGACCATGTATAGTATACCATCATCACTATTACTACTGTCTGATTGAATCATGCCACTCACTACTGTTCACTACTACTACTGTTATAAGAATAAGCTGATCCTTTATTAATCCCCTTGGGGAAATGCAGGTGTCAAAGCAGCATGGGGGGATACAGGGGGGGGGGGGATACAGAGCTTCACAGTCTGATAATATACTATAAGATATAGGGGTGCACCGATGTATCGGTCGGGTATCGGTATCGGCCGATAAGTGCCTTGTTGACTGCAATCGGCCTATCGGCCGATAAGCTCGAATGTGCCGATGGCAGTAGCCGATAAATTCAGTCGCGTCCTGCCAACGGCGCCGCCCCCAGGGCCCAGTCCACTGTCCCCCACACACACACACACAAGCTACTGCATCAAAGTTACTACTAAATATTCAACATTCTCTTTTGAGACTCCGCTTCAGACTCTTATCATTTGGCACTAAAAGCTAAACATTGTCACCGATAGGGCTGTCCGCAACATGTCATTAATTGTGTACGCGAGGTGGTTGCTCAGTGACGACGCTAACATGAGCTAGGTTAGCTAGCATGAGCTACCGGGAGGCAGAAGACTAACGTTACTGGTGAAAATGTGATTTACGTTGGAATACTCCTGTGCCAACTTGCTGTACTTTGCTTGCAGGTCTGCAGCCATTATTGCTGGATTATGAATAGCCCCAACTTTAGCCAACGTAACGTTATGGCTAAACCTTTAACATTAGTTAACGCTAGCTTTCGGTTAGCTGTTCAATGCTAATAACACAACCAAGGGAACCCATCAGAGCTCCCCATCAACACCGCTCTGTCGGGAGGATGGCATTTAAGAAAGTATCTGCCGGGGAGCTCCCGTAGCTCACCAGTCACCGCGTATCTCGGCGCTATTTCGGCGTGTGCTCGTCACGGATCTGGGGTACACGAGTTCGTTTCCCGGACCCGCCGTATTTTCTCAGAGTGTCTTCCCCTACTCTACATCCCATTCAACCTGTTTCTGTCGGTCATGCTTGACCAGAAAAAGCGATAAACGCTAAAAAATTAAGTAAAAAAAAAAAGTATCTGCTGTTAAAATGACACAAACATTCGTTTTGTGGCATTAACGTTATATAGTTAGTGTTACACGTTCAATTACATCAGCATAGTATTTACCCGAAGATAGCAAGCAAGCGTTCATACTAGCTCAGTTCCTTCCGTTGCTCACAGAGCCCTGAGTTTTACCCATTCTGCAATCTGTTAATAACGTTTTCAATTAGACACATGTATAGAAAGGCTTTGTTTTATTATAACATTAGTTGCAGTAAAATCATTATGCCTCATTTAAGTCATCCTGCGGAGCTAAAAGCTAAACGTCGGCCGCGCCGTGTTGTTGTTCTAGAAAACCTCTCGTCAACTCAAAATCAATGGCGGACAAAAGCAAAGTAAAAAATGTATACACGCTTGCCGATTGGTGGTAACAGCAGAGGCGGGTGCAAGCGGTGTGTGACGTAATTGGCAGAATCGACTGTCAATCAAAATGTCATTGGTTGAGACAATAGTATCTCGCTGCAGCCCAGCAGGTAGGCCATGCTGGGAGAACTAGTATCTGGCTGCAGCCCTGCAGAACATACTGGGAGAGAGATAGTGCTATTTCTTGATGTTTCCTTTTTTTAAGTAAGAGGCATATGTTCATATCGGTGAGCACAATTTGTAAGACAAATATACAGTAGTTTCATAAAAAAATACAAAAAAAAAATATAAAAAAAAAAAATATTAAAAAAATATTTAAAATAAATATTTTGCCACAAAAATCGGTATCGGTATCGGCCGATTGTGTTAGTTGAACAATCGGTATCGGTATCGGGGGCAAATTTTCATATCGGTGCATCCCTAATAAGATACAATATAAAAAGTACAAAATACAAGATAGTACAAGGTAAGTAGGTAGCAACAACAGTAGCAGCAGTGGCGGCACCAAAAGTGGTAACAGCAGTAAAGTGAGTGGTGCAGTATGTACAGTATGAACAATATGAAAACTATGAGCTGTGTGGACATATTAACAGTGTAGTATTATAGCAGGACAGAGACTGACTGTATATAAATGAATATTGAGCAAATAAATATATGAGTACTACTGAAGACACTATAACGGTATGAACAGAATTAACACTATGGACACTGTATAAACAATATGCAATATACTAGGGGTGGGGTAAAAAATCGATACGTAGTAGTATCGCGATACTTTGCGTGGCGATACTGTATCGATACAGGGACGCCAAGTATCGATATTTAATTATTTATAAAAAATATATATATATTTTGTTTGTATAAGGAAGTTGCATTGTTAATTTCAATACCTGTAATAGTACAGTAGTCCACACACACGCACACGTGTGCATTCAGTTAAGTTGGAATATGACTGTAATACAAACAGTTCAGTTTGTCAGGTACATGCAACACAGATTACAGTGTTGACATCTGTCTGCTTGAGAAAATGCCATGTTCTGCAATAAAAATGATTGAAGTGAGATGAACAGACTGAACTTTATTTTATTTGATAAAACATGTTTTACTTTGCAGTTGAAAAAAGGTAATAAATGAAATTTGATAAAAAAATATTAAAAGAAATGTTAAAATATATATAATATACATATATAATATATATACATAAAAATAAAAATAAAATATATTTTTTTTTAATTTTGTTTTTAAACTTCGATTTTTTTTATGTTCGAAGCTTGTGCCATCAAACGAAGCTTCGAAGTATTTAAGACAGCCCTAGCTATGTTCAATTAATTATTATTATTATCTATGTACCTACCCTACCTGTACCCCCCCCCCCTCCCATTACACTTGAATGTCCCCAAAGGGATTAATAAAGGAACACTTGACTTGACTTATGGATTTGGAGCATAGATGGATCATATCACATTGATATATTATACCTCGACTCATCAGTAGGAATTGACACTCGAGCAAACGCCGTTGTTATGTGTCCCACTTGACGTGAATTACAAACGGGGCCATTAGAACCCATCTCCATTACAATTCTGAGATTGTTTCTCGGGGCCATTACCGGCTGCCCACTCTTTAAGTGCTTCTACGGAAGGTCAGAGACTCAGTCCTCGTGCTGAAGTGGTGCACTCTCGCGCCCGAGCCTGGCTTCTCCATCCCAGAGCCCAGCTCTTCCTCGGGAAGCTGCCTTGTATGTATTTATTATATGACGCATCACCACAGCGCACAGGTTCCACTTGCACTTCAAAGTAACGGCAACAAAACAGCGTGCGATGATTATGCAAAACACGGTACCGGTCCCGGATACATACTATAGTAACGCGTGTGGGCGTAGGTAGGTACCAGATATGAGCGAGGAGGCGATATAAATAGACAGCTCTAGGAGGAGAAAAGCTTCACTTCCAACTAGGGCTGCACGATTAATCGTTTTTTAATCGAAATCGCGATTTGGAATGATGCAATTATCAAATCGCCAAGCCTGCAATTAAAAAAAAAAAAAAAAAAAAAAAATTATTTAACCAGGAAGTCCCATTGAGATACAAGATCTCCTTTGCAAGGTAGACCTGGCCAAGATGACAGCAATAGCATTTGCAATACATCACACAGCAATAAAATGTGCGATACATCACACAAGAACATAATAAATGTGCATGTATACAATACATCACATGTAAACACAAAGCAGAATAGTCTACATGATAGTAAAAGTGTATAATACAGGGTAATACAGTAATTTTGCAGTTGGGACCCGACTACAGAAAGCAGCAACATTCTTCTTGTAAATTTTTTTTTAAATATGTTATAATCGCATCGCAAATCGCAATCGCAATATCTGTCAGAATAATCGCAATTAGATTATTTCCCAAAATCGTGCAGCCCTACTTCCAACCACTTCCTGTATTCGCTAACAAGGAGGCTCGGATTTTAACTTCAGCCAGGACAGACGTCATTCTATGCCTCCCTGTTGGGGGGTTCCATTCACTTTGAATTCAAATACTGAAAACCTTTTGATGGGGAAGGTTTCCCTATCCAACCTATGGAGGAAATACTTAAAACACTGCTCCAATATACCTCCAATATACCTGCAACTTCTGTAACCAGTTCTGACCCAGTGGCGAGAGGAGGACCACGGTATGGTGGTAGAAAATCTAACTATAAACAGTTATGAAATGTGCTTATGAATAATAAAAGAGACACACACGACTGTTCTGGTTTAAATAATAATGATGTAGTCTACGTGTTTATGTAGGCCTGGTGACATGTTTAGGTGCAGACGTGAAAGTCCACGCATTAATGTGACAGGAAGTCAGGATGGTCTGACAAGAGGAGGCAGAGCCGTCGTCTGGTAATCGGAAGGTTCCCGGTTCGATTCCCGCTCCTCCCGGGCAGTGTGTGCCTTGAGCAAGACACTTAACCCCTAATTGCTCCCGATGAGCAGGTTGGCACCTTGCATGGTTGCCTCCGCCGTAAGTGTGTGAATGTGTGAGTGAACGGGTGAATGTGAGGAACACAATTGTAAAGCACTGTGGAAAAAATCAGGGTAGATGATACAGGAGCCTTTTAGCCAATGGTAGAAATGGTAAGTAAATGGTAAATGGTGCATTTATCCAAAGTGCTTTACAATTTGTTCCTCACATTCACCCACACATTCACACACTGACAGCAGAGGCGACCGTGCAAGGTGCCAACCTGCTCATCGGAAGCAATTACGGGGGTTAAGTGTCTTGCTTGCTTGATTTCGAGCGGGAATCGAACCGGGAACCTCCGGACTACCAGACTGTCGCCCAACTGTAGAGAGGCCGGTAGTGTCGTCGTCGCAGTTTGATATGTAGGAAACAACTCACTAAAGCGTCGCGTTCATTCCTGAGAGCCTTCCGTCAGAAATCTCATTTTCCACAACAACAGTATCCCGTCGGCGCTCATCTCGTGACTTCTCACAGGGGCCACTTTGAAACGTTAACTTGATACGCTCCTCGCTTGTTGGTCTTCTCCTTTCACTCGTCCTCCTTTCCCCTCCATCTAGTCTAGTCTGCCCCCCCTGAACAGCCCGGTGCCTCTCTCTTTCCGGGGAGTCGCGCGGAGCCACAGCCGCCACGCCTCCTCCTCCTCCAGGCATCTGTGAGGTGTCGACACAGATGGGAGAACGGCCTGTCCTGTCGCCCCATCTCCCCCCCCCCCTCCCTCCTCCCTCCATCCATCCATCATAGCAATCAGAACGATGACAACGACCCACCTCGGTCTATATATATATATAGTCTACCCATATAACTCTGTATGATAGCATGTACAATCGTGCTGTATATGCTGTATATATATACATTTATATACACTGCATAGTATATATATATATCCATATCTGTCTGAATATACCTGCATATATAGTGCTTTTCTAGACACTCAAAACACTTTACAATGTAGGGTGGAAATTGCCTCCTTCACCACCACTGGTAGCACCCAACCTTGGGCTACGCAGCTAACCGCTGTGTGTACCGCTAAAACATTGAGTGTCGTTGCATGCCGAATAAAGACCTCTGCAACAGGTCCTGCATTATATAATGGCATTGGCTGCCATACACTGGCACCTGGCACACATCATTCACAATGGCTGAACGGCTCAGGAGACAGGGATTGATATCAGTCAATTAAGGGGAAGGGATGATTAGGTGGCCTTGATGTCAGGGGATGGGAATTTGGCCAGGAACGTACATAATCCTTCTATATACCTACTTATACACCTGCATATAACCCATATAACTTGTACAATAGTGCTGTATATACCGTATACTGTATGTATATTTATTCTTACTGTATATATCTATCCACATGCGTCTGTTCATACCTGCATATAATCCTTTCTACATATCGCTAGATACTATATCTATTACATATCTCTTACCTACTCTTACTAGTTACACTGGTGGCCAGTACGACTTACTACCATAGTGTCTTTTATACCTGTATCACTGTACATATTAATACTACAACTGATTGATTGATTGCAAATTGTATTAACAGATTGCAGAATGGGTACAATACAGTACAGCTCAATACACACAATTGTTAAGGGGATGCAGACCAGTCGTCTTGTTTACATCAGGGTCCCCCAACCCTGTACATACATCCGATTAGCACTATTACTCAGTAGTACTATTTTATATATCTTATACCCAGTTGTACATCGTATATTACTATTGCACTTTACCGTTACATTTGCACTCTGGTTGGATGCCAAACCTATTTTCATTGTACAGTACTCATCATGCTGTATGATGGCAATACATTTGAGTGTAATCTAATCTAATCTATCACCCCCCCCCCCCCCATACCCCCCTGCCTCTGGTGACCTTTTGGTCCCTCTCTGGTGGAAAGTTGAGCGGCATGTGTTGTGTTGAGCTCATCGTTCAGAGAAAAGCAGGGCAACATATGAGCAAAACACTGCGTGAAAAGCGCCCGTCCAGGCTGGTAAACATCAACATCCTTTCAACCACAATAATGGAAAGGATTTGTCTCCCTCTTAGTGCAGAGAGGATGGGAGGGAGGGAGGGAGGGAGCGAGAGGGGGAGGACTGAAGATGCTCCTTTCGTTTCAGGCTTAATGCAACATAAAATAGCTGATTTAGAAACTGCAGTTGAGGCTGTTCAGACCCCCGCCTCCTCTTTCGTCACATCCTCCCCAATCAGCCACAGTCTCAGGTGGGCCAGCCTTGTGTTGAGGCAGCATTTGAGTTTGCCATCACCCCCCCCCCCCCCCCCCCATTCCACCCTCCTCCCCTCCCTAACGCACGCATGTGTACACACACACACAATCACTAACACATGCATGCACCCAGCCTCTTTTTCTCTACGTGTGCAGCAGCATCTGTCCTACACGCGAGTAATGCCAGGATGCCCACACGCTGCACAGTACAGGATGTTTCTGACGTGTCTGTCTGGGGAATTACTATTCGCGCTCAACCATTCACAGATACCCCCCCCCCCCCCACACACACACACAAGTACACGCACACACGTGACGCACGCACGCATCGTTTGTACACGGAGCGAGGGAGAGGAAGGAAGGAGGGATGCGGGAGGGAATAAACACTCGAGTCTTCTTACCTTAGCGCAGGAAACAGCTCACCTGGATTCCTCTGAGGAGCCAACAGAACGCATGCAGGCCGATCACTCTCCCTGCAAACGAGCTCAAAACATCTCCCCCCTCTCTCTCTCTCTCTCTCTCTCTCCCTCTCTCTCTCTCTCTCTCTCTCTCTCTCTCTCTCTCTCTATCTCTCTCTCTCTCTCTCTCCCTCTCTCTCTCCCGCTGCCCTAGCAGGCTGGAAACGATGCGAGTGTACTACAACAAGCGAGGGGGAGTGAAAGCCGGGGGGGGGGGGGTCATATCAATGTGGCAGCGCGCCGTGGTGGGAGACGGTGCACCGTGGTGGTCAGCGGGGCGGGGGACGGGGTGACCGTGTGTGTGACACAGCAGATGGAGGAGAGGGGGTCTCCCGTCGCTGTGTTAAGTCATCCTGAAACCCTGGCGGACCCCCCCTCCCTTCTCTGCAGAGATGGTACATTCGAGAGGAGTTTGAGGAAGCAGATTGAGGCAGCAGCCGAGGCTATGTGTGATGGTGCAGCCTGTGTGTGCATGCGTGTTTCTCTGTGTGTGCGTGTGAGTGTGTGTGTGTGTGTGTTTGAGAGAATCTCAGTTGAGCTAAGCTGAGTTGAGCAGAGCTGAGCTGAGCTGGGCTGGTCTGTGGTGGGATAAGAAGACAATAATATTGATCGTTGATCCATCTCATCCCTGCACAGCACTTTTGATGAAATGTGACACCAGGCTCACAGGCATTTATTAGCTTTGCTAAGATGAGTATATAGTTAACAACAACAACAACAATAACACAAGGGTGGGGGGGGGGAGGCAGTGCGTTTAGCACCCAAGTTTGAGCCAGGGCTGGGCGATTAATCAAGTTTCAATTACAATTAAAATTTTGGCTTCCCGTGATCATAACAACAAGATAATTGAGATAGAATGAGTATTGTGTCACATGCCGTGTTGCTCTCATTTTTGTCTGGTGTTGTAAATGCAGCGCACGCTTCCTTCACAGTGGTGTGCTCCGCCTCCCCCCCCCCCCCCCCCCCAAGTGTTAACAGTAGTTTCAGCTCATGTTGAGAGGGAGGAGAGACAGGTTTTTCAGACTATTTCGCTTTCTCACGGGGGACTCACGAGGTTGCCCTTTGAGTCCCCTATAGACCACTTGCACAATGTGGGTGCAGCACATCCGGTTGCGTGAATATTAAAGGCAACCAACTTGTGTTCAGCTTTTCGTTTGCGTTTCTCTGATTGGCCACACGGCCACGTGACCGCCCTAGCACACGCCCTTATCCGCTGAGAGACGCGGCAGACACGGTCGAACCAGTTCAGACCAGGGGCGGGGCTAGGGGGTGGCTACTTGGGCTCAAGCCCCGAATGTTTTCTGAAAAGCCCCGAATCTATTTAAAAAAAAATAAAAAATAAACATGTTTTTTTTTATTTTTTTGACAATTCATCATTGTTACATGAAAATATGTTTGCACCAGATTTAGCAGAAGCTAATTTCCATCTGTGGTCTATCCAGCTGCTAACTGTATTTGAGTGAGTTAAGTCTTGGTGTCATGGTAGACTCAGACCTAAGCTTTAAATCACAATCAACAAGTTGACAAAAACGTAATTCTTCCACCTTAGAAACATAGCTAAAGTACGGCCATTTTATAAATCAAAAGGACGCTGAAAACCAGATCCATGCCTTTATCTCAAGCCAACTCGACTACTGTAATGCACTCCTTACCGGCCTCCCGAAAAAATACGATGATAACTATTTTATTGCAATGCACTATTGCATTATTTTATTCTATTTTACTAACTATTTTATTGCACTGCACTATTTTACTTTGTATCAGTGAATCATAGACGCCTGGCCATAAGAGCATTCGGAGCATCTCTGCTCTCCCACTATTGAACTTGGGGGAGCAAAGGTATGCTCTTGCTCCACCACTTTTTGATCATATGAAAAATATGATATACCCCCCCCCCAATATATAAATCTAACCATAACTACGTTATGGTTAACTGAGTTTTATAGTGAAAAGAGCAGCTTTATTGGTCAAGATTGAAGGCTCTATATTGCAGGAAATTGCACGTACAGGTTAATTAAATTCAAAAATAATCTCCAAACCACCCCTTGCCTGCAAATAAATAAATAAAATTAAATTAAAAATTAAAAAAAAATATATATATATATATATAAAAGCGGGCACCTATCTGGGCTAAGCCCCGGATCTCCTATAATCCTAAATCCGCCCCTGGTTCAGACAGAGGTGTTTATTTATATCAATAAACATATCTACTAGAAACACTGGTGTTCTGTTGTGTGACTGTACTAAACTCTTCCACCACATGACCGACATTTGACATACAGTACACCTCCTATCTATGTTGGGATTATGTTTGGTCATGACAAAACAATAAAAATCGCTACTGTTAGTAACGCTGCCACCACCCACTTCAATGACAGAGCTCTCATATTTGCGAATGCATAAACTATATCTTAAATTATGGCGATGTGTCTAATATGGCTGTCGCGAAGTCATTGATAAGCGACAGCCATATTAGACACATAGCCATAATTTAAGATTAGGGCTGTCAGTTTATAGCGTTAATTAGATTAATTAATTACACAGCAAATTATCGCGTTATGAAAATTAACTCAATTTTTTTTTTTTTTTTTTGTATCTCATTCATTCCATAAGAATGTAGAATACACATTTACAGATTTTTTTTTTTAATATGGCCCATTTGCATGTTCTTGGTATCTGATTCTAGGGACATCTATGAATCTCAGGGAATGTATTCCCAGTGTCAGAAATACTGTGGGCTAGATCCACAAAGAATGGATTGCACGGTGCAAGTTGCACCCTTACTTACAATTCATTATGAATAAAAAATGGGGGACCCTGATGTAAACAAGACGAAAGTCTTTCTCTGGTTTGCATCCCCTTAACAATTGTGTGCCGTACTGTATTGTACCCATTCTGCAATCTGTTAATAACATTTTCATTCAATCAATCAATCTGCGCGGTGATTGATTGAATGAAAATTTTATTTTGAGTAAATTGTAATGAACCAAATGAGAATATCAATAATTTTTTTTTTATCTTTGACTGTGAATAACACCATGCTCAAATTGACCAGACCTGAAAAATCTAAGCAAATTAATAGATGGAAGATGATTAAACAGAAGGTTTTGTAGATACAGTACTGAATTCTGCCATCCGGACACATGCAATTTGAAATATGATTATAGAATATAGAATATCAGGCATAAAATGGTTATGCGATTAAAATGCGATTAATTCGATTAATTAATTACAAATCCTGTAATTAATTAGATAAATTTTTTTAATCGCCTGACAGCACCATTTAAGATATAGTTTATGCATTCGCAAAATATGAGAGCGCTGTCATTGAAGGACTTCTACAACGGAGCATGGCCGCTGCTGCTGCTGGAGCTGGACCGAGTCAAGCCGCGGGCGGCGCACGGAAGCCGGGGACAAACCACTGCGTCGCCCCGCTGGCGCTTCAGCAGCCTCCACGGGCTAAATAACATATAACGTTACAGCGTACAGTTCCACACTGATGTACAGTGACACCCAGCAGAGTTTCTAGTTACAGTAGTGACGCGTGAATCGATAGTCCTAACAGTGTTTATTGAGTCAGATAGTCCGCACAGTGTTTATAGTCCTATAACAGTGTTTATTAGTAAGAGTCAGATAGTCCTAACAGTGTTTATTATTAAGAGTCAGATAGTCCTAACAGTGTTTATTATTAAGAGTCCTAACAGTGTTTATTATTAATTAACGTCATAAACCAACTACCAGATTTATTTTGCACCAAGGAACTTGAAGGTTCCTGCGCTTGTGCTTGCGGCAAAAGGGGGCGGGCTAGCGGCGTGGGGTCGTGGCCAATCAGAGAAAAGCTGAACACAAGTTGGTTGCCTTTAATATTCACGCCATCCGGTTATGTCTTCCGCCGTGTAGACTTCTTCCGGTCCCATGATCCCGTCACAATACATAGACTTTAGCAACTTTTCTCCCGTCAATTAAACAACTTTATCGTAACTTTTTTCTTTTTGAATTACTTAAAAAAATTATTTAATGAGCAAATGTTTGTAAAGTGTGTTTGTCAGCGGGGTCTTTTATGATTTTTGGGCTGTATTTCATGGACAAAAGTTTACTGTTAGTTAGCCACATTAGCATTTAGCTCCACCTAATACAATACAATACAACCAACAGTTTACCAGATTAACAGAAATCGTTCACAACTTTCCAGAATATCAAACGTGGGTCTAACAGATGCCATGTCGATACTAATTGAGTTATATGTCTCATTTCATTCAGATTCAGATTCAGATTCAGATTTCTTTATTCACCATATTGTACAGGTACAAATGGAACGTGATTTGACATTTCAGTGCATGATTATTCACAAATAGGAACAACAAAATAATAATAATGATAAATAAATAAGTGCAAAACAGGACAGAACAGTGAGACAACAATAAGACAGTAAAGTGCAGTGGTAGTGGTAGGGGACATGGATACAGTGCAGCATAGTTCAAGTCCAGAAGTCCAGCCCTAGCAGCTCGCCATAGAGGGGGGGTGGAGCAGGGGGACACCTGACTCGTTAACCAGGCGAGCCGCTGAGGGGAAGAAACGATAGGTTATGTAGATAACCTAGTTATATTAGTATTGGCTGAGCGTCCCGCTCTGAGCCTTATGAGATACTTCTATCTCCTGTGATACTTAATGTATCTCCCACGAATAAAAAACACATGCACCCCACCTGTATGGGGCCCCGCCCCTTATGGTGGCCACCACCCATATAACCATGACTCTGGTCATGAAACACCCTTCCTCGCCAAAAACCCGTCCCAGGAAAAGATCCCTCAAGAGGGAACTCAGGGCGCGCAGAGCGGGACGCTCAGCCAATACTAATATAACTAGGTTATCTACATAACCTATCGTTATATTTCGTATTTGCATCGCGTCCCGCTCTGAGCCTTACGAGATAATGGGGAAGAGCGGGCGCGAGACCCGACAGATGTACCCCCCGAGGACCCGTAAGCCCACATCAAGGGGTGCGGGGAGCCCTGTCACCCCATCCTTCCTAACGAAGGGGGGGCGCAGTCAACTCCACCTGAATGCGAACAAGAGGGAGCTAGAACCCCTTGAACACACCGTACAGGCGGAACCACGTGTGACTCAACACACTGTGGCCCATACCCATACACTCCTGCTACCCGACCAAAGGACGGGAAGCAGGAAAGGCCACAGACCCCAGAACCGCCTGGGAGACAGAACCCCCGGTCATGTCCATGAGGTAAAACCTTACAAAGGGGCCCGGTGAGGACCACGAAGCCGCAGCACAGATGTCCTCCACCGAGGCCCCACCCAGGAGAGCGGCAGAAGCAGCCACCCCACGAGTGGAGTGCGCCCTGACGCCCCCAGGGGGATCCAGCCCAGCCAACGTGTAGCAGAGGGCAATACACTCGCACAACCAACGGGACAGGCGCTTCGTCGACAGTGCCTTACCAGCACGAGCCCCACCGTAACAGACAAAAAGCTGGTCGGTAACCCTGAAACCCTGAGTACGGCTGAGGTAAAACCCCAAAGCACGGACCGGACATGACAGGTGAAGGCCCGCATCCAACTCACTAGCGTGAGGAGGAGGACGAAAAGCCTGAACCACAATATCCCGGGAGCGGAAAGAACTCCGGATATTCTTAGGCACGAAAGCAGGATTAGGTCGCAGAGTGGCACCGCAATCGGTCCGAAAAGACAGGCACTCCGGACGCACCAAAAGAGCACAGAGCTCACCCACGCGTTTAGCGGAAGTGACAGCCAGCAGGAACGCGGTCTTGAAAGACAGCCGTCCCAACGGCGCCTGTTCGAGCGGCTCAAACGGGGCCAAAGACAACCGACCGAGGACCAATTGGAGATCCCAAGTCGGAGCCAAGGAGCGTCGCACCGGCTTAACGCGTCGAGCGCCAAGCAGGAAACGCTTCACAAGAGGGTGGCGGAACAAAACAATCCCCTCAAAACCCTCATGATAGGAGGATATAGCCGCCGCATATACCCTCACTGTCGAAGCCGACACCCTACCAAGAAGAGACTGGAAATAACCCAGAACAGCATCCAGGGGGCAGGAGACTGGGTCCCAGCCCCCCCCCCTTACACCACTCTTGGAACGCACGCCACCTGCCCGCGTAAACCGCGACAGTGGAGGGAGCATGCGCACACCGGATGGTATCAACCACCGCGGGATCCATCCTCTCCAGACTCACCCCCCCACCAGCCACACCACCAGGCGTTGATCCAACACTGGAGGTTGGAAAAGCACTCCGTTGTGCTGCGAGAGGGCCGTCGCTGACCACGGAATGACCCAAGGAGGAGCGACCAGAAGCTGGATTAAGACCGGGAACCACACTGACGTGCCCCGGTCCGGCGCGACCAGGATCACCGTCCTGCGCTCCCTCCGTATCCGCTCCAACAGCTGACTCAACAGCAGTACAGGAGGGAAGGCGTACAGAAGCCCGGGCGGCCACGGAAAGGTCGAGAAGGCATCCACCCCCAAGGGGGGATGATCCGCTCGACTGAGCGAGAACCACAAGGGGCACTTGTGAGAACGTCGGCACGCAAACAGATCTACCGAGGCCTCCCCGAACCGATCCCAGATCTGTCTGACTATGTCAGGGCGGAGTTCCCACTCGTCGCGACGAGGACCGCCCCGAGACATTACATCCGCCGCCACATTTTCCGTACCAGGAACGTGGAGCGCCCGCAGACTGCGCAGCCTGCGGGATGCCCATAGCAACAGCTCGCGTGCCACCCCGAGCAGGCGGGTGGAACGAGTCCCACCCTGCCTGTTGATATACGCCGCCGCCGTCACATTGTCCGTCCTGACCAAAACGTTTCTGCCTACCACCAGGTGGCCGAGCCGTTTGAGGACCAGGAGAACCGCCTTCAATTCCAACACATTGATATGCAGGACAGCTGGGTCGGCATGACCCGTCCAGCTGCCCCCCACAGCATGGAACCGCAACGCCCCTCCCCAACCTGTGAGAGAGGCGTCGGTGAAAACCGTGACGTGGGAGCCCCTGCCGCCCATGGGGACCCCCGCAGAGAGGATACCCAGCCTCCCCCAGTGGGCGAGATCCCCCCATATCGACAAAGGAACCGTCAACCGTCTCCCTTTGCCCCACACCGGATCTATTCTCAAAGAGAGAAACCACCTCTGTATCCGCCTCATAAAAAGGAGGCCAAGAGGAACCACTGTGTGGGCCGCCGACATAAGGCCTAGCAGACGCATCACCTGCCGCGCCGTAACCGTCCCTCCCGAGCGCGTGACGGAGAACCCCCCGACGCTGCTCCGAGAGGGTCGCAAGCATGGGCTTCGACCTCAATGTCAAGCCCAAGTACTCCACCCGTTGACTGGGAAGAGGGGTACTCTTCTTCCAATTCACAGCAAAACCCAGGTTGGTGAGGAATTCTACCACCAGCCGAGTATGAGACCTGGCAACCTCCTCTGAACGGCTGAGGAGCAGAATGTCGTCGAGATAAAACAGGACTCGTATCCCCCGACGACGTAAAGGCCCCAGCCGCCACGCACTTGGTGAATGTGCGGGGAGCCAGAGAATAACCGAACGGCATTCTGTGGTACTCGTACGCTACGCCCTGAAACAGGAACCGTAGGAACTTCCTGTGAGGAGGGAAAATGGGTATGTGAAAATACGCATCCTTCAGGTCTATGGAGGTGAACCAGTCCCCCCTCCTGACAGCAAGCAGAAGGAGTCGGACGGTCAACATCCTGAACGGTCTCGCTACAATCAACCGATTGAACACGGACAGATTCAGTATAGGTCTGACCCCCCCAGTTTTCTTGGGCACCAGAAAATAACGGGAGTAGACGCCTGACATTGCGTCCTCTCTCGGGACCACAACGACGGCCTGCTTCGCCAACAGAGATTGGATCTCGTCGGCCAGGGCTGTCACTGCGTCTGACCCTGACAACAGGGTCGGCACCAAACCTGAGAACGGAGGATGGGGCCGCGCAAATTGCAAAACCAGCCCCGCCTCTAACGTTCTCCTCATCCACCGATTCAAGGGACATTCCCGTCGCCATATGTGAATATAATCCCACAGCGCCCCCGCCGTCAACTGACGCTGGGCCGCAAGGAACAGCAGATAATTGGCCCGGTCCCCCCCGTCGTGCAAAGCAACCAAGGGGGGACCCCGACAGAAAGGGCCGGTTTGATACGGGAGGAGCGGTCATCAAACTTGTGGACACACACTCACCCCCTGAACACCCCTCTAGCACACGCTGAGGAGTCGTTCCGCAGCCAGACACGCAAGGCCTGAGGACCCCATGGGCTCCTACACGCCGAAGCCCTGCAGTGATATTGCTACCACTCAAATCACGCCAGCCTCTCCTTTGCAGACCACTGCCGGTTTGACGGGAGTGGGAGGCAACAGCGCGACACCCCGCCTGGCGAGGGCGAAGCCGGGGTAACCCCTGCTGAGCATTCAACAGAAGAGGCACCGAGTCCCCCTGCTGACCACTGGAGCTAGTGGCAGCTGTAACACCAGGTTCCACCCACCCACAACCTGCGGTGTAGGAACCACGCGACGACGGAACATTCTCACGGACAGACCCAGGCTCAGCCATCAACTGGGTGTCAGCCCCTGTCTCCATGAGAAGTGAAGAATGGGGCCGCATACGCTTCAAAGAAGGTTCGCGGCCCGCAGCCAAAGGAGAACACTCAGAGCCCCGCTTCTGAGGGTAACAGAAAGCGGACTGAACGGGGAGCGGGCTGCTCGCGGCAAAATGACGACGGGGTGGTTTACCAACCCCGAAATCACCCAAAATGGCCGATCCCTCGGCCGCCAAGACTGTCGGCCTCGCGATACCCTGTCGATTCTCCAACCAGGGCACCACTGGCGGGGAAACATGGCCGCCTGTCGAGGATCTCGCCACAGTCGTTGACGAGACCGTGCTCCCACCCCTGGCTGCACAGCGTGAGGCGGTGTAGGACCCGAATCAAAAACCGCCTGCGCCTCCACAGAACGCCCAAAAAGACTATCTGTGGAAAAAGGAGTCGTGAGGAGAGAAAACCTATCCTCTTCCCCAAGAGGAGACTGCTCCAACCAAAGATGCCTAACAACCAAAGTCGATAGCATCCGAATCCTCCCCGCAGTTATAGCTTGCGACTGAGTCAAGATCTCTATAACACCACAAACATGAATCACGTTCATAGTGTCGGTCGGACCCAAAGACCTACAACCCGACGCCATCTTGGATAGGAAAGTAGCCAGCTGAGCCACAACACTGGCCGCCGCTAAATGCCATCCTGCAGCAGTATACCACTCATTCGTCCATACTGCCACCCTCCGAGCCGACATGCTATCAAGCAACGGCCGGGCGGAACGTCGTTCATCCCCGCCTGGGCACAAAAAAGAAGCCACCTGGCTACTTAGCCAAGGCACCCCCGGGCTGCACCCCGTCGTCAGCCCCTTCACCCGCAAAAAAGGTAAATAGAGCTCAGCGAACCCCCCCCCACCCACCACCGACTGACCTTCATCAATGAAGCTGGCAAGAGGAGGGAAAAGCGGAAACCCGCGGCGGGGATTATTAGACATTCCAGCGTCAACATCAGCGTTAGCAGAAAAAGCAGTAGTAGCATTAGCATTAGCAATAGCATTAGCATTAGCGTCAACAGCATGTTCCAGGATCGCCAAGACATCGCCCACTACAGTGGAACGATCGCCAAGCCGCCCCGGCCCTGGTGCCGAAACATACTCCACAGCACGACCAACACCGACATTGACGCCTACCGACACAGACCTCACCTTTGTACAAGCCGACCCGTTAGCCAAACCTTGTACGCTGCCCCTCGGTCCGTCGTCGTCAGCCGAGGAACCACCAGCACAGGTCTCATGTGTCGCCGAAACAAGTTCCGGAGAATCCAGGGAAAAACAACTCTCCGGTAAACCCTCAACATTATTAATCTTCCTTAATCTTTTCATTCCACTAGACTCGTATGGTGCACGCATCCAATACGCTGGGACGAAAACAGAGGAAGGGTGTTTCATGACCAGAGTCATGGTTATATGGGTGGTGGCCACCATAAGGGGCGGGGCCCCATACAGGTGGGGTGCATGTGTTTTTTATTCGTGGGAGATACATTAAGTATCACAGGAGATAGAAGTATCTCGTAAGGCTCAGAGCGGGACGCGATGCAAATACGAAATATAACTCAGTCTGTGGCGGGACTTTAGTGTCTTGGGCAGCCGTAGCCGCCTGCCGTGGGGGAGCATGTTGAAGAGGTTGTGACCCGGGTGGGCGGGGTCTGCCATGATCTTCCTCGCCCTCCTCAAGGCCCTGGTGGAATGTAGGGACTCGAGGGAGGGAAGGGGGCAGCCGATCACCCTCTCCGCCGAGCGTATCACCCGCTGCAGCTTGGCCTTGTCTCTGACTGTGGCTGCAGGGAACCAGGTGATGATGGAGAGGGTGAGGATGGACTGGATGATGGCGGTGTAAAACTGGACCATCATGGTCCTCGGCAGCCTGAACTTCCTCAGCTGACGTAGGAAGTACATCCTCTTCCGGGCCTTTTTATTGAGAGCGATGGTGTTCAGCTCCCATTTTAGGTCCCGGGAGAGTGTCATGCCGAGGAAGCGCATGCCCCATATCTAACAGATTAATGTATGGGGTTTAGGCGGAGCTAAATGCTAATGTAGCTAACTCTAACAGTGGAGCCACATTAGCATTACGTTAATCTGTTAGATATAACATGTTATGTGCATGTTAACACATTGGGCACCAGACCTGAGATATCCCGTGTTAACCCGCCAGCGGTTGCGCGCCAGACCCGAGATTTCTCTGGGTTTTATCCTTTGATCTTTTTCCTCTGATCCCCGTTCTAAATCATCATCCGGATCATTCTAGCCGTCCCTGAGTTGTTTGTATATGTTTGAATTGCAATGCCGATCGACTATCACCAGGTGGCAGTATCGTCTGTGTCTGAACTGGAATGGCTTGGTGTTGATACACGGCCTCCTTTTTTTTCTTGGTAGGGGCCCCTCCTCCTGCTTGAACAGAGATTCACACTGATCGCCTTGAGATTCCGTTACCTAAGCGTATTTTACCATCGAAACGTGTTAATGGACATATAATCGCGATGCGATCACTTGGAATTATTCTTTTTGGAATACCTTCTGGCTAAGGTTTGATTGATTGATTGAAAAGTTTATTAACAGATTGCAGAATGGGTACAGTACAGTACAGCTCAATACATACAATTGTTAAGAGGATGCAGACCTGAGAAAGACTTTCGTCTTGTTTCCATCAGGGTCCCCCATTTTCAATTCATCATATGACACACATGACATACAGATAGACAGTACTGCTACATCTATACATTTATGACATACCAGATTTTCAAATACAGTACTGTTTGTGATACTAAAAAAATCCAGAAGAAGAGTATATACATTTGACATAGAAACTGTGCATTGGGGGAGGTTGGGTAGGTGGGGTGGGGTTGGGTGGGGCTGTACATTGGAATAGCCATGCTTGGTCTTTATTGTACAACTGGGTTAGGACATTTGTAGGGGCCAGTTTTGAATTGCAGTCTCCCGTAGGTGTTCTTTGAGAGTGTTTTTGAAGGTGGGTAGTGATTTACATTCCTTTACAGCTTTGGGTAGGGCGTTCCACATTGTTGTGGCATAATTGCGAAACGTGTTTAGTCCCTTGTTTGAGCCGAATCTGGGTTTTACATGATTTGTGGAGCTCCCTCTGGTGTTGTGATCGTGGTATTCACTGACCTTTGGGAAGTATTTTGACATGTACATGGGTACCTTGGTCGTGTAGTGTATCTTGTAGACCAGGCCCATTGCAAGTTGCTGTACTCTGTCGTCTACTCTAAGCCATCCTAGGTTGGCAAAGTGTGCAGGGGTGAGGTGGGTTCTAGGAGTCAGGTCAAGCAGTAGTCTGACTAGTTTGTTTTGAGATGTTTGTAATTTGGTTTTTAGTGCCTTTGAGGTGCTTTGGTACCATGAGGTGCAAGCATAGTCGTAGTACCCTTGAATGAGTGCTCCTGCCAGAGTCTTCAGGGTATTCTTGTTTACCAGGGAGGAGATCCGGTACAAGAATCGAGTTCGTTGATTGACTTTTTTTATTACATTGGATGCCATTTTGTCACAGGAAAGATTGGCCTCTAGGATGGAACCCAGGTAGGTAATTTCATCTTTCCTTGTGACAATATTGTCACCCACTGTAACTGAGAAGCCGTCTGTTTTGCTGAGTTTGTTATTTGAACCGAAGAGAATGGACTCTGTTTTGCCCATGTGTAATGATAGTTTGTTGTCGGCGAGCCATATGCAGATTTTGCCTAGTTCCGAGCTGAGGGTTTTTTCAACCTGTAACTTGTTCTTGTCAGAGACCAGCAGGGCTGAGTCGTCCGCAAACAGGAACAAGTTGCAGTCACAAGCTGACGACATGTCATTTGCATAAATTAGGAACAGGTACAGGTACAGGTACTACAAAGGTAAGGTATATTCTATGTCTATTTTACCGAATCTGAAACGTGTTTGTCTAACGATCACAGTTCTGTGTTTCACCGGATGTAAAACATGCTCGGCAAACACAATCACAGTTTTGAGTTAAAACTACCCCCCCCCCCCCCCCTTGATGATTTTGTGAAGGTATATATGTTATATAACTTTGATTTGGGGGTTCAGGGAATCAACCAGAACGATTCGGGCTTATTGCACATAACTCGTTTTGTCTCGCGATCTATGAAAAAAGACTAGATTATCTTGGAAATGGGCGATGTTTAGCGTGTAATAAACTACAAACTACAGTGTGTAGAAAAAAATTATAATTCCATGTTGCGCGGCACCATTGTCTCCACAGCTATAATACAGAACACACACACAGCTTTGCAAACATCGTGAAACACAGCGGAAACGACTATCAAGCTGGCCATCTAGAGGTAGAGATAACCGCTAAGCGTGGCGCTCAAAGTGTCAATGTGACAGGAGGTCGGTGTCCCTACTTCCCATTCCCCCCACGTGGAATGCACCTGATAGGTATACAATTGGCTGTCAGTCTTGGTAAGGCGGGCTTTGTTGACGGGAGTGTTGAAAAAGAGACTTGGGGGATGGAGGGAGCTCACGTGACTCTTGACTAGGGATGGGTACCGAATTCGGTACTTTTGAGGTACCGAACCGAAACACGTCGGTACTACCGAGTATTGATTCAAGTGAGATACCGATTTTTATTTATTTTTTTGGCTTTTTTCTTTTCATGTCAACGTTCACACGCGCAATATATGCTTACCTAGGATTTGACTTGATTCAACAACAAAGCAGTCGGAGCAATGGCACGCCGAAAACGGTCGAAATTGTAGTTATTTGAAGTTTGGATTATTTTTTTCACGACTGAGGTAGGTAAATAAAAAAATGTTACACTAAAGTACCGAAAAAATTTACCGTTGGGTACCGGTATCGATTCACAGGTACCAGTACCGGTACCGTATCGGTTCAAATGTGAAAGGTACCCATCCCTACTCTTGACCGAGAGGAGAGAGCGTGGTGAAGAAGAGCGCCATCTTTAGAAGGAAATGGTGGTTATTGTTCTCCCCCAGACATGCGTGTTTTTGCGTCGGTTATGCCTCATCTATATTATGTTAGTTCGTCATCGTCTTTACAATAAATTCAAGTCAAGTCAAGTTGACCGCTCAAAGAAGCAACCAGAAATACAGAGGGCTGTTCGCCTACCAAGAGGAGGACCGAGGATCTGACCAGGCCCGCTGGACCAGGTCACTACAGAGAGGAGGAGCTGGTCAGGCCCGCTGGACCAACTCACTACAGAGAGGAGGAGCTGGTCAGGCCCGCTGGACCAGGTCACTACAGAGAGGAGGAGCTGGTCAGGCCCGCTGGACCAACTCACTACAGAGAGGAGGAGCTGGTCAGGCCCGCTGGACCAACTCACTACAGAGAGGAGGAGCTGGTCAGGCCTGCTGGACCAACTCACTACAGAGAGGAGGAGCTGGTCAGGCCCGCTGGACCAACTCACTACAGAGAGGAGGAGCTGGTTAGGCCCGCTGGACCAGGTCACTACCGGAGCTACGGGTAAAACCTGGATCATTACCCAGTCTGACAAGCCAAGCTAACGTATACCTACTTAAACCAAATTAGAAATGCTTGGGTGGGGACAAAAAGTAAACAGGTCTCATGTTGCCATTTTGAGCTCCGGGAGGCTTTCACTTCATGTTCCCACCGCCCTATGTTCCCACAGCCCTATGTTCCCACAGCCCTATGTTATAACATCCCTATGTTCCCACAGCCCTATATTCCCACAGCCCTATATTCCCACACCCCTAAGTTCCCACAGCCCTATGTTCCCACATTTCTAAGAAGCCTTTCCCCCATCAACATTAGGCCCTATGTTCCCACTTCCCACAACCATATGTCCCCTAAGCCCTATGTTCCCACAACCCTGTGTTCCCACAACCCTGTGTTCCCCCATTTCTAAGAAATCTTCTCCCATCAAAATTAGGCCCTATGTTCCCACAGCCCTATGTTCCCCCATTTCTAAGAAATCTTCTCCCATCAAAATTAGGCCATATGTTCCTGCATTTCTAAGAAATCTTCTCCCATCAAAATTAGGCCATATGTTCCTACAGCCCTATGTTCCTGCATTTCTAAGAAATCTTCTCCCATCAAAATTAGGCCATATGTTCCTGCATTTCTAAGAAATCTTCTCCCATCAAAATTAGGCCATATGTTCCTGCATTTCTAAGAAATCTTCTCCCATCAAAATTAGGCCATATGTTCCCACAGCCCTATGTTCCTGCATTTCTAAGAAATCTTCTCCCATCAAAATTAGGCCATATGTTCCTACAGCCCTATGTTCCCCCATTTCTAACAAATGTTCCTCCCATCAAAATAAGTCCTCACGCCAGCAACGCCAATGAATATTTTGCCTCTTGCTTGGTGCCGGTGGAACCGAAAGTAAAAATTTTCCCCACGGTTTCCAGGAATCAAGCTTCCATGAATAGCAGCCATTTTAAACTGTG
>NC_140183.1:59960636-59975636 GCF_963971535.1 Notolepis coatsorum
TACAAAGTACATGTAGGATAAATGAGCTTTGACTGAGAGGAGTGCTCTCATCCTGGCCAGCTGGGAGAACACAGAGAGAGAGAAAGGGACACTGAGCTCAAGAGTTAGAGAGGAGTGGGAGCCGTAGCCCCTGCTGACCTCTCAATAGGTGGGAACTAAGCTATTGTTTGGAGCGACCAAAATGGATTCTTCCTCAACTGCAAAAGAAAAGAAAGAAATAAAATCTCCATTTTAACAAGTGATTTAACCTAAATATGTGTTTTCTTACACGTCTAAAAATAAATCTGATCCAGAGGGGTGAGGTGGTGAGGGGTTGAGAAACAGAAGCAGGCTATTCTCGGTCCACGCTCCACAATGGTGGAACGAACTTCCCACCACAGTCAGAACAGCTGAAACCCTGTTCATTTTCCGCTGTCACCTAGAAACACACCTCTTCAATCAATATCTGAAATTAAATAAAAAACGTACCTTTTTACTGTATTTTTACTATTATGTACCTTACTACTATGCTACTGCACTCTGTCCCTGGCCAAATTCCCAATCAGGTCTCTGACATCAAGGCCACCTAATCATCCCTTCCCCTTAATTGACTGATATCAATCCCTGTCTCCTGAGCCGTTCAGCCATTGTGTAGTGTGATGTGTGCCTGGTGCCAGTGTATGGCAGCCATTGAGCCTGCCTAGCCCAAGGTTGGGTGCTACCAATGGTGGTGAGGAAGGCAATTTCCACCCTACATTGTAAAGCGTTTTGAGTGTCTAGGAAAGCGCTATATAAAAGCAATTAATTATTATTATTAATTACACTACCACTACATGTCTTGCTAATATGTCTCTACGACTATGCACTCAACACTCAAGTTCAACATTATTCGATGAACAACGCCACTGACCCTTAGCTGCCAAGATGTTCCCTTCCTGCTGACTTGTTGCTCACAATCTGTAAGTTGCTTTGGAAAAAAGCGTCAGCTAAACAACTAAATGTAAAACACAACTTGTTTCAATACGACTGTGCTTGTTTCAAGAAACTGATTTAAAACAGTTTTAATCCATTTTGAATCCGTTTCTGTGTGGAGTTTGGATGTTCTCCCCCATGTTGGTGTGTGTTTCCTGCGGGTGCTCCAGTTACCTCACACACCGTGAGCGACATGCATGCTATAGGCACGTACTGGTGTCGGCGTCGCCCCACGCGGTGGCCGGGACAGCAGCCTGCGGACGCCCCGCTGCTCCTACATAGTTAGGACGGGTTAAACGCAGAGGGCAAATTCCTGCTATATGCAAATACACTTGGCAAACAGAGAGGTTCTAATTCCGAGCTCCGAGCTCACCTGCATCGCTAAGGGAATTTGGCTCATCCCATTGGCAGATCTTAAACGAATTGGCAGGAAATAAGATTTTAAGACTCGATACGAGATTAAACGACTTGTTAAGATGGATATTTTTCCTCCCCAGTGGATCACACCCCCCAGCTGCGTGCCAACGACAACCAAACTGGATTTAGACTGTATTTTCTGGCAGCAAATAGTAATCCACACTAATCATTAACCCGTGGCAGACAGGGTCATTTATTATTTTCATTTTGGCGGAAGACTTCCATGTCTCCATGAATTTTTCTATCTATCTATCTATCTATCTATCTATCTATCTATCTATCTATCTATCTGTCTGTCTGTCTGTCTGTCTGTCTGTCTGTCTGTCTGTCTGTCTGTCTGTCTGTCTGTCTGTCTGTCTGTCTGTCTGTCTGTCTGTCTGTCTGTCTGTCTGTCTGTCCGTCCGTCCGTCCGTCCGTCCGTCCGTCCGTCCGTCCGTCCGTCCGTCCGTCCGTCCGTCCGTCCGTCCGTCCGTCCGTCCGTCCGTCCGTCCGTCCGTCCGTCCGTCCGTCCGTCTGTCTGTCTGTCTGTCTCTCTGTCTGTCTGTCTGTCTGTATCTCTCTCTAACATGGTTATATCATCTTGTTTCCAAGCTTTCACAGGGCCCCCGCTCTCCCCTGTATGCTGACAGACGGACAGAGTGGTGTTTCTATCCTCCTCAGATAACAGGGACAGGGTCCGGCGCCGATCACACCATCAATCACTCTCTCGCACTTCCCACCCATCTGGAGTATGAGAGTCCAGAGAACACACAGATCTATAAAGCATCCGATGTCCAGATAGGACTAAGGGTCCACCACTGGGAACCAGTGTTTGCGAGTTAGCAAACACTTTCGGAAGGTCTTCCTTCTTTCAAAATGGATTAGATTAGATTAGATTAGAGTAGATTCAAATGTATTGTCATTATACAGCAGTATAGTACAGTTTTGATAGTGCAAATGTAACAGTAAAGTGCAATAGTAATATACAATGTACAGGTGATTAAACTGGGTATAACATATATAAAGTAGTACTACTGAGTAATAGTGCTAAATAATCAGATGTAGGTACAGAGTTGTAGTATTATGTTCAATGATACAGGTATAAAGACACTATGGTCGTAAGTCGTACTGGTCAGCAGTGTAACTAGTAAGAGTAGGTAAGGTATATGTACAGATATAGATATAGTATCTACAGACATGTAAAAAGGATTGTGTGCAGGTATGTACAGACAGATGGGGATAGATACAAGATACAAGATACAAGAGTTGTATTTGTCACGGCATACAGGTATACAGTGAAATGCGGGTGGTCTTGCCCGCAACGATGTGCATAATACAATAGTAATAATATATAATAAGAATCCAACCAATAGAGCGACATTGTGCAATAAACAAGTAAACAAAGTATAGGGCATATCGGTATCGGTACATGAGTTATTTACAGAGCATGGAAGGACATGCTAGGTCCTGTGGTAGTGCAGTACACTGTTAGCTAAGGATGAGGCACTGATATATATACGGTAAAAATAAATATACTGTATATATACGGTATATACAGCATTATTGCACATGCTATCACACAGAGTTATGTGGGTTATATGCAGGTGTATAAGTAGGCGTATAGAATAATAACGGCCCCTCCCTGCAGAGAGCAGCTCCCCCCCTGCAGACAGCAATGCAGCGCATCTCTTTCACTCCCGTCGTTCGAGTGACGTATCGGTGCTTTTTGGCTGTGATGAACCTCCCGTGCCTCATTAGGACTCCCGATGTAAATGAGCAGCGTGCTGAATGAAGACAAGTTAAGCATTTCTCTCTGCCCCCCCCTGTCCCCTGTTCGTCCCCCCGCCCCCCCCTCCCCCAAGTTCACGCTCAAGTGACAAGTCAATTTGTCTCATTTGGGAGTATAATGACACCGGGCCCCCAAAAAAAGATCCACAGCGGTTGTCGTCGGTGATCAACAGGGCTTTTGTACAACGCAGGCTTTCAGTTGTAAATAAGACCCGACATCGTCCCTATAATGGGAGGCATTCATCATCTTTCTGGTACACGTGATGTCCCCCGATCCAGACCCATAAACCGCAAATAGCCACTGAATAAATTAAGAAACCTTGACACTGCAACTACTGAAACACTTCTGGTTAAAGAAATCTGACGGAATAATGTTACAAATATCTGTAGATACTATATCTATATCTACATATCCCTTACCTAATCCTCCTATATACCTACTTATACACCTGCATATAACCGATACAATTCTGTATGATAGCATGTACAATATATATCTATATCTGTACATATCTCTTACCCACTCTTACTAGTTACGCTGCTGGCTATTATGACTTATTAACATAGTGTCTTTATACCTGTATCACTGTACATATTAATACTACACCTCTGTACATACATTTGATTAGGACTATTACTCATTTATATATTTGATATACATTGTATATTACTATTGCACTTTACTGTTACATTTGCACTCTGGTTGGATGCCAAACTCCCTTTTGTTGTACTGTACTGTGTCCTAATGACAATACATTTGAATCTAATCTAATCTAAAAAGCAGAAAGCGTGCAACGAGATCAGATCTGAAATCACAATCTCGCTAACCGGTGACTCAGAGGCGAGGGTTTTTTGTCATTATGTGCGTATTGACAACAACTGTGGCCATTTGCATTTTGTCTGCGAGGATAGAAAAGATAGAAAATGTCTCAAACGCCGGATAATTACAGGGGTTCAAGTCGTGCCGGCCGACTCCGGAGCGAGATCTGAGGGACGGAGCTAGCCCTGGGTGGCTATTAAAATGTGCCCACTGTCTTCACACTCTTTGAATACTCAAGCGTACATCACACCGCCTGCACGGCATAATTGGCTACACCCTGCACGGACGGATGGAGCCGTGAAATATATTTCATCAGATTTCTCAAAGAGCCTGTCACTGAAGCCATGTGGGGGGGGGGTGTATGGGGCCGAGCGGGCAGCCTTGACTCCTCCCCCATTAAATAAAATACCCCAAATACGACAATCCGTGACTTGCCTCTCGTAGGAAAGTGACAAGCCAATGACAAGGACAAGAGCAAAGAATGCAACGGAAACATCACGCTGAACGACCTAGAAGAGACAGAAAATACCCCAGCTGTAGCGGGGCTTTTTTTTTTATATAAATGTTATTTATTTTTGACACATGTGTGTGTGAATGCGTCCACGTGTTTTCATGTTCAACGTTAAACTATAGTGCAACCTTATACACTGTACTTAAATAAATATGTGGAACTGGGTTTGTAACATAGAACTATAGAAAAAAAGTGGTGAGGGGGTAGGGACGTGAGAGTGGTGGAGGGTTTGGCATGGGGGACTTCCATTGAGTTACAACATCAAGGGGCTTCAAGAATTTTTTTAACCGTGCAAGTGGAACCAAACATAGGGAGATGTAGTCTGACGTCACTGGTTGTTCCACCCGTATAGGGATTCATCATTGGGAAAATGGATTATCGGCTATTGTAACAATTCTGCCACATGGAAATTGAAAAGCTTTCCATTTTTGCACAAAATGAGTTCCCTTCTATCACTAACATTATTGTTTAAGCATTTTTGGTTGAAATAAAATGTGGCGATTTTTTTTTATGATTAATTGCGAATATGTTCATGGTGAGCTATAGATTTTGGATGAATAAGCACAGAAAGGTACACCATGCAAATGTTAATGCTTTATTTGTTTTAAACAAGATGATTTAGAAATGGGCAATGGGGAAATACATTGCGTTGGACAGAGGGTGGAACACAAAAAACAGCAATGACGTAATAATCACTACACCTCCCTATAGCCACACACTACGACTTGTGGTGCTACAACATTAGTCTGTTTAATATGCTATACAGTTCCACAGTAGACAGACACAGTTCCACAGTTTAGCCATTCTGATTTTAGCCATTAATCTACCTAAAGTTATATTCTTGGAAGTAATTAGAAGTAAAAATGGAGTGCATTTATATAGTGCTTTTATCCAAAACGCTTTACAATTTATGCCTCACATTCACCCATTCACTCACACTGACGGCGGAGGCAACCATGCAAGATGCCAACCTGCTCATCGGGAGCAGTTAGGGGTTAAGTGTCACTTCGACATGCTGCCGGGAGGAGTGGGAATCAAAACCGGGAACCTTCCGATTACCAGACGACCGCTCTACCTCCTGATCCACTGTCGCCCCATAGCCACAGACAGTATTTAAATGTTTTCTTGCAGTTGAAAGCTATGCGTTTCACTCCACCAGCAGCCAGCCATGAAGATTGCAGACGTCCAGGGATCAATTTGCTTCATACTATCTTCCTCTGCCATGTTCCAATCGTAGGCTACTTACTTTTCAACTTCAGATGCATAAAGCGCATCAGCCAAGCACCCAGCTAATACACATGCTTATTAACTGTTTCAATTGCAAATGGGTCCCGCTCGAGAGGGGGTGCAATCTGCCATAAACAACGTGTGAGCTATTTGTCAGTGTTGGTGTTGAAAAGGAAAATGATTCACACTAGGCTGAGATACATTTGTGTGAGTTTCTCTCTCTCTCTCTGGGTTGCCAAGTTGCACAGAACATATTCAGCATTGTGTATGAAGGATATTAGATGGTGTCACACTCTAACATGGCAACACGGTTCTCACACACGGAAAGTCTGATTCGATCCATGTGTTGCTACAAACCACTAAGACATCATCTTCCACGTTCACTGGCTATTTAAGTAGCTACACTCCCTGAGTTGAACTCAAGGACCTGTCGTATGTCGTCTCTGTGCTTATCTCTGTTTCGTCTCTGTGCTGATCTTAGTTTGACCCGCTCACTAAGAGTTCTAAAAAGACGTTGTATATTATACCAGGGCTGGGAGACGACCACGCTTTCATGCACGTGCATGAACGGGCCCAATTGGTTCCGCCTTTCAGCCTGGCTGTTGGCTGGGGCCTTGGTTTGTGACGTGTGTGTGTGTGTGTGTTTGTTTGTGCGTGTGTGCATTTGTTTGCGCACATGCACGGCACGCTTATGCATGCACAAGTGTTCAGTGATATTCACACCCCTGCCTGGCCTAAATTCCCAGTGAACTCAGATAGCACATCTGTGCCGCCTCCCTCTCTGTCTCTCTCCCCTCCTTCCTCCATCCCTCCCTCTCTTTGTCTATTCATCCCTCCCTCACTTTCTCCATCCCTCCCTCCCTCTATCCCTCCCTCTTTCCATCCCTCCCTATTTCCATCCCTCACTCCCTCTTTCCATCCCTCCCTCCCTCTCTCTCTCCACCCCCTCTATCCCTCCCTCCCTCTATTCATCCCTGTCACCATCTCTCCCTCTTTTTACCCTCCATCTCTCTCCATCTATCCCTCCCTTTCTCTATCCCTCCATCCTTTCCTCCCTATATCCCGCCTTCTCTCCACCACACCCTCTATCCCTCCCTCCCTCTCTCCATCCATCCCTCCCTCTCTCCATGCCTCTCTCTACATCTCTCCCTTTATCTATTCATCCCTCTCTATTGTTCCCTCCCTTCATCCATTTCTACATCACTCCCTCTCTACATGCATCCCTCTCTCTATCCATCCCTCCCTCTCCCTCTTTCCATCCCTTTCTCTATCCCTTCCCTCTATCGTTCCTCCATTCCTTCCTCCCTATCTCTATCCATCACTCCCTCCATCTCTATATCCCTCTCGTCATGCCTCTCTTTATCCATCCCTTTCTATATCCATCCCCTCTCTATTGCTCCCTCCCTTCTTCCCTCTCCCCATGCGTATCTATCCATCACTCCCTCTCTCCCTCTCTCTATTGCTATATCCCTTCATCCCTCTCTCCATCCATCCATCCCCCCTCTCTCCCTCACTCCATCCCTCCCTCTCTACATCATTATATCCCTCCCTCCCTCCCTCCATCACTCCCTCGCTCTATCAATCCCTCCATCCCTCTCTCATCACTCCCTATATCCCTCCCTCCCTCTCTCCATCACTCCCTCTATCCCTCCCTCCATCCATCACTACATCTCTCCCTCCCTCCCTCCCTCTCTCTATCCATCCCTCCCTCCATATATCACTCCCTCTCTCATCACTCCCCCTCTCCCTCTCTCCATCACTCCCTCTATCCCTCCATCCCTCCTTCCCTCCCTCCCTCCATATTGCCCTCCCTATATCCCTCCCACCCTCTCTCTGTCACTCCCTATATCCCCCCCTCCCTCCCTCTATCCCTCCCTCCCTCTCTCTATACATCCCTCCATCCCTTCCTCTCTCATCACGCCCTATCTCCCTCCCTACCTCCCTCTATCCCTCCCTCCATCTCTCCCTCCCTCTATCCCTCCCACCCTCACTCCCTCTCTCCATCACTCCCTATATCCCTCCCTCCCTCCCTCTCTCTATCCATCCCTCCCTCCCTCCCTCTATCATCACTCCCTATCTCCCTCCCTCCCTCCCTCTATCCCTCCCTACCTCCCTCCCTCCCTCTCTCTGTCACTCCATCTATCCCTCCATCCCTCCCCCCTCCCTCTGTCACTCCCTCTATCCCTCCCTCCCTCTCTCTGTCACTCCCTCTATCCCTCACTCCCTCCCTCTATCCCTCCCTCCATCCATCCCTCCCTCCCTCCCTCTATCCCTCCCTCACTCAGTCTGCATTAGGATATAGGATCCCGCTGACACCTCTGGCTCTCCTCCAGAAGGCAGCCTCCATGTTGCCTCTCTATCACTCTGTCGTTGTTATTCTGCGGAGCGCCCCCCCCCCCCCCCCCCCCCCCCCCCCTCTTGGGCCCCCGCAGATCAATAGGAGAGCAGACCTAATCACAAAACACGCGTGGGCGCAGACAACAAACTAAATAAAAACTGCTTATTGAAAAACATTTTGACCGCCCCCTAAGAAAAGCATTGCAATTAATTTGCAACTAATTAATAATACAATGGCTCTGGCCCAGAGGGGGGGGGGTTATGTCTTAATATCATTATGTCTTAATAGCGGACCGGGTCAAATAGCTCGGCGGTCTCTAGTCTAGCTGCCGCGAGGAGTAACCCAGAGCTTCACAGCACTGATCGTCGGCACACATGAAACGGGACCGGGGCCGCTCCTGCGCGGAGTCAGCGCTTGAATTTTCAAGAAGCACTATAATCCCTTTTCATCACCGAGCATGCGGCTCCAGGACGGCCGGATGAACTCTTAGAACAGCACTGTAGCGCACAAAGCAGCGCAGTCTAAAAAGCATAGCGCAGGAGAAGGATGACATCTAAAGCAGGTCTGACCTTGTACCCCCCCCCCCCCCCCCCCCCCCCGCGCCTCATACACTTCAAATAGCCTCGCAGCGCCTCGTACCAAAAGGTAACCTCATACCATTAAGTAAACGAGGTTACTCTCGCCTCGTACCGTAAAGAGAATATTATATTGGGGTTCTGGGGCTACAGCCTTTATGACTCCGTGTTTGACTTTGTGAAAAGTGTTTCACTAAGGGCCTTGATTGTGTGCAGATCGTGTCAAAGTGGATTAATTACGGTACGTTGACATTGCATGCAAAGCTAATGGTAATAAATGATGGTGGGGGAAGTGGCTGGGAAAGATGGCCGCGGGAAGAGATATATTCAGTGGAGAAAGTGGATGTGGAATCTTGACGGGTTGCATGATCTCCAGGCAGAGAACGCTGACTCTGGGTATTTGTTGCTGAGAGGCCAAAAAAAAGAAGGGCTCTCGCCGTGAATGATGATAAATAGAAGAGTCAAACAAACAAAGTGTGGAAGCAGCTCAGGGCAGAGCGCGGCCAGCAGATGGCAATGACTCTCCAACAGGTCGAGGAGCTTTAAGCCTGTCAACACCGTCCGGGGGAAGCCACACTATTCACAAGCGGACATTTCACTCCATGTCTCGTGTATGTATGTGACAAATAAAACTGTATTATGTATTATGTATTATTATTAAACGTGTTTTGTGTCACTATTCCATAGAACTGTTCCTGTTTCCTGTTTTGATTCAGATTCAGATTTAGATCCTTTTATTGTCACCGTTTTTTTAAATGTACATGCAGTAAGAAAAACTTGAGGTGCTCGTTTTTCCCGGCTCCTCGGCCGTAGTAGATTTGTAAACATAGTACACAACGTATAGTCTATCTATACACACTATAACTATAAGCTATAACTATACATATAAACTATCTCCATCCCTATCTCTTCTCATATCTCCTATCTCTTTTAGTTGTATACTCGTCACTGTAAACGAGGGGAAACCTCAGTGCAGGGGTGTAAAGCACTTGAGTATAATTGTACTTTGTTACAATACTTAAGTACTGTTTTTGGGGATTTGTACTTTTCTCGAGTATTATTAGGTTTGTATACTTGTACTTTTACTCAATTATATTTCAGAGAAAAGAAACATAGTTAGTATATTTGTTTCTCTGGCCAAACTAACACGTTATTAATCCTGCGGCCGCACTTTATTTAAAAACAGCCAATCAAATCCCCATCAATGGAAAATGAACCCGCCCATACCCATGCTGATTGGTCCTTGTGCAAGACTAGAACGCGGGGATACTTTTTACAAGTACATTTAAAAGTAGAAACTTTTTGACTTTTACTCAAGTGTGTCTTTAGCCAGATACTCTGACTTTTACTCGAGTACGATTTTGAGACGGTACCCATACTTTCACTTAAGTATAATTTCTGGGTATTTTTTACACCCCTGCCTCAGTGTCCCTCGAGTTTAAATAAAGGTTTAATGAATTCTGCCAACTGGGTGATTACAGGGTGGCAAGCGTGTCTCGGGGACACATCTCCCATTAGCGCTCTGCGGTATAATCGGATATTCACCGCCTATTTAATGTAACACAAAGTCTCGATGACAAACGCTGACCGGCATCGGTCCCGTGATCTTGTGGGGCGACTTAAAGAGCATCTCTGTTCTCAGCCGTCAGTGACTGGAAGTGTGCACGGCCCAAATGCCTCTAAGATGATATCACATCACACACACACACGCACACGCACACACACACGCACACGCACACACACGCACACGCACACGCGCACGCACACCCACACACACACACACCAGCGCTCGCAGCTCAATCGGTTTTAAATAATAATTGACTAAGGACCGACCGAGTCGTTTGACCAAACAAAGGACTCAATATTGTAAGACCACACGAGGAGGGGGGGGGGGGGTCATGTGTTAGCGATTAATCACAGTTGATTCTCAACACACCCGAGTGATGTTATGCTGAAGATAAGAAGGGCACGTCCTCTCGCCTCTCCTCTATCCAGACAGGAAATGAGGTCACGCGGCGTGGCGATGAGGTCAACTCTCGGGAGGTTTGGGCCTCTCGTCTTCCCCCGTTAGCCCCTACACGCCTTGTTACCCAAAACACATGGCTCCGTTCGCACGGCGCTCTCAGCAGGGACATGGTTTGTGGGATCTGGTGTTGTGTTTTTTCCCCTCCGCACAACATACCAGGTCACCAGTGGCCTGACTCCCAGCTAGAACAGGAAATAACGCTAGACATGTTCAAGTTTCAAGTTTCAAGTTGCGAGTTGTTTTATTTGTCACATATAATGTGTCAAATGTACACATTACAGTGAAGTGATTGGTTCTGTATGAGCCTCCTGAGATTGTGCTTCATGCAGTAAAAAGTTAAAGAATAAAGACCAAACACTATACAAAATATACAATACACAAAACTACAAAATGCTAAAATGAGGTAGAAGAGGTAGTGCAAATCTTTTTAGGAATAAATTGATAAAATGTTCAAGGTAAATGTTGTGTTTTGAGTTGTTATAGTGCATCCTGATGAAGGCTGAAAGCTGAAGCTTTGGTGTAAAAAATTTACTGCAATTGAATAAGTCTCAATAAATGTGTCTGACTCTTGACCACCAAAACCTGCACAGACTACAACGTATGACGTACATCATGCCAGTTAGGTTACCTATGTATACTGCACCTTACAGTATGTATACTGTTTACTTTTACTCTTACTCATAGCACATATTCAGATAAAGAAATGTGTATTGCCTATATTTATTGAGAGTAACGTATAATATAACCAATAGGGCATATAGACCCTCATCTGCACCTTTATTTTTCATCATATTTTTATATTCAGATCAAATTTGATTGCCTATATTTAGGCCTTTCCACCATTACCCTGCCCATACCTGTACCTTCGCTCCCCCCTACCCCATGCTGCTATGACACCCGAATTTCCCCAAGGGGATCAATAAAGGAATATCTTATCTTATCTTATCAGCCTCCTTGATTTATTGATAATTGGTACCGGCCATGAAAAAAACATATATTGGTCAAACCCAACACTGCATTTTAGAGGAGGATATAGTTTGCGATATCTGGTAACCACACCCCACCCCTCTCCCCCACCCCTCTCCCCCAAAACATATCAGGTCACACAGATTGCCTAATCCAAGCCAAAACTGAAACTCTACAACACTGTCTCTCTTGGTAAATTGTGCCAATCATCATCAAGCGGGTAAACTCATGATTTCTCTTTCAGTTTACCACCAGGAAGATGAACCCAAATGACAGAAAGAAGTCCTAAATACGATTGGTGTGATAGTGTAAAACTGACCTTTACTTCCTGTCGTCTGAATGCACATGATGCACACAATTATTATTTAAGAGTTTCTGACTTAGAAGAAGCACCCAAACACTAAGAATCACCTCACTTGCACAAGTCAGTCACCTGGTTACCGAGTTTACAAGAACTACCCACAAATACAGCATCACACCTAAATCATCAGACAAGAAGTGACCTCTGCCTTGAATTTCCTGGAACGCAACCTGGAACGTTACCGGTCGGCGAGCAGACCAAAGAGACCGGGAGCTCCCTGGAACGTTACCGGTCGGCGAGCAGACCAAAGAGACCGGGAGCTCCCTGGAACGTTACCGGTTGGCGAGCAGACCAAAGAGACCGGGAGCTCCCTGGAACGTTACCGGTCGGCGAGCAGACCAAAGAGACCGGGAGCTCCCTGGAACGTTACCGGTCGGCGAGCAGACCAAAGAGACCGGGAGCTCCCTGGAACGTTACCGGTCGGCGAGCAGACCAAAGAGACCGGGAGCTCCCTGGAACGTTACCGGTCGGCGAGCAGACCAAAGAGACCGGAAGCTCCCTGGCTTGAGTTAAACCAGCGTCGCCAGATGGGAAACGTTAAATCATCCCAGAGGCTTAAAACGACCGTTTGCAAGTCATAACCAAGAGAACGAATAGGCAAAGATGTGTAATTTCAGAAAACACACTCTTTATGGCTGTTCCAACAACGACTCTGCCCCCGTCCTCACCTTCCTGTTCAGCACTAATTATCTGTACTTCTTTTCCACATGGATTAGATTAGATTAGATTATATCAGATTCGATTTGATTAGATTCAGATGTATTGTCATTATGCAGCGCAAGTACAGTACAACTGAAATATGTTTGGCATCCAATCAGAGTGCAAATGTAACAGTAAAGTGCAATAGTAATATACAATGTACAGGTAATTAAACTGAGTAATAGTGCTAATCAGATGTACTGTATGTGCAGAGTTAGGTTAGGTTAGTGATACAGGTATAAAGACACTATGGTAGTAAGTCAT
Source organism: Notolepis coatsorum (assembly GCF_963971535.1). Classification (NCBI taxonomy): domain Eukaryota; kingdom Metazoa; phylum Chordata; class Actinopteri; order Aulopiformes; family Paralepididae; genus Notolepis; species Notolepis coatsorum. Next base: position 59,973,559 of record NC_140183.1, read on the forward strand.
ACTGGCCAGCAGCATAACTACAGTACAAGTGTTAACATTAGCTTGCTAGCTAATGGGTTGACCGTAATGCGCATTCAGCGCTGTTGGCTACTATAAATGCCCACGAAAAGTTCCTTCTAGCTTCCGGAAACACATATTATGTGGAATCAAATAGCATTCTGCTCCGTTTCACAGGGACTTTAAGTATAAGTGGATTGCTTGATTGCTGACCGCACCAAGAGGGTCTTATTGGAGAGTTTGCTCTATCCCTGCTAGTTTCCTCAGCCAATGTTCTCTGGGCTGAGAGCAAAGCTACACGGCTTGGCTGAGCTCCTTGGAGCATGAGTCGGAGGAGAAGGAAAGGGCAAGGTCATCACAGGGAGACAGACCCGGCTGTACAACACGCCCTCGGTGACGGATGCCCTGTCCAAGCGGTCCAGCATGCTGCGTAGTATGGGCTAATTAGGAGGCCGTTTCAGTATACTGCATCCGCAAATTCAAGATTTCAAGATTCAAGAGGTTTATTCATCACATACATACACAAGACATATAGTGAAATGAAGGTGGCCATGCCCGCTTCTATTGTGCAAAAAATACAAATAATAATAATAATAGAATAGAAATCAAATAAAAGACAGAATAAAAATAAAGATAAAATACAAAAGGCAATGAGTCCTATGTACGCTTTCTATACAATATACAGTTCTGCCCTATGTCACTATGCTATCCTAACTATACTATACAAAAACATCCAGTTATGTTTTAGTTTTTCTTTCTTTTAAAGTGACCTTTTTTCCTTTCCTTTAAAGTGACCTCTTCTCATGTGATTATGGTGAAATGGTTTACGAGGTGGTATTATCATACTACTATGTTGTTTGATTTATTATTCATTATTAATCACTTATAACTGTTCCAGACCCGGAAGTTCTCGGTGCCCAACCCTAGTCTTGACATTACATGTTTTTTTTGTTGCTGAGTTTATACTTTTGTATTGACCTTATTGAGGGTTTTTCTTTCTTTTAATGCATGCACAGTCTAGGGGATACTTGCAGAGGAAGCATTTAATTGCCATTATACATGGAGACTATTATGTGGAAGGGACAAATAAACTGATTTAGGGACTGGCTGATCAGAAGAATACTAACTGGAAGACAGAGGGTTTATCTTTATCTTTAAAGATAAGAAACCTACTCAAAATGCTGCGTGACATGACTGATAAACTTGACCAATCTGGTAAGATCTGGTAAATGTAAACAATCATGGAAAATATTGACATTAGACACGCGTCAGTGTTTTCATAGTTGGATGAAATCCTTTATGTTGAAATGCTTATATAGCATGTTGTTATTTTTCACATACTGCAGTATACATTAAGATTAGTATAGATACTAGTACTAATACTAGTACTGCAATTGCCTTATGTAAAGAAAATGAACATTCTTACTGTCTTATACCATCATGCACTCTTCCTACTATACTATGTCTTTATTACTATGCACTCAACACTGCAGCACCCACGTTTCAGCACTGTTTGATGAACATTGTTACTCAGCTGATAGAGTTGTACCCTTCCTGCTGACTTGTCGTACAGAAGTTCAGCTAAATGACTAAATGTAAATGTATGTATAATTACTAGCAAGAAGACCAAGGATATCGCGAGCTCACCGTTTTGAACCAAATATCATTTTTAGCCAACGGCACGTCATCCGAGATTTCCCAGCGAGGCCAGTGAGTTCTGGCTCTTCCTAATTTAGGCCACTGAGGTCTGGGTCTCCAGAGGTTATTTCCTGTTTGGTATGAATGGGAAAAGCCTGCATACAGAGACAGAAAGAAGGAGTTTCCTCTCATATACAGTAATGAACTGCAATGGTTTGGCTCAATAACGGACCTTTAAAGGAACTCAGCAACATTTTCGGAAATTAGCTTACCGTCTTCTCCAGAGAGGAGAAGATAGATACAAGTTTCCTCTCTGTGCGTTCAGTAGAAAGCTATCTGGCTGCACGTTAGCCTAGCTTAGCACGATGAATGGAAGCGGACATGGCCGGTTAGCCTTCGGGAGAGGTGTTAGTTGGAGAATGCCTAGGCTAACCGGCACTGTC
>NC_140183.1:59980636-59998136 GCF_963971535.1 Notolepis coatsorum
CTCGTGACTGGAGTCTAGTTCTGCTAGCACACATAGCCTACTGTGTACAGACGGTTTCAAACTGTATTTTAAATTAGAAAGCAAACAAAATAAATGGACAAGAGAAAAATAAATCTCAATTTGGTCAGTATTGTCATTTGGACAAGCAAAGCCATTACTTTAAGTTGCAGGCAAGAAAGACAAGTCTGTCCACTGTCTCTGGTTTTAAAACTGCCCTGTTGCAGGTGACAAAAAAAAAAAAAAAAAAAAAAATACGATTTTTTTTAAATTTCGATATTCGATATCGATTATTACATTTATCGTTATCGTTATATCGCCCAGCCCTATTATATCTCAATCATTTCTGTCCAATGAGCACAAAATGATGGTCCAAGTCTATACTGTTAATCACTCAAAGTCTCTCTCTCTCTCTCTCTCTCTCTCTGTCTCTCTACGTCTCTCTCCGTCTCTCTCCGTCTCTCTCTCTCTATCTCTCTCTGTCTCTCCGTCTCTCTCTCCATCCATCCATCCCTCACGGTCTCTCTCCGAACCCTCCCTCCTTCCTTCTCTCTCCACCCATCCCCCTTTCTCTCTCCCCCAACCCTCCGTCTCTCCTTCCTTCTCTCTCTCTCCATCCCTCCCTCCCTCCCCCCCCCCCCCCCCCCCCCCCCCCCACTCACACCCAAAGCCCAGGTATGGGCATCTGGACTGAAGGAGTCAGGGTCCATCCCCAGCTTAAACCCACAACATGATACTCTGGTTGAGGCATTAGGCGTCTGCCGGCCCATTAACCCGCTGGTGACTCATTTCCCACCATCAACCTCTCCCATCACGGGTTTCCATCTAGTGCCCCCCCCCCCGACAACACCGAGCCGCGGAGCATACGGGGGGGGAGCTCTAAAGACCTCAAACGTGATGGATGTGACATCATCATCGCCACGCGCCCTAATGACGGCGGCCCACCCGGGCTAAACCTCATCCACATTTGCATTTTAATACCTCAGCAATATTTAATCCATTTAGGGCTCCCCTCCAGGGCCTATTAGGACAGGGTTAATGAAAGACTTGATTATAGCCTGCCGCTCGTATTTATAACGAGACACTCCCGCCTGAGCCCCACACCGGCCGTGACGGCCAGGCGGACGCGTACCCAGAAATACATCTCACACAAGCCCCTCTTAGGGACGCTGAGCCCGGCTGAGAGTGGCGGCTGAGGCGGCGTAGCTCACTTCCACAGATTAGCGGTGATCCGTTGGACTGGGAAGGGGGGGGGGGGGGGGTGCAGAGATTAAAACCCTCATATTAGCCTTCGTCTTCAATTGAGAATAATCTAATGAGGAGGGAGAGCGAGCCAAGAACCTGGGGGGCTGACACTTTATTTTCCCCTCATCATCCTGACATATAGCTATCACCCCCCCCCCTCTCTCTCACCCTCCCTCTCTCTCCCTTTCTCTCTCACCCTCTCTCACCCCCTCTCTCTCTCCTCTCTCTCCCTTTCTCTCTCACCCTCTCTCTATCTCTCTCTCCCCCTCTCTCCCTCCCTCCAGCCATCACCCTGACATAGAGAATATAGTTATCTCTCCCCCTCCCTCCCTCCAGCCATCACCCTGACATAGAGAATATAGTTCTCTCTCCCCCTCTCTCCCTCCCTCCAGCCATCACCCTGACATAGAGAATATAGTTCTCTCTCCCCCTCCCTCCCTCCAGCAATTATGCCACAACAATGTGGAATGCCCTACCCAAAGCTGTAAAGGAATGTGAATCCCTGCCCACATTCAAAACCGCTCTTAAAGAGCACCTACGGGAGGCTGCAATTCGAAACTGGCCACCGTAAATGCCCAAAACCCCCACCACCTCCTAATGTACAGTCTCCTCCCCACCGCATGTATATATTCCCTCCCCGCCGTATGTATATTTCTCTCCCACCCACCCACCCCCTCCTAATGTACAGTCCCCTCCCCATCATATGTATATACTCTGTCAGGATCTAGGGGTAACAGTACTGTATATTTGAATACCGTTTATGTCACAAATGTATCAGTACTAAATACCTATATGTCCCTATGCCATAAATGTCATGTATGTTGTGTATGTCATAAATGTCCATATGAATTGAAAATGGGGGACCCTGATGGAAACAAGACAAACGTCTTTCTCAGGTCTGCAAGTTTCAAGTTTAGTTCAAGTTTCTTTAATAGTTGTCATACAGAAGTACAGAATACTTTTATACAAAATGCTTCTTACTGTTACGCTCCAGAGACTGTGCTAGACAAGATAAGTATCAATAACATAGTATAGCATGTAAATTAGAAGTAGAAAATGAGGTCACAGTGTTCAGTATAGACATATGTACAATGTTCGATGCAGAATAGACGTAACTGAGTTACCATATAATATACAATACTATGCAGTGTACTAATATACAATACTATATAGTGCAAAGCAGAAATGGGATGAGGTACAATTTAGGTACAATTTACAGTAAGGTGTACGAGTTGTAGTGCAATCCTTTATCAATAAATATAAAGTGTGGGGAGTGGGTGCTACAGTGTGTTTGTTTAAAGTGAGTGTGTGCTATAAAGTGTGGGGAGTAGGTGCTACAGTGTGTTTGTTTAAAGTGAGTGTGTGCGTGTGGATGTGTGTGCTATGTGCGTTTGATGGTTGTTGTGTAGTGTTCATTGTTCGTTGAGCAGCCTGATGGCCTGGGGATAGAAGCTTCTTCTGAGTCTTTCTGTGCTCGCCTTGAGACTCCGGTATCGCTTGCCTGACCGCAGCAGTTCAAAGAGGCAGTTGTTCGGGTGACTGGAGTCCTTAATGATTCTCTTAGCCTTGCCCCTGCACCGCTTGTTGTAAATGTTCTGGAGGGTGGGGAGCCCCCCTCCAATTGTGCGTTCGGCTGAACGCGTCACTCTTTGTAGTCTGCTTCGGTCTTGTGCAGTGCTATTCCCAAACCAGGAGGTGATGTTGCCAGTCAGTATGCTCTCTATTGTACATGAGTAGAAGTTCTTAAGGATCTTCTGACTGACTTGGAACTTCCTTAGGCGCCTGAGGAAGTAGAGGCGTTGTCGTGCCTTCTTCACAACACTGTCAATGTGTGTGGTCCATGTCAAGTCCTCGGATATGTAGGCTCCGAGGTACTTAAAGCTGTTCACTCTCTCAACCGGTGCCCCGTCGATGCTGAGGGGGCTGTAGTCCTTGACCCCCGACCTTCTGAGGTCCACAATCATCTCTTTTGTTTTGCTGACGTTCAGGGAGAGGCTGTTTTCCTGGCACCATCCCGCCAGGACCTTGACCTCATCCAGGTAGGCCCTCTCGTCGTTTGCAGAGATCAGGCCCACCACCACTGTGTCGTCAGCAAATTTGATGATTGTGTTGCTACTCCGCTGAGCCACACAGTCGTGTGTGTACAGGGAGTAGAGGAGGGGACTCAGAACACAGCCCTGGGGGGCCCCTATGTTGAGGGTGATGGATGAGGAGGTGCAGTTGCCTGCTCTCATCACCTGGGGTCTTCCCGTCAGGAAGTCCAAGACCCACTGGCAGAGGTCATAGTTCAAGCCCAGGTCCCTGAGCTTGGCTATGAGTTTGGAGGGGACTATGGTATTGAATGCCGAGCTGTAGTCGATGAATAGCATTCTCACATAGTTCCCCTTCCTCTTGTCCAGGTGTGATGCTGCTGTGTGCAGCACATGGGCTATGGCGTCCTCCGTGGACCTGTTGGGGCGGTATGCAAATTGCAGGGGGTCCATGTTGATGGGGAGGGAGGAGCAGATGTAGCCCTTTACTAGCTTCTCAAAGCACTTCATGGCTATGGAGGTGAGGGCTACAGGACGGTAGTCGTTGAGGCAAGCAGGCTTGGATTTCTTGGGTACAGGGATAATAGTGGACTTCTTCAGGCAGGTGGGGATGACAGCCTGTTCTAAGGACAGGTTAAATATGTCAGTGAATACCGGGGCCAGTTGGTCGGCACAGACTTTTAGGACGCGGCCGGGGATGCCGTCCGGTCCTGCTGCCTTCCTGATATTCACTTTTTTAAAGGTCTGCCTCACCTCATGCTCTGTTACCCTGAACACTGAGTCTCCATCAGCAGCAGACCCCCCCCCCCATTGCCGTGGCTTGTGGGCTGGTGTTGTTATTACCAGCATCAAACCTCGCATAGAAGGTATTGAGGTCATTTGCTAAGGAGATGTCACTGTTCAGTTTGAGGGAGGTGCCTTTGTAGTCCGTCATCGTTTTGAGCCCCTGCCACATAGCTCTGGAGTCGGCCTGTTCAAACTGGAGTTCAATTTTATCCCTGTAGCGCCGTTTGGCCTCTGTCACTGTCCTCCTTACGTTGTATCGCGCCACCTTGTGGTCATTCATGTTGCCTGCCACCAGGCCGTCGTTGTATGCTTTGGTGCGCGCTTTCAGAGCTTCACGGACGGATTTGTCTACCCAGGGTTTTTGATTTGGGTAAACTCTAATTGTGGTAGTGGGGATTGTTTCTTCCACCAAAGTACGAACATAGTCCAGCACTGTCTCCGTGTAGACATTAATGTTATCTGTGTCGCGGAACACGCTCGAGTCTGTGCACTCAAACGCAGCCTGGAGCGTCCCCCCCGACTCCACATCCCATTTCTGCACCTCTCGCGAGACTACAGGAGTGCTCTTGATTCTTTGTTTGTATTTTGGTGAAAGAAAAATGGCCGCGTGATCAGACTTACCAAAGCCACTAGCAGAATGAGCATCCCCTTAACAATTGTATGTATTGAGCCGTACTGTATTGTACCCATTCTGCAATCTGTTAAATAAAGTTTTCATTCATTCATTCATTCAGCCATCATCCTGACATAGAGAATATAGTTCTCTCTCCCCCTCCCTCCCTCCAGCCATCACCCTGACATAGAGAATATAGTTCTCTCTCCCCCTCCCTCCCTCCAGCCATCACCCTGACATAGAGAATATAGTTCTCTCTCCCCCTCCCTCCCTCCAGCCATCACCCTGACATAGAGAATAATAGTTCTCTCTCCCCCTCCCTCCCTCCAGCCATCACCCTGACATAGAGAATATAGTTCTCTCTCCCCCTCCCTCCCTCCAGCCATCACCCTGACATAGAGAATAATAGTTCTCTCTCCCCCTCCCTCCCTCCAGCCATCACCCTGACATAGAGAATATAGTTCTCTCTCCCCCCTCCCTCCCTCCAGCCATCACCCTGACATAGAGAATATAGTTCTCTCTCCCCCTCTCTCCCTCCCTCCCTCTCTCTCCCTTTCTCTATCTCTCTCTCCCCCTCTCTCCCTCCATCCAGCCATCACCCTGACATAGAGAATATAGTTCTCTCTCCCCCTATCTCCCTCCATCCAGCCATCACCCTGACATAGAGAATATAGTTCTCTCTCCCCCTCCCTCCCTCCATCCAGCCATCACCCTGACAGAGAGTACAGCTGACCCCCAGACCCCCGCAGGCCAACACTGTGGGATTAGCCTGCGGATCGACAGGCCCAAACAAACACAGTGCCGGCGGAGAAGAGAACTCGAACTGTGACAATCAGTCCGTCTGGCTCAGTCGCAGCCTGGCAGCGAGGGGTCACGCGTGGGGGAGAGGCACGCGGAACCACTCCAAGTCGACGGGTTCAGAGGAAGTGAAACGAGGACTATTTTGTAAAAATAGGAGCGAGTGCAGCAGGATAGAGGATTACATTGATGTCCCACACACACACACACACACACACACACACACACACACACACACACACACACACACACACACACACACACACACACACACACACACACACACACACACACACACACACACACACACACACACACACACACACACACACACACACACACACACACACACACACACACACACACACACACACACACACACACACACACACACACACACACACACACACACACACACACACACACACACACACACACACACACACACACACACACACACACACACACACACACACACACACACTCCTTACAAGGATGCATGAGTAATGTTGGCTCTATATATTCTTCCCCACCCTGTTGTGCCCAGAGAGAGAGAAAGTGAGAGAGAAGGAGAGTGAGAGTATGAGGAAATGAGAGAGAAAGATAGTGTGAGAGAGAAAGAGTGTGAGAAGAGAGAGAGATGAATGGTGTATGAGAGAAAGAGAAAGAGTGAGGAACAGAGAGAGAGAGGAGCAGAGAGAGAAAGAGAGATATGAACAGAGAGAGAGGGGGGGGGGGGGTGGAGCGCAGTTCCTTTGGCAACAGGAGCGAGGCAGCTGTGTTCAAGGGTATCTGTCAATATCTTACTCCGGCTCCAGGAAGAGAAGGGGAGAAAAGAGGGGAAGACAAAAAAAAGAGGAGAAAAACCCAGAGGCTTGTGAGGTCAAATGAGTCCCAGCGCAGCACATCTTGAAGTGATTTTCAGAAACGCGTTGCTACAAAACACGAGCCGAGCAGAGGAGTGAGCCCTGCCTGCATCCCCCCCGGCCTCCCTGCCCGCCCACCCCCTGGCCTCCCAGCCCGCCCGCCTGCATCCACGCTCGCTGCACCTGGGGGAATTCCTGCAGAGCTCGCTGCAAAAACGCGAATCTGTTATTATAGGAATCGAGCAAACGGCCTATGTGCATCTGCAGGTATGGAGGACCCTCTGACCTGCGGCAGAGCCTGGAACAGGCTTTCGGGCCCGGATCAGAATCACAGGCGTGGGTTTAGGGGGGTGGGGGGGTTGAGGGGACATGTATGTATACACAGTATCGTTGTACATGTTTTCATACAGAGTTGTATGGGTTATATGCAGATGTATAAGTAGGTATATAGTAGGACACCCCAGCAGCGATTCCCCCATGCACCAGTCTGCTCCGCTGCTCTTTCATAATCACAGGCAGAGCTGATGTTTATCATGGGTTAAATAAAAAATCAAGAGCTTGGTAACTCTTGGACATTTTAAATCCATGATTGGATCCATAGGTGTAGCTTTAGGGGGCTTGCAGGGGACATGTCCCCCTCAGTATTGAGAAGAGGTGATATTGTCCCCCTCAAAAGATATAGCTAATATGAAAGACAACCCCCTCCCCAAAAGAGGTGAAAAATAAGGGGATCAAAACATTCATATATCCTTCTTACCTGTAACTATATATTAACTCAACAGTTTCAGACACCCCTACAGGACCGTACCATCTCAACCTTGCAGACGATGCCTCTCATAAAAGTACACCGGAATGCAGGAAATTAAGTGTTTGACGCTCATAATTTCCTGGGGGAGGGTGATATAGAGTGTTTGGTCAGTAACACGGGTCTCCCGGTCCCTCCTGCTATGCAGTAAACAGACATTTATTTTTCTGGTATCCCAATAAACCATGTCCAAACAGGAGAGAGAATCCTATATATATATTTTTTTTTTACTTATTTCAATAAATCTTTAGCTTATTGCACTGGCAGTACATATTTACTCAAAATGTGACTAGTATCACCTAAACTCTTCCCGATACTCAACTATGCGATCTACGAAGGCGCAGTATAACCATTTCTTCCAACCGGACGAGTACGTCAAAGGTTCCTCCCGGTCGGGACATCGCTGCCCCCGAGGGCGTGGATGATGCATTGCAGTCTTAACTAGCAGAGGCTGGTTATCTCTCAGCCAAGGCCAGCGCACCTGGCATCACCTAGCAGAGGCTGGCATGCTCTCAAATACTCAGTCATATACTATCACTGCCGTGGCAGCTTTGGGGGGTGGTGGCACATCGCATACACCGTTATTTAACAAGGACGGTTGACAAGGAACACATTCTTATTCACGGAGATACAGAAATGATTCACTCTGACTCCACTGCCTACACCCTAGGCTCTGTTACCCATACTGTACGACCTTGAACTCTGTCACCTATACTCGATGTATACCTACCTACTGGTTTCACTGTCTACAATTGCCCTACACTGTAATGGTAAAATGGTAAATGGCTGCATTTATATATCGCTTTTATCCAAAGGGGTTTACAATTTGTTCCTCATATTTTACCCATTCACTCACACATTCACACACCGACGGCGGAGGCAACCATGCAAGGTGACAACCTGATCATCAGGAGCAATTTGGGGTTAAGTGTCTTGCTCAAGGACACTTCGACACAGTGTCCGGGAGGAGTGGAAATCGAACCGGGAACCTCTGGATTGCCAGGCGACTGCTCTACCCCCGAGCCACTGTCGCCCCTAATAATAATCACAACTACCTACCTCTAACTATAGTCTAGTCTACCTATATATACCTATACCTACTTATACACCTGCCTATAACCCATAACTCTGTATGATAGTGTGTACAATATATATATTTATTCTTACCGTATATATATCTATCCACATCTGTCTATACATATCTGCATATAATCCTTTTACATATCTGTAGATACTATATATCTGTACTAGGGCTGACCCCTATTAGTCGATTAGTCGACTAATCGGTCGAAAGGAGCCATAGTCGACTGGCCATAGTCTCTTAGTCGAATATAATTAAAAAAAAATTAATTACATTTTTTTATCATTCTTTCCAAAAGAAAAGAGGCCTAGAAGCGTGGCTAACACTAATGGCACGCATACCAGAGGCTAACTGCCTACGAAAACAGGCACAGAGGCACTGAAAGAGGATTTCACCCATCTAATGAACACACTAGACTAGACAAATATCAAGATGTATCCATCAGTGGACCAATTGCATGCTTTTGCAGAGGACAAGAAGCCTCCAGTCGACTCCTTCAGACATTAAGCACCCCCCACAGCCCAAATGGAATGATAAAAAAAAAATTAAAATAAAAAAAGTAAAAGAAAATAAATAAATATTATATATATATATATATATATATATATATATATATATATATATATATATATATATATATATATATATATATATATATTTTTTTTTTTTTTTTTTTAGTCGACCAATAGTCGACTAACGGCAAATTTTGGCCAATCATAGTCGACCATCCAAATCCTTAGTCGGGGACAGCCCTAATCTGTACATATCCCTTACCTTACTAGTTACGCTGCTGGCCATTATGACTTACTGCTATAGTGTCTTTATACCTGTATCACTGTACAAATTAATACTACAACCCTGTACATACAGTACATCTGATTAGCACCGATAACCACATGTACATTGTATATTACTACCGCAGTTTACATTTGCACTCTGGTTGGATGCCAAACTTCTTTTCGTTGTACTGTACTGTGTGCTGCATGATGACAATACATTTGAATCTAATCTAATCTAATCTAATCTAATCTAATCTAATCTAATCTAATCTAAACAGCCCAGGGACTAGTTGCAGGGGAGGGATACGTTGTGTGCGCTTCATGCTGGCCGGTGCAGTGCAGGGGAGGGATACGTCGTGTGCGCTTCATGCTGGCCGGTGCAGTGCAGGGGAGGGATACGTCGGGTGCGCTTCACGCTGACCGGTGCAGTGCAGGGGAGGGATACGTCGTGTGCGCTTCACGCTGACCGGTGCAGTGCAGGGGAGGGATACGTCGTGTGCGCTTCACGCTGGCCGGTGCAGTGCAGGGGAGGGATACGTCGGGTGCGCTTCACGCTGACCGGTGCAGTGCAGGGGAGGGATACGTCGGGTGCGCTTCACGCTGACCGGTGCAGTGCAGGGGAGGGATACGTCGTGTGCGCTTCACGCTGACCGGTGCAGTGCAGGGGAGGGATACGTCGTGTGCGCTTCACGCTGGCCGGTGCAGTGCAGGGGAGGGATACGTCGGGTGCGCTTCACGCTGACCGGTGCAGTGCAGGGGAGGGATACGTCGGGTGCGCTTCACGCTGACCGGTGCAGTGCAGGGGAGGGATACGTCGGGTGCGCTTCACGCTGGCCGGTGGCCAAAAACAACACTGTCATGCAGTCGGCCACTGAGCAGCGGTGGCGAGAGCATCTGGGGAATCTTCCCCAGGTTTCTGAAACCAGCAATCATCCGGTCACCAACACACAAGCCTCCTCCACCACCACCCTATACCCTCGAATGTACTTCTAATAACACGCCATGAAATCCATGACTCTGCAGGACGTGATCGTGTTAAGCAGCGGGACCCTGACGGGAGGTTTCTGTGTGTCTCTCGGCACCTGGGACACCTCTCAGGGAGGACACACAGTACATGTTAGTACACAGTGATGATGACACAGTACATGTTAGTACACAGTGATGATGACACACAGTACCTGTTAGTACACAGTGATGATGACACAGTACATGTTAGTACACAGTGATGATGACACAGTACATGTTAGTACACAGTGATGATGACACACAGTACCTGTTAGTACACAGTGATGATGACACAGTACATGTTAGTACACAGTGATGAGGACACAGTACATGTTAGTACACAGTGATGATGACACAGTACCTGTTAGTACACAGTGATGATGACACAGTACATGTTAGTACACAGTGATGATGACACAGTACATGTTAGTACACAGTGATGATGACACAGTACATGTTAGTACACAGTGATGATGACACAGTACATGTTAGTACACAGTGATGATGACACAGTACATGTTAGTACACAGTGATGATGACACAGTACATGTTAGTACACAGTGATGATGACACAGTACATGTTAGTACACAGTGATGATGACACAGTACATGTTAGTACACAGTGATGATGACACACAGTACATGTTAGTACACAGTGATGATGACACACAGTACATGTTAGTACACACTAATGTTAATGTTAATGTTACTGCTACTGTTACAGTTACTGCTACTATTACTGCCACTATTATTAATAATGTTACTGTTACTGTTACTACTGTATTACTATTACTGATACTATTACTGCTACTATTATTATTATTACTGTTACAATTACACTGATACTATTACTGCTACTATTATTATTATTATTACTGTTACAATTACTGTTACTATTACTGCTACTATTATTATTATTATTACTATTACTATTACTATTGTTGTTGTTTTTCTATTTGTATTTGTTCTTGTTTGGGGTTTAACATTTTCTATGTCATTGTATTGTATCATTCTGTATTTTTTATTGTTAAAAACAAAGAAAAACATTGAAATGGATTTTCCAAATCGCGTTAGAAAAGATGAGAAAATCAGCACGGAGGTCAGGGGTCATGGGTCATGGGTGCCTGTTGGGAAAGCACTCTGTCCAGACGAGCAACACAGGCCTACACCTACACCAGAGATGGGAGGGTGGGTCAGTGTAGACGTCTGTTGGTGGCAAATGTGTGACGAAGATCACTTTCTGCAAGGTTGCATAGTGTGTTGATCACCGTAGTCATGGAGATGTATCCATTTCGGAGTGGTCACGGACAGATGCAGTGTGTGTAAGTGGCGTAATGAACATCTAATCTCCCTAAGGAGAGGGGCGACACAAATTAGCAGAGAGACCACCCAGAGAGATAGAGAGAGAGGGGGTGAAAGAGAGAGAGAAAGGAGAGAGAGAGAGCAGAAGAGAGAGAGAGAGAGAGAGATGAGAGGAGAGAGAGAGAGAGAGAGAGAGAAAGAGAGAGAGAGAGAGCTTCTGTAGGAATGATGTATCTGCTTTATGTCCGCGTCTTGAGTGTACTGAACCTAAGGAGGAAGGGATTTGGGACGTTAAAGGATCTCTTACTCAACACAGTACGATCTCTAAGCTCCTCTGTAGCCTCTATAGCCTGCCTCCATAACACACACACACACACACACACACACGCACACGACGTAGCCGGGGAATAGCCACCTGAAATCGTTACAATAAAACGCGTGATTTAACACTGTGACCTGACTTTCACACCACAAGCATGAAAAGCACAAGCCACTACGTTTGGAGACTCTTGGGCGCTACCCGAATGTGGCAGGCCACTTTGTGAACTGCATCCCCCCCCCGTGTTCATAAAACAATACCTACTATAGACCCTCACAAAATGTCTCCCAGAATTCTCCACATACAGTGCTCTTCTAATCAAAGCCGAACACGAAGGCGAGGGGGGTCAGGCAGATGTCTCTGTCTTCTCCTCAGCACGAGTCTCCGACCGAGTCGAGCTTAAATCTCATTCGATTCCATACTTATCGTTCCCTTTTCTACGGGGGGGGGGGGGCTTAAAAACTTTATTTAATAATTTCAGTGGCTGATAGTACGGTTAAGCAGCTTACAGCAGGAGGTTAGGAGCACAGTAGGGGGAGGGGGGGGGGGGAGCAGGGAGAGGAGGGGGGGGGGGGGGACGTGTGAAATCCTGTCTGTGATTAAAGCCAGATGATTCCAGGCGGAATATTCAACGGGCTACACGATGGAGAGAGAGAGACAGAGAGGGGGAGAGAGAGAGAGAGAGAGAGAGAGAGAGAGAGAGAGAGAGAGAGAGAGAGAGAGAGAGAGAGAGGGGCGACCTCTGGGAATCGCGCTTCCCCCCAGGGGTGCTTTGCGGGGAGAAACGAAAATGAGAGGGAAAGGAAAATGTGAAATGAATGAGACATCAGCCGCTTTCTCTCTCCGTAAGACCTGGAGGAGCCGGGAGCCTACTTTTGACCGTATGGATTTTTCGGCCTCACTCTATAAATCCTCCTGCCTCGTTGGAGTCGGCAGGTTTCGGGCATCTCGCCAGCGTGCACGTGCGTGGGGCTCGGTGGTACAGGATGCCATAACGGGAGTATCGGAGAATAGCTATTCTGTGTTATTATGAGAATAGATATTCTGTGTCATTATGAGAATAGATATTGTGTGTTATCTCAGTGCAGCCTTTGACACTATCGATCACTCGATTCTTCTAGGTCGCCTTGAGAATCATGTTGGCATTCGGGGTCTCGCACTAGCTTGGTTTAAATCCTATTTAACTGATAGAACACACTGCGTGGTCTATAATGATTTAACATCTGAGACCCTCCCAGTGCAATGTGGTGTCCACAAGGCTCTGTCCTGGGCCCTTTGCTATTTTCCGATTTTACATGCTACCCTAGGCAATATCATACGCAAATTTGGCATAAACTTTCATTTTACGCTGATGACACCCAATTATATAACCTATTAAGCAAATGATTCCTCCCAACTACAAAACTTGAGGCCTGCTTGCTTGCCGTCAAAAAATGGATGTCGCAAAACTTTCTACTCCTTTAATGCAGATAAACTGAGATGTTGAATTGTTGGCCCCCAAACCACAGAGGCCTGTTTCAGGACATCTCCCTCAACTTTGATACCTGTCATGTATCCCAGAGCTCCACCCATAAAAAACCTCTGGAGTAATTTTTGATTCCTCCCTTCATTTAAGGCACATATAGAAAATGTCACCAAAATTGCATTCTTCCATCTTCGTAATATCGCAAAAAATTCGCCCCATTTAACTCTGACTGATGCTGAAACCCTGATTCATGCTTTGTCTCATCACGTCTGGACTACTGTATGCACTTTTTTCAGGCCTACCTAATTCAAGCATCAAAAATCTTCAACTCGTGCAAAATGCGGCTGCACGGATACTAACTAGAACTAGAAAATTTGATCACATCACACCAGTTTTGTCCGCCCTACACTGGCTTCCTATTCAAGCCCGATCTGACTTTAAAGTGCTACTCCTCACCTACAAAATTTTAAATGGGCTTGCACCGCTCGATCTATCCGATCTCATCTCCCGATACTCGCCCGCTCGTGCTCTGCGCTCACAAAATGCGGGGTTTCTATCGATTCATAGGGTTAAAAAGAAATCCGCCGGCCACAGAGCCTTGTCCACCGCGCTCCCTACCTGTGGAACAAATTACCTGCCGTCATCAGGGGCGCCTGCTCTGTCGAAGCTTTTAAATCCCTGCTTAAGGACCCATCTTTTCTCTCTCTCCTTCAACCTACCCTGATCTCACCTGGTCGGGGGACTGACCCTTTAGATAATCTGTCTAGTTTAGTAGGAAGTTTATTTCCCCCCATGTCTGCTTTTTTGCAGCACCACAAACATGGGAACTCTCTAACCCCCCCCCCCTTCCTCCCCCATCTCTCTGAGTGCCTGTATCCTAGCGCTGACTAAGGTGATGGATGCCTCGGGTCTTGGCCAAGATTGCAGTGACTGCTCTACATGCACCACCGAGGCCTTGGATCAGCTACTTACCGTCGTCTGTCCGTGGTCCTGTCAACTGGTGTGTCAACGCGATTTCATTGCTGGGTTAAGTACTTCTATTCTATTCACATAATATGCTTACCTCATATATCTACTCTATTCACATAATATGCTTACCACTTGTATCTATTGCTATGTCCGCCCCACTACAATCACACGAGCTGGTCTAACGCCTGTCCCGTCTCCCTGTCCCCCTGTGAGTTGCTGTCCTGGAGTGCTGACCGGAGTGTCGGACGTCCGTGATGAAGGCCGGGAAGATGCGACCCTCTCTGCGTGCCCTCCTGTCTCCGGAGGACTCGTAGTGGTGGACCGGAGTGCCTGGACGTCCCGCGATGATGTCGGGGAGGTCGCGACCCTCTCTGCGCCGCCCCCCTATCTCCCTGTCTCCGGCTGTCCCTGAGCAATGACCGGAGTGTTGAATGTCCCGTGATTAAGACAGGGAGGACGCAACCCTCTTTGCGCCGCCCCTGTGCCTCAAATAGATTCGCTATCAGCTCTATCTTCAATCTTTCAAAATGTTCAGTGCTATCGCTATCAGCTCTATCTTCAATCTTTCAAAATGTTCAGTTGCTATTGCATGCACTCATCTGTGTTTCACTACACACTTGAGTGCATGCTTACCAACTGTTAGTCTGCAACACTACTATCACCGACATCTAAGAAGGGAGATCCCCCTTGAAATGGCTCTTCTAAGGTTTCTCTCCTCCACATTTTTCCCTATTGTTAGGTTTTAGTGAGTTTTTCCTTACCTTCGCGTGGGGTATGTCTGGGAGTGCTTGCATTCTTTCATTTATTTGCATTTATTTTAAATTTGTTGGACCTTATGGTGTTCTTGTTCTGTTCTTGACTTATTGTTATGTTTTCTTCTTGACTTGTTTAAAGAAGACATGTACGGCCCATGGGGACATTAACGTGTGTTGTCGGGCCTTATAAATAAATTTGATTTGATTTGATTTTGATTTATGATAATAGATATTCTGTGTTATGCCACAATCATAGGATATACAG
The DNA here is from genome assembly GCF_963971535.1 of Notolepis coatsorum. Classification (NCBI taxonomy): domain Eukaryota; kingdom Metazoa; phylum Chordata; class Actinopteri; order Aulopiformes; family Paralepididae; genus Notolepis; species Notolepis coatsorum. The sequence continues at coordinate 59,995,717 of NC_140183.1, forward strand.
AAGCCGCCTTTCTCTCCGAAGCTACGGAGAGAGGTGTGATATTTCCGGTCGCGCCTGAGGCGATCCAGTGCTATCTGCTCTTGAGTCCTCCACAATGCAGTCACGTCCGAGGTTAAGATAAGATAAGACGAGATAGTCCATTATTGATCCCCTTGGTGTAAATCCGGGCATCATAGCAGCATGGGGGAGGGGAGGTACAGGTATGGGCAGGGTAATGGTAGAAAGACGTAAATATAGGCAATAAGGATTGGTTATGGTGGTGGTTCAGGAGGTAGAGCAGTCTGGTAATCGGAAGGTTCCCGGTTCAATTCCAGCTCCTCCTGGGCAGTGTGTCGAAGTGTCCTTGAGCAATGACACTTAACCCCTAACTGCTCCCGATGAGCAGGTTGGCACCTTGCATGGTTGCCTCTGCCGTCGGTGTGCGAATGTGTAAGTGAACGGGGTGAATGTGAGGAACAAATTGTAAAGCGTTTTGGATAAAAGCGCTATATAAATGCACCATTTACCATTTACCAATAAAATGTTATCTGAATATCAAAATATGAGAAAAAATAAGTGTGTAAACAAAGGTGCAGATGAGGGTCCTGTATGGCCTATTGGTTATATTATACGTTACAGTCCTCCTCTTCCATTGTCGCTCATTGTACTGTCATTGTCTGTGACACACACACACACACACACACACACACACACACACACACACACACACACACACACACACACAACACCACACACACACACAGTTAGGATTAGGGGTGCTGAGAGGGTGAGAACGCAATTGCAGAGGGGAAGAGAGGAGGCAGAGACGGCAGGATACGTGGAAATCAAAATAAGTTTACTAACAAAATCATACAAAACAACACTGAGGGGACGGCAAAACAAAGATGAGCGAAAACGGGAAATATAACAACTTACAGCACAGAACGAACATGAAACAAGGCAAGGGGAGGCACGAAGTAGGTGAGGGTACAATGAGGGTATGGGAGACAATGACGCCACGAGGAAGTGATGACAAACAGACACCTAAATACCAACACTAATTAACAACGAACAACACCAGGCCAAAACACAGAATCACAAACACAACCTAGACACAAAAATAATTGACACCATAAACACAACTAGTAGGGCTGACCTTCGAATTTTTTTTGGGAAATCGAAGCTTCGGGGCCGAGATTCGATTTTAATTCGAAGCTTCGAGATAAAAAAAATAAAAAAAAGGTTTTTACATTTTTAGTTTTTTTATGTTTGTGGGACGTGTACAGAGCACTTTGTTCAACTTTGGTCAGTTCTGTAAAGTTAAAACCTTTTTAAATAAAACGAAACACTTTTGAGGCTTTATAAAAGCAGCACAATGAACACAAATATGTCAGTGCCGAGTCCGACCTCATCTTAAATAACAAACAGCATTGCTTGTTGTAGTTAACAAAGAGAGGCAGGAGTTGATTTTGCAAAAAAATAATATATATATATATATATTTATTTTTTAAGAATCGAATTTTTTTTTCATATTCGAATCCCATACCCATCGAACGAAGCTTCGAAGCTTCGAAGTATTTAAGACAGCCCCTAACAACTAGACACAAAGGCAATGACACACACAACAACCAGACAGGGAGACAACATCAAAACACAGACAGGGATGGATAACAAATAATTAGAAATCAATTAAATTACTTGAAACCAACATAAGATGCTAGTCTAACTAGTAACTAGTCTACATGCATCATTGTTTTACAACTGGACACGGACCGCGTTAAACTAACCTAAAGTTAGTTGTTCACCAACAATCTACAGACACAAACAAACACAGAACCGGACTATTATATTAATTAATTGATTGCTGTTTAACGCGTCCGTGTCCAGTTGTAAACAATGATGCATGTAGACTAGTTACTGTGGTGTTGTTGTAGCCACCGGTTAATTCGCGATTTTTTTTTTATTGGTTGTCATGACAAACCAATTACATAATCCAACATATGTGTAAAGGCACAACATATTCCAGTTAAGGGTATATTTTTTTTAATGATTCGTTACAGCGTAATCAATACTTCCATTGTATAAATTGCCTTAAGCGGAGCCTGACTGAGGAGCTGGGCTGAGGAGCGTGTCGCGGCTCATGCGCATGCGCGCGCTCGGCCAATCAGAGCAATGCGGAAGGACAAGTGGGCTGCCGAAAGTATACACGCGGCCCGGCCTGGGGACGTAACACACACAGAGGGACGAGCTGCTCCTCAAGATACCAGGTAACCTCCAAACTTGTCTGTTATCTGGAGGGTGGTGGTGGGGGGGGGGGGCCTGAGCGGAGGGGTCGCTAATCTGAGCACACGTACCCGAGGTACCAGGGGTGACATTGGGGAGCGCGCTACCACAGAGCTACACTTAATCGATAGGCGGGGTAGGTGGGGGGGCAGAGAGTG
>NC_140183.1:60000636-60012662 GCF_963971535.1 Notolepis coatsorum
CGCACCTGACCAGATCAAAACATATTAGGTGACAGTGCACCTGACCAGATCAAAACATATTAGGTGACAGCGCACCTGACCAGATCAAAACATATTAGGTGACAGTGCACCTGACCAGATCAAAACATATTAGGTGACAGTGCACCTGACCAGATCAAAACATATTAGGTGACATGTTGAGCTAGAGCGCCTGCAACTGCTAAATGTAATTTCGCCTGTGCAGTTCAGTGAATGGGCGACCCCCATTGTGCCTATCATTAAGAAGAATGACAGTGTGCGCATCTGCGGGGATTTTAAAGTGACGGTGAACCCGGCCCTCTGTGCTGAACATTATCCAATACCCCGGATAGAGGATATGTTTGCTTCGCTAGCGGGGGGGCAGCGGTTCAGCAAGCTGGATCTGGCTCACGCATACTTGCAGGTGCCGGTGCAGGAGAGTTCACGCAAATATCTCACCATCACAACGCACAAGGGGATGTTCTGCTATAACCGACTGCCTTTCGGCATAACGTCAGCGCCCTCTATCTTTCAGCGTATTATGGATCAAGTCCTCCAGGGGCTTCCCAATGTGCACTGCTTTTTGGATGACATATTGGTAACTGGGTGTAATGATGCAGAGCACCTGAAGGGTCTGGAGGGGGTGCTGGGTCGATTGGAGAAGTTTGGTCTCAGGGCGCAGCGAGGGAAATGTGAGTTTTTCAAGGACTCACTGGAATACCTGGGACATTATATTGACGCCACGGGCCTTCATAAATCCCCAGAAAAGCTCAGGGCGATTGCTGAGGCCCCAGCCCCGACAAATGTGGGCCAGCTGCGCTCCTTCCTGGGATTAATTAATTATTATGGTCGGTTTGTTCAGGACATGGCAACGACACTCAGCCCCCTTCACGCGTTACTACATAAGGGGACACCATGGAAATGGTCACAGGAGTGTGGGAAGGCTTTCTGCTCAGCTAAGGATCAACTGCTCTCGGAGAGGGTGTTGACACATTACAATCCCCAACTGCCAATCATACTGGCGTGTGACGCCTCGCCCTATGGTGTGGGCGCTGTATCTGTACGGGCGCCATTTTACCCTACTCACAGACCACAGGCCCCTGACTACAATATTGAGCCCCAGTAAAGCTATCCCATCGATGGCGGCTGCTAGACTGCAGCGATGGGCCCTCATATTAGCTGCTCACAACTACACGATTCAGTACAGGGGGGCGGCGGAACATGGCAATGCGGACGGCCTCTCACGCCTGCCACTGCCGGTTGAGCATAAGGACAAACCAGGTTCAGTGGATACGGTACTGATACATCACCTTGAATCGCTGCCAGTATGCAGCACTGACATTCGTAAGGAAACGAGGTATGATCCAGTGCTCGCTCAGGTGATGGACATGTGTTTGTCAGGACACTTCCCTGTGGCGCAAGGGCAGGACAGTGCACTGACTCCCTATTACACAAGAAAAGATGAACTCTCAGTGGTACAGGGGTGTTTGTTGTGGGGAAATCGGGTGATTGTGCCTCCAAAATTGAGACCCCAATTACTACAGGAGCTGCATGCAGGCCACCCGGGAGTAGTTAAAATGAAAGGTGTGGCTCGTAGTTACATCTGGTGGCCGGGGATTGACGCTCAAATAGAACAACAGGCCAGAGTGTGTCAGTCGTGTCAGCGCAACCAGAAATCTCCCGGTCTCTCCCCACTTCACTCCTGGCCGTGGCCAGGCACTCCGTGGCAGAGGATACATGTGGACTTTGCAGGGCCCTTTGAGGGTCATATGTTTATGGTGGTGGTGGATGCTCACTCCAAGTGGCCAGAAGTGAAGCTGATGGGCTCCACCACAACCGCTAAGACTATTCAAGTACTGCGGGGGTTGTTTAGTCGCCATGGATTGCCAGAAGTTCTGGTGAGCGACAATGGGCCGCAGTTTACTTCATATGAGTTTGCGTCTTTCCTCAAGGGAAATGGAGTGAAGCACATGCGCTCTGCTCCTTTTCACCCGGCCACGAACGGTCAAGCGGAGCGCTTTGTACAGACACTAAAACGCTCATTGAAAGCGTCCCGAGGAGCGACGACAGTGCAGCACAGACTGGATTCGTTTCTGCTCAGTTACAGAAATGCTCCCCACGCCACGACTAATGAGTCTCCGGCGGTGCTTTTCCTTCGCCGCCGACTCCGCTCCCGCCTTGACCTTCTCAAACCCAGTGTGGCAGCGGTGGTGGATCAAGCTCAGACAGTCCAGCAGGATCGCAGAGCCCAGTTCGCCAGAGACAAGGACTTTGCATCGGGAGACCCGGTGCTGGTCCGTGATTATAGACGGGGGGAGGATAAGTGGATGCCAGGGGTGGTGGTCTCCCAGGAGGGGCCAGTGTCCTACACAGTCGGGGTAGGCTCGGGGCATTGGAAACGCCACACAGAACAGATGCGGGCCTGTGACCCGATGCTACTCACTTCAGGGGAGCCTATACCACCAGCCCCATTGGCACAAACTACGACAGTCCTTATGCCAGATCCAGTGACCGTTTCCCCAGCGGGCGGACAGGAGTCCTCCCTAACCGGTCCCTCAGTCACGCACACTGAGGCAGCTGACTTAGAGCCAACCAGAACATCTACAGAGACTAGTAGGAGGTACCCGGTGAGGGTAACTAGGCCTCCTGATCGTCTCACATATTGAGCGGGACGTTCTGACAGTCTCAGTTGGACTATGGGGGTTATTGCACTATTGTTTTTTGGTGTTATATTAGGAGGGGTCATTCAGGGTCACTTTATCACTATATTAGGTACTGGGTTTGGAAGTGGGGACAGCGATACGATTAAGTGGGGAGGAGTGTGATGTATGTGGCTGTTGGTGTGTTACGACCTCACCATTCCTATTCCTGCCCTCTAGGGGAGGGCGAGCACTTCTTAAGGTGACAGCTCAGCCCGCTTCCGGGTTGGTTGTTATGGCAATAAAGATAGCTACAGCCATGGTCTGTAGTCCCTGTAAACAGCGTATCCAGTGTGATTAATATGCTACCATTGTACGGGGTCACATATCTAATACAATGTAATAAAACTAAGTCAACCAACGAACTAGATTCCTGTACCGGATCTCGTCTCTGGCAAACAAGAATAACAGGAGCACTCATTCAAGGGTACTACGACTATGCTTGCACCTCATGGTACCAAAGCACCTCAAAGGCACTAAAAACAAGATTACAAACATCACAAAACAAAATGGTCAGACTACTGCTTGACCTTACTCCTAAAACCCACCTCACCCCTGCCCACTTTGCCAACCTAGGATGGCTTAGAGTAGACGACAGAGTACAGCAACTTGCAATGGGCCTGGTCTACAAGATACACTAACCACTAAGATACCCATGTGCATGTCGAAATACTTCCCAAAGGTCAGTGAATACCACGACCACGAACACCAGAGGGAGTTCCACAAATCATGTTCAACCCAGATAAAATCATTTGAAAAGTTTTAAAAATAAAATGAAAACATTTATAACTTTTTATTTTTTTATACAAGAAAAATCATCATAACATAGAAATGAGATTGCATAGGTCTATGAATCGATATTGCGATTTTGTTTCGATTAATTGCCCAGCCCTACTGTGTACAGTAAGTTAGCTTGGTGATCATCATTGTGATGTAATATAAGCTAAGCTAAAGGTAGCTAACAAATTGGCTAGCTACTGTTAGCATACAAGCTTTTACAAACACTGTACTTACTTTTTCATCCACAACTTTTTTTCTGATCCAGATGCATAAGTCCTCTCCATGTTGCTGATTTATACTTCGGGCCTTTGGTGCAAAGTTTCATTTAGCCTACAGTGCTACTGCCTATACAGTAATGTTACTGACTGGGCTCTCCAAGCCCTCTTCTTCTTCTTCTTCTTCTTCTTCTTCTTCTTCTTCTTCTTCTTCTTCTTCTTCTTCTTCTTCTTCTTCTTCTTCTTCTTCTTCTTCTTCTTCTTCTTCTTCTTCTTCTTCTTCTTCTTCTTCTTCTTCTTCTTCTTCTTCTTCTTCTTCGTTTGATTTATTGGCGGTTGGCACATCCTTCAGGGTGCATTACCGCCACCTCCTCTAGCTTTTACACGGTCATAACTTTACAATACCGCCATCTTCTGGCCCCCTTTACATCCCACAATGTCCATTCTGCGTTCACCATTCTGAAGTGCAGCTAACGCTGCTTCCCCCTAACTGAATCCTCCTCTGCGATACATGCTTCGCCTCCCGTGGCCTGACTCTGAACTACTCGCTCACACACACCCCCCTTCTCTAACTCTACTTGATCAGCCACCCTCTGTAACTCCCTTATAACATCCTCCACTGTCAACCCCTTCATACCCAAGTGTCCCACTGCTGCTTGAACTACCAACTTGGTCCTATCTGTCCTACCACTAACCGTCGCCGTTGTAATCACTACTCCTGCCACAAATGCCACTATATCCAACTTCTCCCTCCACACCCTCCTCTTCTCCTCCTCTACCTCCTCTACTGTCAGATGCCCTTTCCTAAAACCCAGTTCCCTCTCTTGCTTTCCCTGATCCTCCTGCACTATCCTCACTGCCAACTGCCCTTCTCTAAACCCCTTTCCCTTGTCTTGCTGTCCCTGTCCTACCTTCCTAGCTGCCTCCGCATATGAAATCCTACCTTCCCTTCTCACCTGCTGGACCACTACCTCTCGTCTCATCGCCTCACAACCCCAATACCCTACACTATGCTTCCCACCACAACTACAACACCTCGGCTCCACTCCCTGTTCACACTCCCCATACTTATGCTCCCCACTACATCTACCACATCTCTGCCCCTTCCTACACAACTTAGCTATATGTCCAAACTCCTGGCACCTGTAACACCTCAACGGTTTCGGCACAAACTCCCTAACCCTATATGCCATAAACCCTACAAATACCACTTTTGGACTAACCTCACCCTCAAACTGAATGACTATCGTCCCTGTCACCTCCTTCTCTGCCCCTCTCTTCATCCTTTCTACACTCTTAACTTTCCCATTACGTTCGTCACTCCTCAACTCTCCCAACAGCTGCTCTTCACTAACCTTAATTGGAATTCCACTAATCACCCCCTTGCAACCACCATCCCTCCTCTCCCCTACTATCACTACTCTACTGACATTCACCTGGCCAATGCTCTTCATTTCCCTTGCCTTCTCTACCTGCACTACACTTACACATCCTATAAACAAGTTCCCATCGTCTAACACCCTTGCATACCTTACCCCTCCTAACTTCAATTCAATGATGTTAGACAACATACTCGGCTCTATTTCCCCAACTCCGTCTCCTCCCTCAAATCGCACCACTACATTCAACCCTTCTACAAAATCCTTCCCTCTGCCCTCATCCTCTGACCCACTCAAGCTATCTCCCCTCTCTTTCTTCCTCTTACTCCCCTTCCCCTCACTTACCTTACTCTTCTTCTCCACCTTCGTCCACCCTTCTCCCCCGCTCTCCTCTCCCTCACTACACTCCATACTGTCACTATCCGTCTCCTTTTCCTTGGCCAAAGTCTCCGTCACCTCACTTCCCTCTCCACACTTCGCATCCCGAAGGGACTCTGTGCTCCCACCCCATCTCCGCATTAGTTTCACACCACTTTCGGTCAACGCAAAACGTTCCTGTACTGCTGGCGCTTCCTTGTTCGCTGCTCCTCCTCTCCCCCTCCCACCATGACGTGCGGCCACCTCCCGTATCCTGTTCTTCTCCCTTTCGGCCATTCTCTCCTCCCATGCAGCGTCCGCTGCTGCGTCTTCATCCGTCCAGCCTTCTCCCACAAACAGACGACCACGCGTCGCCATCTTCCAGCCCTGCCCCCCTCTCCAAACCTCTCAAAGCAGGAAATAGGAAAATGGAAATGGGTGTTCTCTGATTGGTGTAAAAAAAAAAAAGTGTCAGAACTGTCAATCATTCAAGCCCCATTCAAATGTATGAGTGAGGTTTAGCCTCACTGGGTGTGTACTTAGACCAGTTACTGTCCAATCAAAGGTCCTATTTCGCTGCCATTCACTTACATTAGCTAGTAGGCTACAAAGGAATGTTGCCTCACTAGCCAATGTAAGTGATTGGTTGCTGTGTATCACTTGGAAAAAAAATTAAAAATCACTGGCATTTGTTTTTCACAGAGGAAAACATTTCTAATAAAAAAAAAACGACAGTCAGGGCACGAATTAAACACACAACGCTGCTTCAAGTGCAGGACCATTATTCTGTGTCTGCAAATTCGACCACGATGACAGAATAACATGATTACAGTACATGTGCGCAAAGAAACCAACACGTGCACACAGATGCACAGCCACGAAACGGCCCTTTTAACCATTTCACTACCACACTACAGAAGGTTAACCTTTCACTGCCACACTACAGACGGTTAACCGTTAATCTTCTGTAGTGTGGTTGTGAAAGGGTTAACCCTTTGTCGTGTGGTAGTGAAAGGGTTAACCTTCTGTATTGTCACAGTGAAAGGGTTAACCCTTTGGTAGTGTGGTAGTGAAAGGGTTCACCTTCTGTATTGTCACAGTGAAAGGGTTAACCATTTGGTAGTGTGGTAGTGAAATGGTTAAAACGATCAGACCATTCTCTCTGCTTTTCTTCTCCTCTGGGAGGCCTCTGGGTAGCCTTGCTGCAGAGTCCAGGCAGTAGCTAGCGGTGACTGGCCCAGCAACTAGCAGCCTTTAACAGCTGGCACTCTCCCCACCGCCGGACCAGCGGCCCACAACGGTGTTTAAGATTCAGCCACAGGCAGAGGCCACACAGCCCTACTGGGTTTCCAATAGAGCTGGAGGGGTGGGGGGACTGACAAGCAGGCATGCCGGGGGAGAGACAGAGGGGACAGAGGAGAGAGAGAGAGAGAGAGAGAGAGAGAGAGAGAGATGAGAGAGAGAGAGGAGAGAGAGAGAGAGAGGAGAGAGAGAGAGAGAGAGAGAGAGAGAGGAGAGAGAGGAGAGAGAGAGAGAGAGAGAGAGAGAGAGAGAGAGAGAGATAGAGAGAGAGAGAGAGAGAGGAGAGAGAGAGAGAGAGAGAGAGAGACAGATTTGATTGTTTTGTTTAGTTTTGATTAGGCAATGTAAACGTATGTTTCCCATGTCAATAAAGCCCATTTGAATTGAATTGAATTGACAGAAGAGTGAGGCTGACAGAGAGAGAGAGAGAGAGAGAGAGAGAGAGAGAGAGAGAGAGAGAGAGAGAGAGAGAGAGAGAGAGAGAGAGGAGAGAGAGAGAGGGAGAGATGAGAGATTGATTTTAGAAAAAACATTTATTGGCGGCTGAGTGGCGCAGTGGGCAAGGCGCTCGCCACTAACGCAGGAGATGATGGTATCGAGCCCAGCTCTCTGCGTTGCTACCGGCTTGGCCGGCCGTCATACTAACACAATTGGCAGTGTTAGAGGGTGGGAAAGCCGGTGGGTGGGGATTGGACATTGTGGACAGCGACTCCTACAGGTCGATTGGGTGACGCCGGTACTAACAGGATGGAAACAGGCGGAATCAGGAAGTAACGGGGGCAGCGTGAGCCTCCCACGCGTTACTCCTCGCCACTGAGAGTTCGAGCTGTTGCGGTGAAAAGATGCGACAGGCTGCCTCCTCTGAGTACCGGAGGGGACACGTGATGCAAGGCTTCTATCCTCACTACAGCCGACCAGTGGGAGGCATAGTCTAGCAACGTTCAAGACAGGGGAGGGAAGAATTGGAAATACGAAATTAGGATGGGAGAAACATTTAAAATAAGGAAAAAAGTGAAGAAAAATGTATAAAAAAAATTATTTATATACTTCTCATTACAATGTGTGTGTCAATACAATTTAAATAACTACACATTATATCGGACAACATGTGTCCCCATCATACTTAAAACCACATGAGATCTCACGTAAAAAAAAAGTGCTAAAATACAACTGTCCTTCTGCAACACAACAAAAAACTTCATTGCAGCTCCACCCAAACAAAAAATATGTCCATATTTCCATTCAACACATATATCTCAGCAAGAACAACATAAGCAACCCAAGATGGGTCCCGTCAGTCCAGTTTTGTCCATTTTGATACCCAGCGCATGGAACAGATCCCCCTCATTAGGACCCTCCGTTCCACTGAAATAGTCCTGCAACAGGTCTTGTCCCCCGATGCTCCGCGCTTCAGTCCAATCGTTCAAACAGTCTCTGTTGTGACGGGCTGTCCTCAGCCCCAGTAAAGTAGCCACTTCGTCTGTGTGGTAAATTTCTGGCCCGGCTACATCCACTACATGTTTCAGTACAAGCCCAGGTCTACTACCGTCCTGAATGTCCAGCCGGGCTCCATACATCAGAGGCTCCTCCATTAGCCAGAACATACTTTCCAACTCCAGTCTGTTCCATCTAAATAAAACCCATTCTCTAAAAAATGCACACACAAGTGCACATTTACAGTTAGTTAAAAACAGAGACGTTAGAGGGTCAAATATTGTGCGTGGTAAACTTGATGTCCCTCATAATCTCCAAAAGGAGTGCACAACAGATCAAAAAAAACACAGGATCCGTCCTAAACTACTTGGATTCTGGTTACCATTCATTGTCTGTTTTATCGAGCTTTTGTAAAAAAAATCTCAGGTCTATAAACTTCTTGGGAAGTGTACCCCCCCATCGTTCCTCATTCTCATTTGAGTTCTTGCTGAAATAATAAACATCTCCTGATCTTCAAAGTAATCTCCAACTTTGACATTCTTCCAGTTTTTTGTTGTGATGTGCAGGAACTTTTGTATCTTCCTGACTGCATAACGTTTTCTCTGTTGCGAATCAGACACTTGAGAATCATTGGGAAACTAATTTGCCTCACAACTTCGCCCTCCTCGTCCTCACCCATGCTGGACTGAGAGAAAACTGTGCCTTCTACATCCCCCTGACTCTATTTGACCGAACTTGTCACTCCTTCTTTAGACCTGAGAGCCACTGTTGTCACTTTCTTTTTCCTTTTCAAATAATTCAAGTACATTTCCCCCCACCCCTCCATCACTACTTCCCACCACGTCATCCACTGTCTGGCTGTTTACATTATCTACCCCATTCGGCTTTTTTCCTATTATCTCACAGTCACTTGTCATATTTTCCTTATCTCTTTTCTTTCTCTGATTGCAGTGTTGAGGAAACCGAACCACCTCTGTTCTCCCCTGTTACCTCGCCACTGGTTGAGTCGGAGCAGCGTCTCTCACCCCTCCCTCCTCTGTACCTGCGCTGCCCGCAGCGCTGCGTTCCTCCCTGGGGCTGAGGTTGTTGCGTCTCTCGCCTCTCCCCTTGGACAATCGCGCACTATATGTCCTTCCTCTCCACACTTGAAACACTTGTTTCCAGAGTTCACAAAATCATCACTCTTAATTTGAAAACCAAATCAAGCTCTTCTCCGCTGTTCTTGAGAATCATTAAAACCTGGCGTCTATGTGAGACAACATGCTTCAATAGCGGAGATTTACATCCAGACGTAATTTTCCCTTATAGGGGAAATTATCCTCCCATATCGTGCAAGTTGACTTATTAATAGTTCGTCACTTATGGAATGTTAGATATTTAATCCTTCTGCCTGGTGTGGAGAGAGGCGTCATGGTAATGAATGCATCGTCGATACGGACTCCGGATTCTACCACAGCGTTCACCTTCTCCACACAGTCCAGAAAAATCACAACACTACCGTTCATTTTTGCAGCAGATTTAACACTGTTGTGCCCAACAATGTCAGCTACTGCCAAGCTGCAGTCCTCTACGGACACATTAGGAGCAGATATTCTGACACCATGCTTTCTACCGAGTCTGGCAAAATCCATACTGGTTTATCACGCCAACCAGCAGCACAAACTGGCCGACTGCCAAACAAACAAACTCCCCACTTAACCCTGTACACACAGCAAACTAACACTACACTACAATTACAATATTGCATAAATAAATTTAACTAAATAGATAGATAAAGAATAGAAAAACTCACACTACTTTCACGCACCTCTAATCTCCAATCTCACTCCCAGCATGCACTGAGAGAGAGAGAGAGAGAGAGAATGATGCAGCATAGGTGCTGTTCTGAAGAGATTAGAGGGCATGGAAGTGCGTGAAGCACATGTTATAAATTAAGATGAAAATGCCAAATGATGCCCTGATCGATATGCTATCATTAAGCTGCGTAATTACCCCAGCAACATACTCCGCATTCCCACCATCATCAATAGCTACTGCTAAGTTCCCGTGCAGATACAAAGAGAGAGAGAGAGAAAGAGAGAGAGAGAGAGAGAGAGTGAGAGAGAGAGAGAGAGAGAGAGAGAGAGAGAGAGAGAGAGAGAGAGAGAGGAGAGAGAGAGAGAGGAGAGAGAGAGAGAGAGAGAGAGAGAAGACACAGGGTTCTGATGTACCAGGGAGAGATATAACCATGTGACTGGAAGGCATGCTGGTGTTGTGCCCTCTGGTCTGCCCTTTCCGGAGAGAGAGAGAGAGAGAGAGAGAGAGAGAGAGAGAGAGAGAGAGAGAGAGGAGAGAGAGAGAGAGAGAGAGGGGGGGGGGGGGGGGGGGGGCGGGGGAGAAGCAGAAAAAGGACAGAGGTCCATGCCTATTTCATACCGTGTATAATTCTAATGCTACGGGTCCGTGCCTACAGGGGGTCAGCAGGACAAGGAGGAGAGAGATAGAGAGGAGAGGGTCTCCCCCACGGGGGCAGAGAGAGAGGAGAGGAGAGTGGAGAGAGAGAGAGAGAGAAGAGAGAGAGAGAGAGAGAGGAGAGAGAGAGAGAGAGAGAGAGAGAGAGAGAGGAGGGGGGGGAGAGCAAAAAGGTGCAGAAAGAAAGGCACAGCTGCCTGCAGGGAGAGGAGCACAGAGAGATGGATAGATACTGTTGCGGATGGAGGGAAGACATCAATAGGGTGGGAAGGTCAGGAGAGAGAGAGAGAGAGGACCCTTTCAATCCTTCATATCAAATCTTTTAAAAGGTTTATCACGTAAAGAATATGTATCGCTTGTATTGCACTCCACGCGGCATCGACATGTCTCTTCAGCAATGGCCGTAACTCACCGAAACCAGAAGCGCCCCATCGACTATATAGAATGGAGTGCAGGAACACTGTCATCATGGCGATTAAAGTGCTCATAGTAAAGTAACCACATGGTTATAGAAGAGTTGTTTGGCAGTAACATTGCAGCCTCTGCTCTCAAGATGTTCTGAGCACAGATCCACGCACGGCTGCAGCCCGCTTTGGCTGGGAGTGCAAACAATAACCCCCCCCGGAGCAGATCCTAGGAGACGCACAACCTCTGATGATGCGATACCGACAACAACGCCAGGCGTGATAAGCCGGCGTAGCGGAGCAGAGAGCGTATCTAGAAGATGGAGTACATCGCCGGGGCGCAGCAAGCAGCAGCCGAGAGCAGAGCTGAGCCGAGGAGCGAGAGGCACGGGCGGCTGACCACGGACCTCCTCGCGTTTCAGCCGTGCTTCTGATCACGCTAGGTGATCTGCATGATAGCCGATCGGCGCACGGTACGACTGCTTCGTAGACTGCCACTTCGTAGACTGCCACTTCGTAGACTACTGCTTCCGTAGACTACCGCTTCGCAGACTGCCACTTCATAGACTGCCACTTCATAGACTACCGCTTCATAGACTACCACTTCGCAGACTGCCACTTTGTAGACTACCACTTCATAGACTACCACTTTGTAGACTACACTTCATAGACTACCACTTTGTAAGACCTACCACATCATAGACTACCACTTCATAGACTACCACTTCGCAGATCGCCACTCCACAGACTGCCACTTCATAGACTACCACTTTGCAGACTGCCACTTCGTAGACTACCACTTTGTAGACTACCACTTTGTAGACTACCACTTCATAGACTACCACTTCAGACTTCCACTTCGTAGACTACCACTTCATAGACTGCCACTTTGTAGACTACCACATCATAGACTACCACTTCGTAGACTACCAATTTCATAGACTACCACTTCAGACTTCCAACTTCGTAGACTACCACTTCATAGACTACCACTTCAGACTTCCACTT
>NC_140183.1:60012862-60085362 GCF_963971535.1 Notolepis coatsorum
CACTTTATACAGAGACACCATCCTATACACATCTGAGGTGGAGTGTGCTGTGTGTGAGCGAGCGAGCGAGTGAGTGAGCTAGCGTGTGTGTAAGTCTCTGGGAGGAGATGGGGGGGTGGAGTACGAGGCAAGTCAGATGCAATTACCCATCCTGACAGGCTTCTCTTTTGCTAGGCATGACTGGTGTGTTTGTGCGGAGATCCAGTCAGCTGCAGAGCACACACTGCACTGTCCCCATGTCCCCAGCCACCGGGGGGGGGGGGGGGGGGGTTCAGAGGGGACATCCCGGTAAAGGTTATACGACAGAGGACTGCGTATGAAAGCCATTATGTCTTCCAGGAGGGTGTGAAATGATAATCAATGCGTTGTGATGCATGGGTGTGCATGAGCCCGACTGAGGTAAAAATCCAATCGATGGGTGAGATTCGATAATCAGTGTTCCGTCTAAACAAAATGTGTTTTAGCTAATTAATTTACAAACATAACGCTCCAGACTGAAACCTCAAGGTTTTAAAATGCATACTGTCGTTTGGGTATTGCCGATTTGGTATTGTGCGCACGTATAAATTAATCGAATCTCATCTATGAAAATGGAACTGCGGTCGAAATGTAAGATATGTTACCATGTAAATCGTGACTGGAAATGGACTGCATTTATAGAACAGCTTTTATTCAAAGCGCTTTACAACTTATGCCTGACATTCACACATTCACTCACACACCTGACGGCAGAGGCGAACATGAAGGGTGCCGACCTGCTCATTCGGAGCAGTTATGGGGGGGTTAAGCGTCTGGCTCAAGGAGGAGCTGGAATCGAACCGGGAACCTTCCGACTACCAGACGACGCTCCACCTCCTGAGCCGCTGTGTGTGACGCATCAGGTCTGGAGTCTAAGTCATGGCCGTTATTGAATGGTTACACCCCGTACGTCCTCCCGCCCACCACGGCCAGTGTCAGCTTGTAACTCTCAAAAGAGTGTGTTAGAATAACCTCAGCCAGACCCAGACAGGTGTGTTAAACAATGACACAAGTCAAGTTGCCCTCAACACACACACAGTGTGTTGCCTTTTCAATCACGCCGCTAACACATCTGTATTGTATCGTTTCATTTTATTTTAAACTAGAAAGGCAACTGAGGTTTCCCTCGTTTACAGTCACGTCGGGTGTACTATACAGAGACGAGATAGAAGAAAAAAGCGTATCAAATCACGCGGCATATAAAATCATATCAATAAGACAACAAGACAAGGCAAAGAGCAAGGATAACAAATCGATTAAGAGACGCACAGCTTGATTGGCGATGGTTGGTGATCGAGGTTTTAAACTCAACAGAGGGGAGAATCTCAAGCTGTTGGAGTTCATTCCATGAGCTAGAGCCTAGAGCATCATAGTAAAATGCAGATTGACCCTGTTCAGAGCAAACTCTGGGACCTTAAGCACCAGTCAGTCACTAGAACGGGTTCCATAGGTTCCAAAATTCCATTCCAGTAGTGATCAAGAGTCAAGAGTCACAGATGCAATATAAGGAGGTAGCTTATCAATAATGTTGTAGTATAAAGCGGTAGCTTACCAATAATGATGTGGTATAAAGAGGTAGCTTACCAATAATGATGTAGTATAAAGAGGTAGCTTACCAATAATGATGTAGTATAAAGAGGTAGCTTATCAATAATGATGTAGTATAAAGAGGTAGCTTATCAATAATGATGTACGGTATAAAGAGGTAGCTTACCAATAAGGGCCTTAGAAATGAACAAATGCCAGTGTTTGTTGCGCCTCTCCATCCGCGAGGACCAACCAACCTTGTCATAAAGGACACAGTGATGAGTGTCATATCTGTCATTAGTGATGAATCTGAGTGTATGAATTGTGTGCATTGCATCTGCATTGTGTTATTATCAACACGCCACTTTGTCTTCCTGTCTCGTTCATTCCGTCCTCTCATCGAATCACCGAAAAACGCCACCATGACCCGAGATACGATGGCATCTCTGCCACACAGCCAGTTATCTCTCACTCGTGAATAACAGCACCATGTCGACGCGCCTTGCGGTCCGCCTTCTCAAAGGATCCAGGGCGCTTAAGAGAGACCCATTGTTAAAGTAAAGCCTCGTCGTTCGCACAGGAACGCTGCTTTAGATACCGATCTATGCTTCATATCGAGTGCCGGTGAAAAGGAGGGAGGTGGAAATCAATGTTACTTAAACACGAAAGAGCAACCTAGCAGAATCTCCAAGTCAACGCATTAGACATAACATCCTCACACCTATCGACTGCCACCTCGGTTACCAGCCCAGGAGGACAACAACCATGCACACACACACACACACACACACACACACACACACACACACACACACACACACACACACACACACACACACACACACACACACACACACACACACACACACACACACACACACACACACACACACACACACACACACACACACACACACACACACACACACACACACACACACACACACACACACACACACACACACACACACACACACACACACACACACACACACACACACACACACACACACACACACACACACACACACAGTAAGTGGAGTAAGTTACCAGCCAGCGACTCATTTGGGAGCCAATTGACAGCGGCTGACCCCATAGGGACCTTGTGAGATGGGAACGGGGGGGGGACCATGAGACCCCCCCCCCCCCCCCCGACATGAATACATCATGGGTACGGAGGGTGGGTTCACACCCCGAAAAACTCCTCTTTTGCGATGCAGACCATCCCGTGGAAGACAAAAAGACGATTTAATGAATAGTTTTACACAGAAACACAATATGGGGACAGCGTGGTGGAATAATAGCCCCGGCATTGTGTGTCTGGGGGGGAAATAGGCCAGCGATTCCGCAGGCTCTCAGAGAGAGAGAGAGAGACTTCACTTGTTTTTCAACTTACCTCATCAAAGCCACTGTCCTCCTTCTTGAAAGCTGCGGGAGACAAGAGAGAGAGAGAGAGAGAGAGAGAGAGAGAGAGAGAGAGAGAGAGAGAGAGAGAGAGAGAGAGAGAGAGAGAGAGAGGGGAAAATGAGGCTCTTGACGTCTTTTGAACTACTAACCAAATGCAAAGCAGAAGCACGCGCGCCGGGAGAGAGGGAGAGACGGGGAGCGCGCGGGGAACAACCTTGTCATTGTGTCATAATTTATCAGGAATTCATTCCGCTTTCCTTCATTAAAACCGGCGGACGCGGGCCCTCGGTGGTCAATCACTATTGTCTGAGATTGGCAGCGAGACGGGGAGGGGAGGCCGCGGCGCTGATGGCCACTGACCTTTCATACCCGGGGAGCATCATTAGCCCCGCATTGCAGAGAGGACACAAACACTAGCCGTCCATTGTTCGGAGGACAGTACTTCTCTCCCTCCCAGTTGTAATTGTGAGGAGATGCGGTGATTATCATCTTCGACTGCGGTGTCCTTCTTTACTTGTGGATAGGAATGGTTAACAACGAGGTACTGTAAAGTGTGTCCGTCTCGGCCCTTATTTACACACCAAACACCACGTGATCTAGACGCTGGCTTTGATGTCAGAGACAAACTCGTTTCTTTTGAGCCTAAGAAGGTTCGAGAGACATATATATGATCTTTCAAACCTTCTTAGACTATACATTATCATTAGGCTACATATATATATATATATATATATATATATATATAAACCCTTAATTTCCTGCATTCTGGTGTACTTTTTATGCACCAATTTGTGCCTTTTCTGCAGTAGTAGGGCATTCTGTTTTGCTTTCAAATATTAATTCTCCTGTATTGTTTCTGCACATTCAACACATATGTATATATTGGTAATGATAATGATAATTAATTTAGCTACTTATTTCTCATAATCATTCAAGATGGTCATGACGAATATTGTTGAACAAAAAAATGTATCCCCAGATGGTTAAAAAGATGGAGTGCTTGGGGGGGGGGGGGCTTATTACTGGTGAAATGACTTATTCATGTAAAAGTGATTGTTCTGAAGCACAGTCATCCTATTCAGTGAGCCATTAAATTGCTGTTTTCTCATTCTGAGAGAGGAGAGAGTGCAAGTGAAACGCTCTGAACAATACCATCGTCAACATGTGGACTGAACAAACATTATTGTGTTTCCAGGCAGTTTGTATAGATACGTAACAAACAGTTGATTCAATTGCAATTGCATGGGGAAAACAAAACATAGACGGGTTTGGGCTGAAAATATTTGTATTTTTCAACTGTAATTAGATATTTCAAATGTATATTATGACAACATGGGAAATATTTATCAGTCATTTATTTCGATGGAACATCCGCCTGCATTTTCTTTTCTATGAATAATACCAATGTGCTTTGAGAATCAAATGTCAAGGGCCTCAAATATTTGGGAAATATCATAAGCATTTTGTAATTCCTATTGATAATAGTGGAGAAAACCATCGGATAGGCTATACAGTATGTTGAAACTAAGGCATTCAGCTACTTCAAAAACTCAACATTTGAGTCAAAATATTTTATCATGCGGTTGCTACATAAGAAAAACAATAATAGGAATTCTTGGAAGTCATCAAATTTTTGTAAAGTATACATTCCTAAAATGAAAAGTTTAAGCTATAAAATTAAGCAATTTGTTTTATGGATGTCTGAACTTGTAAAATACTATTCCCTTGATTTGCACTACCTCTCTAACTCGTTTTAGCAATTTTGTTCGTATATTTTGTATATAGTGTTTTTATTTTTGTATTCCTTTACTCTTTACTGTATGAAGCACAATCTCAGGAGGGTCATACAGAACCAAGCATTTCACTATATAGCCTAATGCACCTTATATGTGACAAATAAAACAAAACTTGAACTTGAATTCCAACAAAGTGTATAGTGAAAACGACACTTTGTAACATCCATCCCAGGTGGAAACCAACGCTTGTATCCTCGAGGAAAACGTCAAGTGGATGACATTGAAACACATGAGGACAAAGGGAACTGTCAATTTGAAAAAGTATCTCTCATACTTCTAAACCCATCCTATAGCTCGGAGCTACCTCCGTCATTCATTCATCACCCCCCCCCCCCCCCCCTCCCCGACCCGCACACCTCTCACTTGGGCTGAATTAGCATCCAGGTGACACTGCGGCGGTGGGCTCCTCGTAGAGGGGTAGGTTAGGAACACACACCCCCCTCTCCCACAAAGAAAAACAAGATGTTATCCATGTGGATGGTTTCCTAAATAATTTAACAGTTAACCAGCGAGTTCATTTTAACAAAGGACCACCTCTGCCTAGGCCTGTCCCGACCTATTAAAGTCAACGGAGGTGTAGTCCTTGCACCTTCACCTCCTCTACCACCACCACCACCATCATCATTGATGAAGTTGTGGCATTATATGTATCAAAAGTGTCTCCTACTGCTTGGTTGACGGGTCACAGTGTAGTGCTCTTTTGAGGGGGGGGGGGGGTTTGCAGGGGACAAATACCATGTTTGTTGCGCCTCTCCGTCAGAGAGGACCAAGCAACCTTCTCATAAAGGACACAGTGATGAGTGTTGTATCATGTCATTAGTGATGAATCTGAGTGTATTGTATCTGTATTGTGTTATTATTAACACGTCACTTTGTCACGTCCCCCTCAGTATTGAGAAGAGGTAAATGTGTCCCCCTCAAGAAATATAGCTAATATGAAAGACAACCCCCTCCCCAAAAGAGGTCATTTATATATCCTTCTTACCTGTAACTATACATATTAACCAACTATTTGATATGTACATGATTCTGAAAAAAAACAAAAAACAAAACTTGTGTCATGTGTTTTTAATGTGCAGAAACAATACAGGAGAATACTTTGAAAGCAATACAGAACGAGCCTGACTGCATTATATTCCACTATATTTGTGTCAGCAGGTACCTGAATGTTGTCTCTTCCTTTACATAAATAAAGACACATCCACCATAACTCATGGAGAAACGGCACAAATTGGTGCATAAAAGTACAACACAATGCACAAAACTAATGTTTGATGCTCAATTTCCTGGGGGACAACCACCAGACCCCCCACTTAACCCCCCCCCCCCCCCCTCCCCCCATTTGAAACCACAACTACGCCCTTGTTAGTATATGCCTGCATAGTGATGGCACCCCAATAAAATGTATCCATCATGATCAGCCCCTCTCACATGACTTGTGCTCACCGGTCCCACATGGCCCTTTAGAACAGGTTAATAAGAGAACATTTGAATGGCAAACTAAAAGTGCATCTCGTGCCCTATTCGTCTCCTAACGCGATGTGCTTTTGATATATCGCTCGCGGTGGACACAGACAGTGGTCGATCGATGCCCCCAGATACAGCGCCGTGCTGATCTAGAGATAGCTCTGCAGAGATGGACCAATATAGGCAAGGGCAATCAGCGCAGCAGAAAAGTCAATGCCAACCGTTTACTCTGCAGAATCGACCCGATGTTTCACTTAATTCCTCTCTTCTGTTCTTAAGTCGCATCGCGCACTAGTTATTATGTGTGGAATGCATGTGCTTGGTCCAAAGGCCACAACACAAGGCTTTGATGACCAATCACAAGCATCACCCCTTAGGAAAACAAGTACTTTTACGCGTGTTTTGTGTATCAGAGGGAGGGAGAGGGAGAGAGCATGCATCATGTATACAGTACATGCGCAATGTATATGACATGACTGCTAGTAGAATAGCGTTCACATTTCAAATGTTCTTTAGAAATTGCACTGACGGACCTTAAGAAGAAAGTACGCATTTGTCAGTCCATGTGTTGGATACTTCGCAGACTAGTCACAAAGCATGCAACATGCGACGCCCGGCCCACTTCAAATGCAGCTAATAACAGAGCGCAACACACAGCATTCCGCAATTCCTTTTTTTCATGTTTATTGTTGAGCTGCAAACGATGCCATTCCAAACAGAAGATGTGACGACGAGGCGCCTCAAGTGAATGTTTTTTTTTGTATGCATGTAAGTTCTTACCTATGCTTCTGAAACTCTCAGACAAAGTTCTTCTCAACTTTTTCATTTTGCCGATTTTTTCGGCAGGTTGCGAGACGGGCATCAGGTCACACATGTCGATGTAATTGCAAAAGGAGTAATTGCAGAAAGACCAGGGGTCCTCAGGGGAGCTTCAGACCAGGGGTCCTCAGGAGAGCTTCAGTCCAGGGGTCCTCAGGAGAGCTTCAGTCCAGGGGTCCTCAGGAGAGCTTCAGTCCAGGGGTCCTCAGGAGAGCTTCAGTCCAGGGGTCCTCAGGGGAGCTTCAGTCCAGGGGTCCTCAGGGGAGCTTCAGACCAGGGGTCCTCAGGAGAGCTTCAGTCCAGGGGTCCTCAGGAGAGCTTCAGTCCAGGGGTCCTCAGGGGAGCTTCAGACCAGGGGTCCTCAGGAGAGCTTCAGTCCAGGGGTCCTCAGGAGAGCTTCAGTCCAGGGGTCCTCAGGGGAGCTTCAGTCCAGGGGTCCTCAGGGGAGCTTCACTCCAGGGGTCCTCAGGAGAGCTTCAGTCCAGGGGTCCTCAGGAGAGCTTCAGTCCAGGGGTCCTCAGGAGAGCTTCAGTCCAGGGGTCCTCAGGAGAGCTTCAGTCCAGGGGTCCTCAGGGGAGCTTCAGTCCAGGGGTCCTCAGGAGAGCTTCAGACCAGGGGTCCTCAGGGGAGCTTCAGTCCAGGGGTCCTCAGGGGGGAGCTTCAGTCCAGGGGTCCTCAGGGGAGCTTCAGTCCAGGGGTCCTCAGGGGAGCTTCAGTCCAGGGGTCCTCAGGGGAGCTTCAGTCCAGGGGTCCTCAGGGGAGCTTCAGTCCAGGGGTCCTCAGAGCTTCAGTCCAGGGGTCCTCAGAGCTTCAGTCCAGGGGTCCTCAGGGGAGCTTCAGTCCAGGGGTCCTCAGAGCTTCAGTCCAGGGGTCCTCAGAGCTTCAGTCCAGGGGTCCTCAGGGGAGCTGGAGGGGTTCTTCTGACCAGGGGCTCTGCGCTACACTACACAGTCCGACACAAGAAACGAGCTCACTGTTCGCCTCGACTTTTTTTTAAATGTTCTTTTAAGAATGCAACTACATGTCTACGAAGGGAATAAAGTCCACGGTGTACCGAAGCGGGATAAAGGCATCCGAATAAAAACAACTATTTATTAAAAACACGCGTCTTTGGTCCGTCTTTTGTGTAGTTATCACAAACGGGATGGATGTTGAGTTCTTTCTTTGCCCCTCTCGCTTTACTCACTCCCCGTTCCACCGCAATCTGGATGTCATTTTTGGGATTCTCTCTCTCTCTCTCTCTCTCCCCCCCCCCCCCTCTGGTTTGCTTGAAGAGAGAGAAAAAATCAGCAACAAACCCCGCCCCCGAGACGCAGCGATTGGTCGAACGGGGCAGCGGAACGTTCCATTCGTTACCGAGAATGACAATCAAATCATAGCGCCGCCCTGATGTGTAAAGGAAAATTATTTTCCCGAGCGCAGCCTGAGAACCGGTGCGTCTACTCTCTGCCCGTGAATCGCGCACAGTTGTACAGGTCTATTTTTAATTATATTCTATTATATTGTGCTTCTATTTTATTCCACCTATTTATTTTATTCTACCGTAATTGTTTGTCGGTTAATGTCGCACCAAAAATGACCAAATCAAATTCCTTGTATGTGAAAACTACTTGGCAATAAAGACCTTTGTGATTGTGATGCTGAGTGCGGCACTCTCTCTCCCAGGACGTTCCCCTGTAGGGACGGTGATGCTCGTGTGTCCACCAGTCAATCACCGCCGCTCCGCTTCACCGTGGTCCGGCGTCCGGTCCTTGATCCAAACCATCAAAGCTGCATGTATTCATGGTATAATGGTTGTGTGTTGCATTATGCATTTCACTACCCGAGTCAGTCATATAAATCGGAGGAACGGGGCAGTTAAAACGTCTTTCTCTGGTCTGCATCCCCTTAACAATTGTGTGTATTGAGCCGTACTGTTTGTACCCATTCTGGAATCTTGTTAAATAAAGTTTTCATTCATTCAGTCATTCATTCATTCACGTTGACCTTAATGCGTCTTTACGCATTGGCAGCTCATGGACGGATATAAAACCCATCTACATTCATTGCACACATCCACATGAACACACTCACTTTTTAAACACTCACCTTAACATTCACTTTAGACACTACACCATATTTGTATTTATTACAAAACGATTTGCATGACATCCCTACCTCATTCTTGCATTTAAAAAAGCTTGCATTTGTACTTTATTGTTTGCACTTTGTAGGCTACTTTATAGTTTGTATATTTTGTATAGTGTTTGGCCGGCCTTCATTCTTTTATGAAGCACAATCTCAGGAGGCTCATACAGAACCATGCAAGCATTCCACTGTAATGTACATTATATGTGACAGACTAAACAAAACTTGAAACATGACTGCGCATAACAATGTTGACAAGGCATGGGGGGACACAGTGCAGAACATCAGTCATCATAGCAGCGGCATGACGAATGTTAAGCCCTTCAAGAACAACGTTGCCCAACAGTGTCCATCAACGCCCGTTTCAATATATCTCTATGTTCTCGACGCGGTGGTCAGAGACTATAGTCCTTCCCGAGTTGATCATCAGTCAAGGTTTAAAGCTGACCCAGACAACTGCTCTAAAGTCAACTCTCTCCGGAAACTATCCCAGGAATGCAGAGGGGGTTGATAAGGCCAAGCTGTGTCAGTCCTCCAGGAAAAGGATGTTCTCTAGCTCGCAGTGTGTAATTTCAGTGAGATTCTCGACTTTGATAAAAGCAAAGACACACAACCTCCCCCGTGAGCTGCAGCTGGTCCTTGAACAGAATGGGGGAGTGAGGGGCTCCTTTGCAGGTCATTACTCTGGAGCCTGTACAGTATAGCACGTGGAGTGGTGGCAGAAATACAGTTCCTTTACTTAATGTACAAGTAGAAATACCCAGATACAATACACTACTCTGGTAAAAGTAAAAATTCTACTAAGTAAAAGTTGAGAAGTATTTGATATTGTGTTTTACATGACGTTGTGTATTCCAGTGCTTGGGAGCATTCAAACCTTGATCCAGTGACCTCTAAAGGTCATGTTAAAGTGGTATGTGGTCCAGTTCTGCTGCTCCGATTAAAGGTTATGTTAAAGAGGTGTGGTCCAGTTCTGCTGCTCTGATTAAAGGTTATGTTAAAGTGGTGTGGTCCAGTTATGCAGCTCTGATTAAAGGTTATGTTAAAGTGGTATGTGGTCCAGTTCTGCTGCTCTGATTAAAGGTTATGTTAAAGTGGTGTGGTCCAGTTATGCTGCTCTGATTAAAGGTTATGTTAAAGTGGTATGTGGTCCAGTTCTGCTGCTCTGATTAAAGGTTGTGTTAAAGTGGTATGTGGTCCAGTTCTGCTGCTCTGATTAAAGGGTTATGTTAAAATGGTATGTGGTTCAGTTATGCTGCTCTGATTAAAGGTTATGTTAAAGTGGTGTGGTCCAGTTCTGCTGCTCTGATTAAAGGGTTATGTTAAAATGGTATGTGGTCCAGTTCTGCTGCTCTGATTAAAGGGTTATGTTAAAGTGGTATGTGGTCCAGTTCTGCTGCTCTGATTAAAGGGTTATGTTAAAATGGTATGTGGTTCAGTTATGCTGCTCTGATTAAAGGTTATGTTAAAGTGGTGTGGTCCAGTTCTGCTGCTCTGATTAAAGGGTTATGTTAAAATGGTATGTGGTTCAGTTCTGCTGCTCTGATTAAAGGTTATGTTAAAGTGGTGTGGTCCAGTTCTGTTGCTCTGATTAAAGGTTATGTTAAAGTGGTATGTGGTCCAGTTATGCAACTTTGATTACATCTTCTTGAAGTTGACAGGCTTCAAATGTGAAAGTACATAATATTCATACATTCTTGCCATATTTTCTATTATGCAAAATATTTTTCTTCAAAGTAACTAGTAACTGATGGGTTCAGATAAAAGTAGTGGAGTGAAAAGTACAATATTTCCTTTGCAATGTAGTGGAGTAAAAGTACAAAAACCCTAAAAATAGAAATACTCAAGTAAAGTAGAAATACCTCATACATGTACGTAAGTAAAAAAAAAAAAAAAAAAACGTAGTTACTTTCCACCACCGGGCACACGTCTTTAGCCTATTACGATACACGCATAGGGTCATATAACGAATGATACTGTGTACCTAACAAGGAGAAGCCATACTAAGCTTGCTGACTGTACTATCGGATAGTTCTTCCATCCTGCGGTCAACAAGTATCAGTTCCTTTCTTCCGAGACATCTTGGCCTCCTCTAAAAAGGCTGAGCTTGTCTCTGTGTGATCTGCATTGCAAATACCTCCAGATAAGCTGTCCGAGGGCATATTTGTGCATTTGCATGCCGGACATGCTGAGCTTGTAGCTTTGATGCCGTTCTACTGAGAGGCTTCAACGGGGGAAGTTTAAACAGGCGTTAGAATTCGGTTATCCCCCGCAGCTAAGCCCTCTTCATAACGGTCCTTCATAAACCTTTGACATATTTTACCAGAGGAACGTATCGGTTGCACTTCACTGCAATACCAAAAAGGCCTTCTTAATTTTTTTTTTTTTAGATTTTTTTTTTTAGATTAGATTAAAATGTATCGTCATTATGCAGCAGAAGTAGAGTACACCGAAAAGACGTTTGGCATCCAACCAGAGTGCAAATGTAACAGTAAAGTGCAATAGAAATATACAATGTACAGGTGATTAAACTGGGTATAAAATATACAAATTAGTACTACCGAGTAATAGTGCTAATCAGATGTACGTACAGAGTTGTAGTATTAATATGTACAGTAATACAGGTATAAAGACAATATGGTAATAAGTCATACTGGCCAGCAGCGTGCGTAACTATAAGATATGTACAGATATATAGTATATACAGATATATAAAAAGCGGTTAAGGCTCTGAACAGCCGAACATATCTGGACATGGGCTAACCGTGTCCTGGTCGTTAAGAAGACAGGTGAGTCCTCAGGGGGGGAACAGTAGGACCGAGGGGACACATTGATGAACTGTGTCCAGTCTCCTATGATGCCTCCTCTGGGCACAGATGTCATTAGGATCAAGATAAGATATTCCTTTATTGATCCCCTTGGGGGAAATTTGGGCGTCATAGCAGTATGGGGGGGGGGGGGGGGGGGGGGTACAGGTATGGGCAGGGTAATAGTAGAAAAACATAAATATAGGCAATAAAACGTGATCTGAATATAGAAATATGAGAAGAAAATAAACAGTGTAAACAATGTAATTAACTCTGAATATAAAATATGAGAAAAATAAACTGTACACAAAGGTGCAGATGAGGGTCTGAATTCCCTACCGGTTATATTATATGTTACAATAAATATATGAAATAAAGAATATTTGAATCGGAATATATACTAAGAGTAAAAATAAACAGTCCCCTTCGAAGGGACCAGTAGGACAGAGAGAGAACCAGTAGGACAGAGAGAGGACCAGTAGGACAGAGACCAGTAGGACAGAGAGAGAGGACCAGTAGGACAGAGAGAGGACCAGTAGGACAGAGAGAGGACCAGTAGGACAGAGAGAGAGGACCAGTAGGACAGAGAGAGAGGACCAGTAGGACAGAGAGAGAGGACCAGTAGGACAGATAGAGGACCAGTAGGACAGAGAGAGGACCAGTAGGACAGAGAGAGAGGACCAGTAGGACAGAGAGGACCAGTAGGACAGAGAGGACCAGTAGGACAGAGGACCAGTAGGACAGATAGAGGACCAGTAGGACAGAGAGAGGACCAGTAGGACAGAGAGAGAGGACCAGTAGGACAGAGAGAGGACCAGTAGGACAGAGATAGGACCAGTAGGACACAGAGAGGACCAGTAGGACAGAGAGGACCAGTAGGACAGAGAGAGAGGACCAGTAGGACAGAGAGAGGACAGAGGACCAGTAGGACAGAGAAAGGACCAGTAGGACAGAGAGAGGACCAGTAGGACAGAGAGAGGACCAGTAGGACAGAGAGAGGACCAGTAGGACAGAGAGAGGACCAGTAGGACAGAGAGAGAGGACCAGTAGGACAGAGAGAGGACCAGTAGGACAGAGAGAGAGGACCAGTAGGACAGAGAGAGGACCAGTAGGACAGAGAGAGGACCAGTAGGACAGAGAGAGAGGACCAGTAGGACAGAGAGAGGACCAGTAGGACAGAGAGAGGACCAGTAGGACAGAGAGAGAGGACCAGTAGGACACAGAGAGAGAGGACCAGTAGGACAGAGAGAGGACCAGTGGGACAGAGAGAGGACCAGTAGGACAGAGAGAGGACCAGTAGGACAGAGAGAGAGGACCAGTAGGACAGAGAGAGGACCAGTAGGACAGAGAGAGGACCAGTAGGACAGAGAGAGAGGACCAGTAGGACAGAGAGAGAGGACCAGTAGGACAGAGAGAGGACCAGTAGGACAGAGAGAGGACCAGTAGGACACAGAGAGGACCAGTAGGACAGAGAGGACCAGTAGGACACAGAGAGGACCAGTAGGACAGAGAGAGGACCAGTAGGACAGAGAGAGGACCAGTAGGACAGAGAGAGAGGACCAGTAGGACAGAGAGAGAGGACCAGTAGGACAGAGAGAGAGGACCAGTAGGACAGAGAAAGAGGACCAGTAGGACAGAGAGAGGACCAGTAGGACAGAGAGAGGACCAGTAGGACAGAGAGAGGACCAGTAGGACAGAGAGGACCAGTAGGACAGAGAGAGAGGACCAGTAGGACAGAGAGAGGACCAGTAGGACAGAGAGAGAGGACCAGTAGGACAGAGAGAGGACCAGTAGGACACAGAGGACCAGTAGGACACAGAGAGGACCAGTAAGACACAGAGAGAGAGGACCAGTAGGACAGAGAGGACCAGTAGGACAGAGAGGACCAGTAGGACAGAGAGAGGACCAGTAAGACACACAGAGAGAGGACCAGTAGGACACAGAGGACCAGTAGGACAGAGAGAGGACCAGTAAGACACAGAGAGAGAGGACCAGTAGGACAGAGAGAGGACCAGTAGGACACAGAGAGAGAGGACCAGTAGGACAGAGAGAGAGGACCAGTAGGACAGAGAGAGGACCAGTAGGACAGAGAGAGAGGACCAGTAGGACAGAGAGAGGACCAGTAGGACAGAGAGAGAGAGGACCAGTAGGACAGAGAGAGGACCAGTAGGACAGAGAGAGGACCAGTAGGACACAGAGGACCAGTAGGACAGAGAGAGAGAGGACCAGTAGGACAGAGAGAGGACCAGTAGGACAGAGAGAGAGGACCAGTAGGACAGAGAGAGAGAGGACCAGTAGGACAGAGAGAGGACCAGTGGGACAGAGAGAGGACCAGTAGGACAGAGAGAGGACCAGTAGGACAGAGAGGACCAGTAGGACAGAGAGAGGACCAGTAGGACACAGAGAGGACCAGTAGGACAGAGAGAGAGGACCAGTAGGACACAGAGAGGACCAGTAGGAAACAGAGAGGACCAGTAGGACAGAGAGAGAGGACCAGTAGGACAGAGAGAGGACCAGTAGGACACAGAGAGGACCAGTAGGACAGAGAGAGGACCAGTAGGACAGAGAGAGAGGACCAGTAGGACAGAGAGAGAGGACCAGTAGGACAGAGAGAGAGGACCAGTAGGACACAGAGAGAGAGGACCAGTAGGACAGAGAGAGGACCAGTAGGACAGAGAGAGGACCAGTAGGACAGAGAGAGAGGACCAGTAGGACAGAGAGAGGACCAGTAGGACAGAGAGAGGACCAGTAGGACAGAGAGAGGACCAGTAGGACAGAGAGAGGACCAGTAGGACAGAGAGAGGACCAGTAGGACAGAGAGAGGACCAGTAGGACACAGAGGACCAGTAGGACACAGAGGACCAGTAGGACACAGAGGACCAGTGGACCAGTAGGACACAGAGGACCAGTAGGACACAGAGAGAGAGGACCAGTAGGACACAGAGAGAGGACCAGTAGGACACAGAGAGAGAGGACCAGTAGGACAGAGAGAGGACCAGTAGGACAGAGACCAGTAGGACAGAGAGAGAGGACCAGTAGGACAGAGAGAGAGGACCAGTAGGACAGAGAGAGAGGACCAGTAGGACAGAGAGAGAGGACCAGTAGGACAGAGAGAGGACCAGTAGGACAGAGAGAGGACCAGTAGGACAGAGAGAGAGGACCAGTAGGACAGAGAGAGGACCAGTAGGACAGAGAGAGGACCAGTAGGACAGAGAGAGAGGACCAGTAGGACAGAGAGAGGACCAGTAGGACAGAGAGGGGACCAGTAGGACAGAGAGGACCAGTAGGACAGAGAGAGGACCAGTAGGACAGAGGACCAGTAGGACAGAGAGGACCAGTAGGACAGAGAGAGAGGACCAGTAGCACAGAGAGAGAGGACCAGTAGGACAGAGAGAGGACCAGTAGGACAGAGAGAGGACCAGTAGGACAGAGAGAGAGGACCAGTAGGACAGAGAGAGGACCAGTAGGACACAGAGAGAGAGGACCAGTAGGACAGAGAGAGAGGACCAGTAGGACACAGAGAGGACCAGTAGCACAGAGAGAGAGGACCAGTAGGACAGAGAGAGAGGACCAGTAGGACACAGAGAGAGAGGACCAGTAGGACAGAGAGAGAGGACCAGTAGGACACAGAGAGGACCAGTAGCACAGAGAGAGGACACAGTGATGAATCGAGTCCAGCCTCCTCGGGCCCCAGGTGTCATCAGGGGACATGGAGATGGCGCTGCACCAACTAATGCCTCTCTGGTTGCAATTTCCACTTAATGATTCCTCCCCTCGCTGATCATTCAAGGATCGAGCAGGTTCCAAGAACACTTTCATCCACGGCGCTCTTCAGACGCCCCTCTTCTACATGACGGGGCAGGAGTACATGTTTAATATGCAACAAACGAGTGTCAATTTGTACACAATCGTGCATTAAAAAATATACGAATGGAGCGCCGGTCTTAAAAGATGGAACATATTTATTAGGAAAAAGTGTCAGGACACACACACACACGGGTAACGATGGTGATCTTGGCTTAAGAAAAAGCCTACAATATGTACATTGTGCAAATATAGTTATGGAAGGCTAGTCATAAAAAAATCTTCAAATCAAGATTTCACAACACACGAAGAAATGTGCAGATAAGGCTAAAAAGCATGGATCAGTGTCAAACCTCAGACAAAAAACATAAACAAACTAAGAAACCACACCCAGGCTCCCTCAAAGTCAAATCATGAGGAAACATCCTCTTCAAAGATGTCTTAACACTTTGGCTGCCTAAGGTTAAATTCATGATATACCATAGATTGCCAGCGCTATTTGTCTATGGAGAAAGTCCCCTTCTTTGCAGGGCTATAACTTTTTAAATTCTATTGCTACATTGCCATTATTAGGGCCCATTCAAAGTCCTATATGTATTGTTCATTGTGTAGCAACGTTAAACTTTTTCATTCACATATTCATAGTAAAGTATGGTCTAATGTATAAGTATGTTTTCATCTCTTTCTGCAGCTTTCTCCAGAACGTGATATATAGCCCCAAATGCATTATATTGATGATGAAATACAGTTTGATGGCAATCAGCGCGATATAAAAAATTCCAACTAGACGTACTTCTAGAAGTTACTACACGTCATCTGATGTTGACCGGATGGGCGAGGGGGCGTTTATAATTCCGTGGGCAGCGTTATACCAATCATCTAATGTGGGTCAAATGTTGATAATAGCAGTTAGTATCGAAGACGGTAACGTTACACGCTGAAACTCACCCCAGTCTCCGCGCGCCGTTGGGCGATCATCGTCGAGTAGAAATCTTATCATTATGGGATATATTTTTACCCGGTCCATCTCCAGCTTGTATAATGGTATATACGTCCAAATCATGTTGTTTATCGAGTTATTGCCAATCGATCACCGTGTAGCGTGACGAGCCAGAGTCCCATGACCTATAGCGAGCGCCCGGAAGTACTACGGTCGTCTAGGTCTAGGACAACCTCTATTCAACATCCTGTTTGGCGATTGCGCCGATCGGCCACCAGATGGCGCTCCTGAACCGCCAGAGAGCTCAGTGGGTCCTGCTGGTGGATCTCAGGCCAGCGGAGGGGACATATGAATCCGATCGCAGATTTTTGAAATATTGATATAAGGACGACGTAACGCGTCCTCCGGCAACTTTAGCATGGCCAGCAAAGACGTCTAAAGACGGGTCCCGGCAGTCAAAGTGTTAAAGATGCTGTAAGTGGTTTTTCTTCATTCAAATAAGTGTTGAATAGCTCTACATTCTGACAGCCATCACTGATTTATAGAGTATTTGGTCAGTAACGTGGGCGTGTCTCTCTCCTGATTGAATAAAAGTGGGAAACAGGATACCAGAAAATGTATTTAGTGTTTACCGCAGAAAAATGTCAAGTTATCATTTTAACCCATAGACCCGCTCACTTTCACCCCCTAAAAAATACCACGTACAGCACCTTTAAATCGGTTAACAGTCTGCAGTGTGGTAGTGAAAGGGTTACCTTTCCGCAGTGTGGTAGTGAAAGGGTTAACCCTTTGTAGTACGGTAGTGAAAGGGTTAAAGAGAATCAAAACAAAAATCTTGTGAATTTGATAGTTCCGGAACAAAAATACGCCGCATTCTCTTGATTCCACGTCCTGGTGATTACCAGATGTGGTGGTGGTGGCGGTGGTCCGGTGAGAGGTGAGAGGTCACGGCAGGAAACGTACAGCCCAGCAATGGAGCGCGGCGCCCGGGGACCTCCTCCTCCTCCTCCTCCTCCTCGCTTATGCTCTACTCGTTCTCAAACTTGCTGTACGGGTGGTCAGAGTCTGTGACCAGCCCTATAGAGAGAGAGAGAGAGAGAGAGAGAGAAAGAGAGAGAGAGCATGAGATAGAGAGAGAGAGAGATAGAGAGAGAGAGAGAGAGAGAGAGAGAGAGGGGGGAACAGGGGGGGGGGGCGAATCAGAGAATGTGTAGAGAGGAGACAGAGAGAGAGAGATGAAAGAAGCCCCAGTTAAAAACCGACGTGTAATAAGATGAGATAAGATGAGATATTCCTTTATTGATCCCCCTTGGGGAAATTCAGGCATCATAGCAGCATATGGGGGAGGGTAGCTACAGGTATGGGCATGGTAATGGTGGAAAGACGTAAACGTAAATCTGAATATAAAAATATGAGAAGAATAAACAGTGTGAACAATGTAATTAACTCTGAATATAAAGATATGAGAAGAATAAACAGTGTAAACAATGTAATTAACTCTGAAAATAAAATTATGAGAAAGATAAACAGTGTAAACAAAGGTGCAAATGAGGGTCTGTATGCCCTATCGGTTATATTATACGTTACAATTAGGGGTGCACAATATTGATTTTTTGACCCCGATACCGATAACTTTATGCTCCTCAAGGCCGATACCGATACCCGATATTTATTGTATTATACAATTTTTTTTTAAATGTATATTCCTGTAGTTTTGACCTAACCAGATTTATCATGACATGAGCGTTACTACTATGAACAAAACAAAGCCAAGTTTTGCTTGTACAGTTGTACAGTGTCCCCCACCCACCCCTCCTACCCAACCTCTCCCCCCCCCACCCACCCAACCACCTCCAATGTACAGTCGCCCCCACCCCCCCCCACCTACCCAACCTCCTCCAATGTACAGTTTCTACATCAAATGTATATACTCTCTTTTCTGGACTCTTTTCGTATCACAAACAGTACTGTATTTGCAAATCTAGTATGTCATAAATGTATAGATGTAGCAGTACTGTCTATCTGTATGTCATGTATGTCATATATGTCATGATGAATTGAAAATTGGGGACCCTGATGTAAACAAGACGAAAGTCTTTCTCTGGTCTGCATCCCCTTAACAATTGTATGTATTGAGCTGTACTGTACTGTACCCATTCTGCAATCTGTTAATACACTTTTCAATCAATCAATCAATCAATCAATCAACCATATTTATTTTTTCAAATAAATATAATTTGAATCAGAAAATTCACAATCCACCTATTGACGAGGCGTTTGCTAAATTAAAGAAGTTTGACAGAAATGACCCAAGGGCTCAAGCCGCTAGCTTTTAAGCAGTGCAAATTAACCTGACTACTACGGAGCAATAAGTGACTGCGTATTAAACCAAGGGTTGCATCACAGTCATGAAAGGGGCTAGATTTGCAGCAGCTTTAGCTGCTCGCGCGTCGTCGTAGGCTTTTAACACAATAACACACCATCGTAGCGGTGGTGATGTTGCAGGTGACTTGTTAGGTTGGATGTATTATAAGTTGTTGCCCTTTTCCCTCCTCGTGGAACCTCTGCATTGCATTTGTTACAAATAGCAAGCAAACTTTTTTCCTCTGAAACTATTCCCAGACTACTGATGCCAACTTTGTTTACATCCGCGCTGCTTCGAAACTTACATGGCTACGTCACAGCCAAGAAAGGGAGCGCTGGATTTGTGTAAAATGCCCTCTTCCTAAACCACACGCTATCAGTCGTACCACAGTACTGGCAAAACGGGAGGAGCCTACAGTAAAAACAAACGCCCTTCATCCCAATTCACCCACACCGCATTTTTTTTTACCAAAAAATATATTATATTATCGGAGCTATCAATAACGTTATCGGGTTTATCGGGATGACGTCATAATTGGTGATATCGGCCCAATAATTATCGTGCATCCCTAGTTACAATAAATATAGGCAATAAAGAATTTTAATATACTACGAGTAAGAGCAAAAGTAAACAGTATACACAAGGTGCAGTAAACACAAGGTAAACTAACTATACGTCATACACTGTGGTCCGTGCATGTTTCGGTAGTCAAGAGTCAGACACACTTAGTGGTCAGACGTTCCTAATAGTGAATATTAATCTCGACGAAACTGTGGACATCCAATCACACTAAAAGTCAAAACGCATCGCTTTGACGTCAGGAGCACAAAAGGCGGTACGGGCGGGAATGCAGCGTACTGTAGGTCACAGGGTTTTCGTGTGATCTCTGGTGCAATAGCCCAGATGGGGGAGGTGGGTGGAGGGAGAGAGAGAGAGAGAGAGGGAGAGAGGCAGAATGCGGGCCCAGCCTGAATAGCCCGTCTATCGCAGGCCGGTCCCTGAGGATGAATAGACCGCTGAGAGCGGGAGGCCATCATCCATCACTCTGTCATGTTGTCCATACTGTAAAAACCACATAACTTGACATCTTACTCTTCCAATACTACGGGGGGGACGTCATGCTACTGCTGCCCACACCCACCCCCCCCACACACACACGTGTGTGAAAGCAATGTATGGGAAATGACTCCTCCTGCACAAAATCCAGAGGGGTGTTATTGAAATGCACTCCACATCAAAACAAGTATTTTATGTCTCTTTCTTTCATCCCCTCAAGCAAAATAACGAATGTTTTTCATGAGTCTCTCCCCGCAGTCGCCTACTATAGCCATGTAAAGTTATGCAGCCCCTCTGTACACCTCAGCAGGAGCAGATTCTTCCTTCCTTCCCTCCCTCCCTCCCTCCCTCCCTCCCAGCCCCCTCTCCTGTCAGACGGCCACCCGGGGGCCCTGTGGAGGTCACAGTGTCGCTCCCCAGGGACACTCGGTCCGGCAGAGGGCTGGAGAGCATGCAGCGTTCCCATTCACCTCCAGGATAATGCTCTCTACCCTCTCACACACACACTGGTCCGATACACTCAATTAGCCATGAAACTATTTATTATTTGGAGACCCTAATGGTACTACAGGACATACTAATGGTACCACAGGAGATCCTAATGGTACCACAGGAGATCCTAATGGTACTACAGGAGATCCTAATGGTACTACAGAGCCTACTAAGAGTTGGACTTGATGACTCAATAGCCATTAGCCTTGTTATTTCCTTGGACTTAAGCCTGATGACACCAACCAACACCACCTACTAGACACCTGCTCATGTAGCCAGCTAGACACCAACACCACCTACTAGACACCTGCTCCTGTAGCCAGCTAGACACCAACACCACCTACTAGACACCTGCTCCTGTAGCCAGCTAGACACCAACACCATCTACTAGTCACCTGCTCCTGGAGCCAGCTAGACACCAACACCACCTACTAGACACCTGCTCCTGTAGCCAGCTAGACACCAACACCACCTACTAGACACCTGCTCCTGTAGCCAGCTAGACACCAACACCACCTACTAGACACCTGCTCCTGTAGCCAGCTAGACACCAACACAACCTACTAGACACTAGGGCTGGGCGATATGGCCTAAATATGATATCACGATATTTTCTGACCTTTCGGCGATACACGATACGCATCACAATGTTTTTCTTTTTTCCCCCAAACAATTCATTATGAGGCTTACCAAGACAGTATTTGAGTTTGCAAGCTAACATTAAAGACAAAATAAAATACCCATGCATTTAGCATTTTTATATTATATATTAGATTTAGATTATTGGATTATTAGATTATATATTGCATATATTTAGCAATGAGATATTATATGATTTAGATATGAAATATGATGAATTGAAAATGGGGGACCCTGATGTAAACAAGACGAAAGTCTTTCTCTGGTCTGCATCCTCCAGTCCACTGTTGACTGTTGTTGTATTGAGCTGTACTGTATTGTACCCATGCTGCAATCTGTTAATAACGTTCATTCATTCAGTCGGCAAACAGAATCATTTTGATTGACAGTCGCGTCTGCCAATTACGTCACATCGCTTGCACCCGCCCTGCTGTTCTTAGCACCAATCGGCAAGCGCGTATTCATTTTTTTACTTCCGCCATTGGAGAGCTCAATGACAACAACAATGGCAGCGGTAGCTCGCCGCGGCCGACGTTTAGCTTTTAGCTCCACAGAATGACTAAACGACTGGAGGCATAATGATTTTACTGCAACGGATGTTATAATAAAAGCCTTTCCATACATCTGTCTGATTGAAAACGTTATTAACAGACCGCAGAATGGGCACAACTGAGTCAGCACGGGCTGAGATATGAATGACTAATGCTTGCTATATCTAGGTCGACCTCGGTCGTTGCTATGTAAATACGCTGATGTTATTGAAAGTGTAGCTATATAACGTTAATGCCACAAAACGAATGCCTTTGTTATCATAAGTAGTAACTTTTGATGCAGTAGTGTGTGTGTGGGGCGGCGCTGTTCAAAAGTGTCAACATGTGGACCAGATTGACGCGACACAAGCCTCTTGGGCAAAACATCACGATATCAACGATACGTTTAAAAAGTGTATCGTTAATGAACTGTACCCGATATTTATATAATATCGTCATATCGCCCAGCCCTACTAGACACCTGCTCCCGTAGCCAGCTAGACACCAACACCACCTACTAGACACCTGCTCCTGGAGCCAGCTAGACACCAACACCACCTACTAGACACCTGCTCCTGGAGCCAGCTAGACACCAACACCACCTACTAGACACCTGCTCCTGTAGCCAGCTAGACACCAACACCACCTACTAGACACCTGCTCCTGTAGCCAGCTAGACACCAACACCACCTACTAGACACCTGCTCCTGGAGCCAGCTAGACACCAACACCACCTACTAGACACCTGCTCCTGGAGCCAGCTAGACACCAACACCACCTACTAGACATCAGCTCCTGACCTGAAAAGACTACATTGCTTGCGATTATCTGGCCTATATTCGACAAAGGCTATGATGAATCATGCTTAACACACTTAAGACCAGCGATAGCATAAGCCGTAAGTGGGCTGAATCGCCTCGCTTTAGGACGAGGCTCCCCGCCAGATAATGCATTACCGTGACCAGTAATGGAAATTATATTCAATAGAGAAACGTCGCAGAGGGAAATGTAAATTGATGCTGAAACTGGGGACAGCGTGGCTGCCGTTACACCGGGGCCTGCGTGAAGGTAGGAGAAGAGGGGGACGGAGGGAGGGTGTACATCTTGTTTCGGGTGCGTTTACATTAGACTTTCATATCAGGTGAGCTGGGAGCGGGTCCTCGCTGTCGCACCAAGAGACGTGCGCCGTGCCTCTCGGCTTGGCCGTCCTTCGGGGGGTAAAACAGAGTCTGTATGATAATAATAAAACAAAAAGGAGGTAGGATGAAGTTCAGTGACGTACCATACTTCTGGCGATAGTCCTTGTGCTTCGCCAGCCTCTCCGCCTTGCTGTAAAGGAGAGACGAAGGAGAGATGAAACGTTTCACATCTTGCCAAAAAGCTTTCAGACACAATTTCAATGAAGTCTTCAGTCGCAGTCTGTGGCAGCAATGTTGTTTCAGGTGAATATCCCAACATTTAATAGTGAAAGGAATCGGCTGGTGCTATCTATTGCAGGGGGTGACAATCTTAACACTTTAATCGCCATGGTTAAATTCATAATTTACCATCCCTCGCCATCTCTATTTGTCTATGGAGAAGTTCCCCTTCTTTGCAGGGCTATAACTTTTTAAATTGTATTGCTAAATTGACATTATTATGGCCCATTCAATGTCCTATATCTATTGTTCAGGGTGTAGCAACGTTATACTTTTTCATTCACATATTCATACTAAAATATGGTCTAAAGTATAAGTATGTTTTTATCGTTTTCTGCAGCTTTCTTCAGAACTTGATTTATAGCCCCAAATGCATTATATTGATGATCAAATACAGTTTGGTAGCGATCGGTGCCAGATAAAAAATGTCAACTGGAGGTACTTCTAGAAGTTACTACGTATCATCTGATGTTGACCGGATGGGCGGGGGGTCGTTTATAATTCCGTGGGCAACGTTATATCATTCACCTAGTGTGGGTCGTATGATCATCAGAGCAGTTTATATGGAACACGTTAGAAAATAACACTGAAACTCACCGTGGCTTCCTCGCGCCGTTGGGGGATGAGCGTGGAACAGAATTTTTTCTATTATGGGATGGAGAAATACCGGATCCATTTCCAGGTTGTATAATAGTATATGTCCAAATCATGTTGTTTATTGAGTTAGGGTGAGCGATCGATTATCCAGTGTGTCAAGATGGAGTCCCGGGAGCTATAGCGAGTGGTCGGACCGAATTTGGATGA
Source organism: Notolepis coatsorum (assembly GCF_963971535.1). Classification (NCBI taxonomy): domain Eukaryota; kingdom Metazoa; phylum Chordata; class Actinopteri; order Aulopiformes; family Paralepididae; genus Notolepis; species Notolepis coatsorum. The sequence goes on from NC_140183.1 coordinate 60,036,879, forward strand.
GCACCAGTTTCCTGTTTCCGGTTTGCTGTTTGGGCGATCTGCCGATCGGCCACCAGATGGCGCTCTTGAACCGTTAGATAGTTGAGTGGAGCTCAGCAGTATATCTCAGGTCCCCGGAGGAGAAATATGATTTCGATCACAGATTTTTGAAATATTGATAAAGACGAGTTACGGCGTCTTCGGCAGAATGAGCATGGCGGGGAAAGACGAGTTCCAGCGTTTTCGGCGATTAAAGTGTTAAGATACAGTTCCAATTATGTTATGAATTAATATATTTGTATTTATTTTAACCTTTATTTAACCAGGCAGGTCAATTAAAAATTAATTCTTATTTGCAATGATGGCCTGGCGAGAGGACAGTTACTTGAAGGGTAACAGGGAAAAGGGACAGAAAATAAATATATAAATAGAAAAGAGACAGACTATACATACATTACAGAGGTAAGGGAAATAATTTAAACACACATCAAACAAACAACCAAATTAAATTACAAGGTATGTAATACATGAAGAAGAACAGACAAATTACAGTTAAAAGGCTGGGTGACAGTTGCAGGTGTGTGTAAACAACAACGATAAGAGTCCTTAACTCATTAATGGCCAAACCCAAGATATTTCGGGTTGTGTATCATTGTTGTTACTGTATTATGTTGCGTTTTGTTTAACCCTTTAACACTTTGGTCGCCAAAAACGCCTTACCACGTCATTCCCCGCCATGCTCATTCTGCCAAAGACGCTGTACCACGTCTTTGATATCAATATTTCAAAAATCTGTGATCGCAATCATATTTCTCTCCCGGAGACTTGAGATCTACTGTTGATCCCCTCTCAACTCTCCAACGGTTCAAGAGCGCCATCTGGTGGCCGATCGGCGGATCACCCAAACCGGAAACAGGAAACGGAAGCTGGTGCTCATTCCAATTCGGTCCGATCACTCGCTAATAGTCCCAGGACTCGAGCTAGACACAATGGATAGCAATCCGTTACCAATAACTCGATAAACAACATGATTTGGAGGTATATACTATTATACAACCTGGAGATGGATCGCATATTTCTACATCCCATAATAGGAATATTTCTGCTCCACGCTCATCGCCCAACGCTACGAGGGTACGTTTCAGCGTTATTTTTTAACGTGTTCGATACAAACTGCTCTAATGATCATATCACCCACACTAGATGAATCATCTAACGTTGGCCACGGAATTATAAACGACCCCCCCCCCCCATCCGGTCAACATCAGATGATAAGTAGTAACTTCTTGAAGCACGTCCATTTGACATTTTTTATCTCGTGCAGATTGCTATCAAACTGTATTTGATCATCAATATAATGCATTTAGGGCTATAAATCACGTTCTGGAGAATGCTGCAGAAAACGATAAAAACATACTTATACTTTAGACCGTATTTTAGTATGAATATGTGAATGAAAAAGTATAACGTTGCTACACCCTGAACAATAGATACTTGACGTTGAATGGGCCATAGTAATGTCAATTTAGCAATACAATTTAAAAAGTTATAGCCCTGCAAAGAAGGGGAACATCTCCATAGACTTTCAACAGTGGCAGAGAGGGGTATATGATCAGAATAATCCCTGGCAGATAAAGGGTTAATTGAAAATAGAAAATAAAAAAATTTGATAAAGAAAACAAGCTCAAACATTTAAGAACATTTCTTTTCGGCGTACACTTGGGAGTAAAAAAAAAGGTTAAAGAAATACGCCTGAAGGAAATTGCACACTATATTGTTAACAGTTGGTTTGTACCATTCAGTAACTTGCAAAATAGTGAAATTTGTGAAAATGTGTAGACATATCGCCCACACAGATTGGCAAGTAGCAACAGTCTACTGTAGATTGTTCCTTCCAAAAAGGTACAAACTTCCTATTAGTATATAGGGTATTGATTTTCTAATAGTCGTTAAATTATAGAAAATCGAATAGTTTATGGGAATATAATTTTCCCTAAAAATAATTTTTTCCTCTTGTTTTTACCGGCACACTGTGTAGTGCAGGGGTGGCCAAGGGTGGCCAACCTGCGTCTCGCAAGCTCTTTGCCCGTCAATGTGCGGCTCTTACATAAAAAAAAAAAAAAAAAAATTATTATTATTATTTTTTTTAACCTTTTTTTATTTACGTCACTCATTCCATAAGGACGTAGAATAAACATTTAAAAAAAAATGAAATGGTACATTTGCATGTTCTTGGTATCTGAATCTAGGGACATATATGGATCAGTGTCAGAAATAGTGTGTCTGTTACTAGGCTTGAGTAAATTGTAATGAACCAAAGGAGAATATCAATTATATATATATATATAAAAAAAAAAAAACTAAAATAACTGCGTTCTGTTTTATGGCAATAACATTCAGGTTTGTGGGAGATAATCCCAAAAAATAAGAGAAATAAAAAAGTTAATCCAGAAGTCAGATGATTGACAGGGGCTGGTGTGAGCTGGGTAGGGTAGTTTTTCGAAATTCGAAAGCCTACACTACACTCACTTTTGGCTGTGCCACTTCCTCCTGTCAATATGCGCCGGTTTCCGACTCAATACCCTGAGATTTCTATAATCTTATATTTCACTAATAACAGTTAAAATAATTGGTAAACAAACGTAATGCTGAAAATATACACTTGTACTGTATATCTCAGGCTTAAGAGGTTAACCCTGTGAGGCCCAAATTAAAAAGACATTAGCAACTTCAGAGGCCAGAGGGTGGGACATAAACACATTTACTATCAAATAGCATTGCGAGGCTGAACAATAGGACCAATTACATGTGCTTAAATTCTTTTAAATAAACATTATTTTTTTAAATGGCTAAAAGTGATTTTGTAATTTTGCAACCGTGGGTCTCACAGGGTACTTTTAACCCTGTGAGGCCCAAATAAAAAATACATTAGCAACTTCAGAGGCCAGAGGGTGAGACCTACAGTATAAACACATGAAGGGTGCCGTGACTGAAAAAAAAGTTGAGAAACGCTATGGTGTGGTTCTTTGTGGTACCACAGTAATTTGTGTGGCTCTTAGTCTCTGACTGGTTGGCCACCCCTGGTGTAGTGTATTGAGAGGGGACCCTATTAACTGTTACACTGCTGAATGGCATGCTGGCATACCTACAAGATACACTATACGACCGGGGTGCCCATGTACATGACAAAATACTTCCCAAAGGTCAGTGAATACCACAACCACTACACCAGAGGAAGCTCAACAAATCATGTTAAACCCAGATTCGGCTCAAACAAGGGATTCGCAATTATGCCACAACAATGTGGAACGCCCTACCCAAAGCTGTAAAGGAATGTGAATCCCTGCCCACATTCAAAACCGCTCTTAAAGAGCACCTACGGGAGGCTGCAATTCGAAACTGGCCACCGTAAATGCCCAAAACCCCCACCACCTCCTAATAGACAGTCTCCTCCCCACCGCATGTATATATTCCCTCCCCGCCGTATGTATATTTCTCTCCCACCCACCCACCCCCTCCTAATGTACAGTCCCCTCCCCATCATATGTATATACTCTGTCAGGATCTAGGGGTAACAGTACTGTATATTTGAATACCGTTTATGTCACAAATGTATCAGTACTAAATACCTATATGTCCCTATGCCATAAATGTCATGTATGTTGTGTATGTCATAAATGTCTATATGAATTGAAAATGGGGGACCCTGATGGAAACAAGACAAACGTCTTTCTCAGGTCTGCATCCCCTTAACAATTGTATGTATTGAGCCGTACTGTATTGTACCCATTCTGCAATCTGTTAAATAAAGTTTTCATTCATTCATTCATTCTGGGTACAGGTAGCTAGCTAGCCAGGTAGTATAACGGTCTGTTAACAGCTGGGAGAACAGAAAATAAAGTTGAAGAAAGAGAGCCTGGATATATTACATGGTAGCAACCTTTTGTATGTTTGCCATGTTGTTTCACTAAATCAATTCCATCAAGCATCAGTGATGTAACTTTCAGGATGAATGCTATACATTCGCCTCGTCCACTAGCGTTAGCTGTTAGCAATGACAGCAGCCAGCTAGCTCACTTGTTGTATGATCTCACATTCACTATTAAGTAAAAACTAGGGATGCTCGATATTGGCTTTTTTTACCGATACCGATATACCGATATTGTCCAACTCTTAATTTCCGATACCGATATATGCAGGGTTCCCCCCCACAAAAAACTGAATAATTTCAGGTAATTAACATTACATATCTCTTGTCGTGTAATTAACACAACATTATGCATATTTTGACAATAAATAAAATAATAATTTGTTCTTACTTGCTTGCCTGGGTAAATAAAGGTTAAATGTAAAACAAATATTTTCTTTTTCTTTTTTGAAAACAGATAGCGATATTTTCAGATATCACATTTTTATGCCAATATCGGTAGGCCGATAATATCGGACATCCCTAGTCAACGTGGAAGCTCAGACACTTCATGACCCACCAGTTGGGTGGAAGTGGCAGTGGAACCGTTCAACTTGTTAAATTGAAGACTTTTTAAGACCATTTTAGACCACTTAGAGCTACATCTAATACCAATTTCACAACCATACTAGCAAAAACAAAACAAAACACACTGAACTGGCGGCTGCACTTTTTCGTTTTAAATTCCCATGCGTTCCACACAAGCTCTCGCCAGACGCTCCAAGCTCCCGGTAGCCCCGCAAGAAACAACTTGAATACAAAAACATTTCACATATTTTATATTATATCATCTCCCGACAGCCGGGCTGCCCCTCCATACATGAAATGTAATACCTGTGCAAAATGAAATGTAAAACTTTTGAATACCTTTTAAGGCCTTGCATTGAGAATTGAATACTTTTTGAGACCTTCTTCTAATACCCCGCAGACACCCTGTATTTGGTTTCACGCACAGTGCTCGTTGCACCGCAGCTCACTCACCAGGGAACGCATCCGTTCCCTCGCCGCTAACGGCTGCTGCGTCTCAACTAACCAACAAGTGATCCGTCCTCGCCGCTTCGCCGATTCTAAAAACAACTCAAAGACAGAGCGACAGGAACGCCGCGAATACATCCCCCCTGTGACACTAAGTGCGGCGATGTAAAAGTTGACGACGCACTCTCGAGTCGTTTCCCAGGTAGTTTCCTTGAAGCTCGGCGTGGGGCTCGGGGGACATCGTGCATCGCCCGTTATTCAGGGGGCTGGCTTTTTAGTGCCATTGTTTACCTCCCCGCAGCCATTGATGGTCGCTCGTAAACGACACAGGCGGCGGCGGCCGTGTGTTCCGGCCCGGCTGGTGAAATACGAGCGGTGGGGAGCTGCAGCAATCGGGGGCCTCCATCGCGGCACAAACGCTGCACACAAAGGGCCCCGCAAGGCTGTTTTTGTTGCACCTCCCCCGAGGGACGTAAATCCACTTCATCGCGGCACAAAGAGGGCCGTGTAAATCAGCCTCGGCGCTTTATTGCCAGGTAGTGATCTGTGAGCAATCAGGGCGGCTGGAGACACGGGGAGCCGCCTGCCATCTGTCCTCCCCACACACCAGTGCCTCTCACTGGGCTGACTGACGCAGGCGCTCACCCCCCCTCGCACATAGCCATGCACGCATGCAACACGTGTGGTGGGGGGCGGGGGGGGGATGAGGACATTACAGGCGATAAAGCTAGCTTAACGTAGAGTGACAGGGCCGGGATCTAGTCGTTTACTCGCCAGTCTCGGGGAAGAAAACAGAGTGCCGTCTCTTATTAAACAAACACCTCTGAATCTCCAGCACCGTCCTGAATCAAGCCGGGGACACAAACCTGCAGTCCGGGGGCCGTTTCTCAGGGACGTTATCCCCCCCCCCCCCCCCCCCCCCCCCCCCGATGTAGGGATGTGGAGCTAGCTCGCTTTGAGAGGAGCGAGCGGGGGGCTGTGGCTGGAGAGGAGCAGGGGTGTGTGGGGTAACTGTTGATGTTTCCTACCCAGCTGGGGCTCAGATGATGATGATGATGACGGGAGGCTTCAGCAGGGCCCCAAGCGAGGCCTCTGGAGAGGCAGGCGGCCAGGGGGCCTCCAGAGGCCGGAGCGTTTTCTGTGCTGGGATCCTGGATCCTGTTCTGGCTCTCTGGATGTCCCGCTCAAGACACAACCTTACATCTATGTAGGTCACCGCACTGACACTGAGTGAGACTACGGGGTGGGGTTTTGTGACGGGAAGACTGGAAGAGGTCGGTTAAGATCAACACACACACACACACACACACACACACACACACACACACAATGAGTCTCTCACCGATACACACAAAAACCACACACACACAGTGAGCCACACACATAGTGAGTCTCACCAACACACGCACACAGTGAGTCTCTCAGAGACACACACACAGTGAGTCTCTCACACGCACACACAGAGTGAGTAATTCAGCGCAGCGCGAGAGAGATGATAAGCCACAGTTACTGACTATCTTTCTGCACGAGTGGCCGTGTTTAACAACACATCAGCAGACCTCCCTCTGAGGGGGCGAGGCCGGGAAAAACAGGCAGCGGAGAGAAGGACGAGGCTGAAACATTCATCAGGGTATCTGCAGGTTTCAACCAGTTCAATTTAAGACCTTTTAAATACCACTTGACCAATTTCACGACCATTCTAGCAAAAGAAAACAAAAAACGCATAGCAACACTGAACTAGTGGCTGCACTTGCACAATTTAAATGAGGTAGAAGAGGTAGTGCATTGTTTAAAAAGTGTTTAAAGTCAGTGTGTGCATGTGGATGTTGCGTGATTAGGCCTTAAAATTGAGAATTTAACACTTTTTAATACCCCGCGGATTCCCTGTCTATGTGCTTGGAGGCAGAGGGAAGGGGTTTTCGGGCCAGTTACAATAGCCTACACACACTGCTGTATAATTCACTCAGTGGGGGGGGGGGGGGGGGGGACTCTGGTCTGCGTTTTTTCTTTTGGACAGTAACAAGTGTTCTACAGGATGTAGCCTCCTTCTATTTACGACTGCATGACCGCGGCGCAGCTGCTCTGCTTTGGCTGGGGACTCTGGAGCGTCTGGGGAGACGAGTTGGAGAGACGCGCGCTTCCTCCTCCTGCGGGAGAGACGTCTGCTTCTGAGCTGTAGAGGCGCAGCGGAGCAACTGCTCAGAAACCTTGTTGCGGCTGAAACGTCAACAAAGGGCCCCGTTTGTCGCGTCGCTAAGAACCGCTTCCTACCGGGAGCCCTGGTCGGGCCAGGCTGGTTCCGGTACGCTGTGGCGGTTGAGTGTGTGTAGTAGTGATGTTTTAGCGACTTTTCTAGGAGTTTTTCATGACACTTCTCACAAACGGTCATAACTTACCTGTAGGCCCTAGTATCGACACATTTAACATTAGTGTAGTGGTTAACACTGTCGCCTCACAGCAAGAAGGTCCTAGGTTCGATTCCCGCTTGGGGGACCGGGTTGCCAGGTACCCAGGTGGGGGCCTTTCTGTGTGGAGTTTGCATGTTTTCCCCCCGTGCTCGCAATGGTTTCCCCTATCAAAAGATAGATAAACCCAATAGAAAAACATCGCACTTGGATGGGTCCCAGGGCGCGGCCCCCCGCCGCAGCCCATGTCTGCTCCCGGCTGCGCTTGGGGAGGACGGACGGTGGGATGGGTCAAGCGCAGAGAGGAAGTGTCATCGGCGACCCAAAGAAAAATGTGTGTCGCCCATCCTGCATGCGTGTGTCGCTGCATGACTAGTTTGCAATGTGTGCTATGAATAAAGACTTCTTCAAAGTCCAGTTTAACCTTTTAATCTTAATTCCTTGTTTTTTTAATGATGCAGGGTTCCTGATAGGGTTGGGTAGGGAACGGAAACCAGTACTTTTAAGGGTACCGACTGAATTACATCGGTAGTATAATGTTGTGTTATTACAGAGAGAGTTAAGTACTGAAAAAAGGTACCGCTGGGTACTAGGGGTGTAATGGTACACAAAAACCACGGTACGTACCTCGGTTTTGAAGTCAAGGTTCGGTACGGTTTTCGGTACAGTGGGGGAAAGTTTGGCTTTCCATGTTCCACTCAGGGGTAATGTAGTGTGCAGTAACTAATTGTACTTGTAGGGCTGTCAACGAATATTCTATATTGAAATTAATAATCGACTTGTAGAAAAAAATTCAATAATAATTATATTAGATTGTGAAAAAAACAGCCCCCGGTGGGTGGTCATTAATGGTTAACATACCGTTGTATTTGTTCGGTACACTACACAGCCGCTCTGTACGGTACGGTACGGTACACACTGAAACTTGTTCAGTTCGGTACGGAATACGGATACGTGTACCTTTACACCCCTACTGGGTACCGATACCGAATTCCACTGGAATAGTACTGGTACCGGTTCAAACGTGAACGGTACCCAACCCTAGATAACAATGAAGTGTCTCAGGTTCATTACAGGCGACTGCTGCATCCATCACTGCTAACTGTAGCAGGTCATCCAGCCTCCTCTTGTTGTTACACGTGACCAGCACTGCCATGTCTTTGCTGTCTTTTTTTTATTTACAAGCATGGGCGCCAAATTGAGCAGCGCTGCGATAATCCTACCTAACAGTCGAGTTTCAAACAAAATACACGCCTAGGTTTACATAGGGGATCTGAGTGAGGGGCGAAAATAAATTTCCAGGACATCATAAGGATGATTTTCTTCCAGGATATTAATGGTCATTTTAGTAAATTCTCCAGGTTTTCCATGACTGGAAATCTAGTCTCCAAATGTCCAGGTTTTCCAGGACGAGTGGGAACCCTAATGAGGAGGCAGCGTTTGCGTCCCCCAGTGAATTATGGGTAATGTGAAGACCTACCCTTTTCTAACCCGCTCCGAGCTGTCCTCCAGGCGCTGACTGGACGTGGAGAACCTCTCCCCATCTGGCCTGGAGAGAGACACACACACAGTCAGAATAACAAAGTATTATACCGTAATTCCTCTAATAGTAACCCCGGCTTGTATTTGTTTCAACTGTAGCGGGTACCAGGCTTGTATTAGGAGGAGGCCTGTATAAGAGGGAGGCCTATATTTCAAATTTTCAAACGGATCATAATGAATAAATCAACATTTTGTGTCAGTTTGAACCCAGTAAAATGTACTGGGTTCATTTATTGAAACCAAGTACTGTATGAAATAGTAAACAGTGCAATTACAGGTGGTCACTGGTCATTTCAACGTTTTCAAAGTGAAATCAAGTAACTAGCTCAGTATGCAGCTCAGTATATTAGTAACCCGGCTTGTATTAGGAGGCCGGCTTATAATTGCTTAGCTCAAGAGCGCACCCGGCCATTAATAGAGACCCGGCTTGTATTTGAGACCCGGTTACTATTAGAGGAATTACGGTAAGTATATATAGCGCGTATTTACATTTATGTTTACCACATATATATATATATATATATATATATATACACACACACATACACAGGGCTGTACGCTAAGCTTTTTCACTAGGGGCACACTTGCCCCTAAATGAGAAATTTAGGGGCACAATATTTTTTATGGGAACATTTTTAAATAACAATTTTACCATTATAGTGCAAAAAAAATATGTTCCTCCTGCCTCATTACTGTGGTCCTTTTATTTAACATTTAAGTGTGTTTGTTTTCAGGTTTGTATCTTTTATAATGAACCAACTGAGAAAGTGTGTAAATCACTAATAGAACAAAAACAACAAACTGTGTGTGTGTGCGCGTGCGCTTGTGTAGTGCTCCTTGAATGAGATCACCACAACACACACACACCATTGCATTAATCAGGAGGACAAGAAACTCTGCATACCTTTGTTTCACAATGAAAAGTGCTTTATAAATCAAATTAAATTATTATTGTAAATAACCCCATGAAAGGTTTATTATTTGTATGGGTAATTACACGCTTCATATTTGTGATGTTACTGGTTTCAGGGTGTGCCTAAAGTGATCAATGTGTTGGGCCGTTTATAGAGATCTATGCCAATTAATGTATATCCGGGACTTTTTTTTATAAGAATTGAGAGGCCTACTACGGTATTTGTATATGTGACCTTTATTTTGAAAACCGTGTTGCGACGCAACCTTGTTTAAGTTTGCGCTTTTGACAGTGAAATGTTCAGTTCAACTTAGTTCGAAGGAAAGACTCTAATCAAAAAGGTTTAATGGACCTGTATGAGGCCATAGCTCTTACGGTGGGACTTTATAGAAGAGGAATGTAATACTAGAACGAGAAATAAACAGTGATTTTACCAGCAGTAAGTTGCAAGCCACTTTCATACGGGGAACCATGACAATTATTAGTATTATCTTATTTGCATATTGTCTCATTATTAGATAGATAGGTTGATACTTTATTTATCCCCGGAGGGAAATTTAAGTAGACAGTATTTAAGTATTGAAAAACTTCCTAATAGTGGGTGACTCACCTAATGCATGGCTGAACGTTAGAAGTGTGTCCCCGTCAATCATCACTGCCAGATCCGACTTAATTTCACCGGCTATAGTCTCTTATCATCTCTCCACATTGGACGTGGTTGTCATAAGATGGACTGATATCCGCTCCGTTCTTCTTGCAGAGCAAAATTAGCGGCTTAAACGTATTGAAATGAAGTTCTTCTTTGGCGATGCAACATTCAGTTTCGATTCGATGGTTCGCTAGGAATTATGGGATTTGGTGTTGGCCGTATGGACTCTACGCAGACGGGGACATGGTATTTAATCGCACGATAGACTACAACTACCAAGTATATAGCGTGGCCCAGATTCACTTCACACGCAAATCTTTTTTTCCCACACAGGCTATCGCAGTAAGTTCATTCATTGCCGACAGATTTGTTCATAGCACCGCGACATTATGTCGCACTGTACAGCCCTGGTTGTAGGCTAATGTTTTACTATTTTTTTGTATCCAATTTGTATGGATTAATTTAGGAGTGAAATGCGAATGAAGGGTTGAAATCACTACTCGCAAGGTTGCCCCCAAATATTATTGTCCACTCGCACGGGCCAAATTAAAGGGCAATTTGCGATAATCTCGTCGCAGTGTACAGCCCTGATACACATATTTGTCTGTATACCGGCATTTAACCCCTCTATATACACCTGCATATAACCCATAGCTCTGTATGATAGCATGTACAATAATGCTGTATATACCGTATATATATATTTATTCTCACTGTATATCTATCCACACCTGCACATAATCCTTTTACATATCTGTAGATACTAGATCTATATCTGTACATATCCTTCTCTACTAGTTACGCTGTTGGCCAGTATGACTACTACCATAGTGTCTTTATACATGTATCGCTGTACATATTAATATACTACAACTATGTACATATATCTGATTAGCACTACACCAGTGGCGTCGTTAGGCCTGGGCTTCCGGGGCTTTAGCCCTGGATGTTTTTCTCCTAGCACCGGAGCTTAAAAAAAAGAAAAAAAAAGAAAAGTGTTTACATTTTTTTTTTGTTAAACACTTTGGTCGCCAGGCTTATATTCACAATAAACCATCCCACGCCAGCTCTATTTGTCTATGGAGAAGTTCCCCTTCTTTGCAGGGCTATAACTTTTTAAATTGTATTGCTAAATTGACATTACTATGGCCCATTCAACGTCAAGTATCTATTGTTCAGGGTGTAGCAACGTTATACTTTTTCATTCACATATTCATACTAAAATACGGTCTAAAGTATGTTTTTATCGTTTTCTGCAGCATTCTCCAGAACGTGATTTATAGTCCTAAATGCATTATATTGATGATCAAATACAGTTTGATAGCAATCTGCGTGAGATAAAAAATTTCAAATGGACGCGCTTCTAGAAGTTACTACTTATCATCCGATGTTGACCGGATGGGGGGGGGGGGTCGTTTATAATTCCGTGGCCAACGTTAGATGATTCATCTAGTGTGGGTGATATGATCATTAGAGCAGTTTGTATCGAACACGTTAAAAAATTACGCTGAAACTTAGCGTAGCTTCCTCGTAGCGTTGGGCGATGAGCGTGGATCAGAAATATTCCTATTATGGGATGTAGAAATATGCGATCCATCTCCAGGTTGTATACGGTAATAGTATACGTCCAAATCATGTTGTTTATCGAGTTATTGGTAACGGATTGCTATCCATTGTGTCTAGCTCGAGTCCTGGGACTATTAGCGAGTGATCGGACGGAATGAGCACCAGCTTCCGTTTCCTGTTTCCGGTTTGGGCAATCCGCCGATCGGCCACCAGATGGCGCTCTTGAACCGTTGGAGAGTTGAGATGGGATCAACAGTAGATCTCAAGTCTCCGGGGGAGAAATATGATTGCGAGCACATATTTTTGAAATATTGATATCAAAGACGTGCTACGGCGTCTTTGGCAGAATGAGCATGTCGGGGAATGACGTGGTAAGGCGTTTTTGGCGACCATAGTGTTAAGATGTCAGCATCCCCATTGTCTGTGCTGAATGTTTGTTAGTGTTTGGTATTTTTTGTTGGTTTAGTACTTTTAAACATCCATTTTTAGTAAGTAGTTTTCATTTGATTCTAAAAAAAACCCGATTTTGTGTCCTGAAAGGCGCCTTATAAATCAAATGCATTATTATTATTATTAGTTATTATTATTATTATTATTATTATTATTATTATTATTATTATTATTATTATTATTATTATCATCCAGGAGGGAAAAGACACTTTGGATAGTAAATCAAATCAAATCAAATTTATTTATAGGGCCCGACAACACACGTTAATGTCCCCATGGGCCGTACAGGTCTTCTTTAAACAAGTCAAGAAGACAACATAACAATAAGTCAAGAACAGAACAAGAAACTGGTCTGAGGCTGGATAACATGCCTGTATGCCTCTCATAAGTTGTGATCCAACTCATGAGAACCTGGTCTCAAGCTCTTGCAGCATTCTGTCGACGACTGGATAGAACAGTCTCTGTCTCAGCTGATCTCCTGAGCTGAGGTCTGAGCTCAAGATGACTCAACTACATACTCGTCCATCCTTTTCTGCTTCCTCCTTTGGCTGGTAGTATGTTCCTCAATCCAAAGGCCATTACATATGGCCTTTGTCCTGTCATACATGTCCACTGCCATCTCTGAGGTGCGATAACCTTCGAGTGTGTCCTGCACTGTGCTTTTAAATAGTACAGATAGGTATTGAAGATATGCACTTTAACGCAGCAGCACCTGGAGCCATCCATACCCATGTCCAGTGTCCACATGCTCATGATACTGTGATAAACTATAATAAGCTTTAATCGAACCCTGGTTCATTTCCTCTGATAGTCCGGTTGGTTTGGGGTGGTGTGAAAGCTCATTCACTCTTGCAAGTGAACCCTGCTGCGGTTCATTTGAGATGTGAATGCAAAGCGGACCAAAGGCAGAAAAAGACCCAACAATCTAATATTTTTTTATGAGAAGACTGAAACATTATGTATATAATGAAACGCACAATACAGTTTTTTTTCGATTGCTTAAGCATGATTTTTAAAACGGGGCCCGGTGTTTCAAAACACACAATTAGCACAACCACACACACAATTATCAGAACACCTCAGATCCTTTGCTAAATTAAACACTTGTGAAACCATACACTAATTTATAAAAACTACATTTTGTTACCATATGAAACACACGTTTCATATGACTTAATTCTGTTTGAACCAGTTACACACACTGCTGTGCTTAACCTAAAACACATTTAGCAATTCTACTTCTCAGTGATTAGAGTACTGTAAGTGAAGTACGCAGAGAATATGCAAATATACAATCAATTCACCAAACACTACACAAGACCAATGCTGTAGACTGATGAAAATATAATTAATTTATCTACATATACCCAAATCAATGATGCAGACTGATGAAAATTTTTATATTTTCTCTCCATATACCCAAATCAATGATGCAGACTGATGAAAATATAAATTTTCTCTCCATATAACCAAATCAGTCAACATTTCAACATAGAGAATCACAACAAAACATGTCCCAGTTTTCATGCTACTATGTGCATAACACTGTAAGCTCAGCAAATATCAGACAAACATAAAATACTGTATCCAGTACAGGTTACAATTACAGTAAAACAAAAACAAAATTAAATAGAGTACAGAAAATACTAGACATTATCTCTTTGCCTAGCTGGATCTGGCAAGAGAATTTTTTGTTGTGATTCTCCATGTTGACATGTTGACTGATTTGGGAAAATGGGAGAAAATGTATATTTTCATCAGTCTGCATCATTGGTTGTCTTGTGTAGTGTTTGGTGAATGTATTGTATATTTTCACGTTCTCTGTGTACAGTACTTCACTCTGCTTCCATTTTGGTTGAAGACAGGTGAACTCACCTGCTGCATTTTTATAGTGCTTAAACCTGATTGGTGTATCTACAATTAAGCAATGGTGTGTTTGTGCATCTGATGGCTGTGTTTAACCAATTGGCTCATATGTGTGGTAATTTGACATTCTGTGTCTAATGTAATGCAAGTGTGTTTAGTGTTTTGCAAATCACTGTGTGTATTGTTTTGCAAAAAGTGTGAGGCTGACATTGTGCTTATAGGGGTGCAAATCAGGGCCTATGTTTTGCTCCTTGAGTGTAAGGTTTTGATAATTGTGTAATATTTTTGATTTGAGTGTTTATGCAATTGAAGAAAACTGTAAAGACTAGAGATGAACTGTTTATTTCTTTTGTACATAGGCTGTGCATATGTTTGTTTGTTTGTTTATTTGCTTATGTGTATGATTCTTAACTGTGTTTTTATTTTGTTATTGGTGTATATGTGTGTATGTATGTACAGTATATGTATATATATTATATATATGTATATATATGTGTATATATGTATATTTGTACTCCTGTTGGGGCCTCTTGGACCAGATAAATGTTTTATCTGGCTAAATAAAGGTTAAATAAATAAATAAAAAACTGATGATTTGGTCCCGTTAACTTTGAATTTTCTATGGGGACTGCCCAGATCCCTCTCATGGACATGGACCTCACTTTGAGAACCTCTAATGATTCTTGTTCTTCAGTATTCATCTCTAATTACTCTAAAATTGCGTATTTCTGTGTTTTAAAAAAAAAACTAAAAATGCCCCTGCACTACACTCAGTAGTACTACTTTGTATATTGTGTACCCAGTTTAATCACCTGTACAGTGTATATTGCTGTTGCACTTTACTGTTACATGTGCACTCTGGTTGGATGCCAAACTTATTTTCATTAGGGGTGCACGATATTGATTTTTTGACCCCGATACCTTTCTGCTCCTCAAGGCCGATACCGATAACCGATATTTATTGTATTATACATTTTTTTTAATGTATATTCCTGTAGTTTTTACCTAACCAGATTTATCATGACATGAGCGTTACTACTATGAACAAAACAAAGCCAAGACAACAGTTTTGACTGATAAAGGGACCATATTTATTTTTCCAAATAAATATAATTTGAATCAGAAAATTCACAATCCGTCAATAACTTATAATACATCCAACCTAACAAGTCACCTGCAACATCACCACCGCTACGATGGTGTGTTAAAAGCCTACGATGACGCGCGAGCAGCTAAAGCTGCTGTGAATCCAAAGCCAGCTACAAAGGAACCCGCAGCGCTTATACCTATTGACGAGGCGTTTGCTAAATTAAAGACGTTTGACAGAAATGACCCAAGGGCTCAAGCCGCTAGCTTTTAAGCAGTGCTTGGTGGTGCAAATTAACCTGGATACTACGGAGCAATAAGTGACTGCGTATTCAACCAAGGGTTGCATCACAGTCATGAAAGGGGCTAGATTCACAGCAGCTTTAGCTGCTCGCGCGTTAACACACCATCGTAGCGGTGGTGATGTTGCAGGTGACTTGTTAGGTTGGCTGTATTATAAGTTGTTGCCCTTTTCCCTCCTCGTGGAACTTCTGCATTGCATTTGTTACAAATAGCAAGCGAACTTTTTTCCTCTGAAACTATTCCCACTACTGACGCCATCTTTGTTTACATCCGCGCTGCTTCAGAAACTTACGTGGCTACGTCACAGCCAAGAAAGGGAGCCCTCTTCCTAAACCACACGCTATCAGTCGTACCACAGTACTGGCAAAACGGGAGGAGCCTACAGTAAAAACAAACGCCCTTCATCCCAATTCACCCACACCGCATTTTTTTTTACCAAAAAATATATTATATTATCGGAGCTATCAATAACGTTATCGGGTTTATCGGGATGACGTCATAATTGCTGATATCGGCCCAATAAATATCGGCCCGATAATTATCGTGCATCCCTAATTTTCATTGTACTGTACTTGTGCTGCATGATGACACTACATTTTAATCTAATCTAATGTAATCTAACGTGTTGTTAGATTCTGATCAATCTGGCCAGTATCACGTCTTCTTGTGTTATCCTCTCTCCATCCACTCCTCTGCGTTGTGTACTTTTAATGGTCCTGACGTCTCATATACTGGCTGATACAATCCTTATCTCTCCCCGTTAGTGCGATCCGCAAACCATAATAATTCTCCACCTTCGTAAGAATTCGACACAGCGTAATACCTTTCTTGGAAGAGCGTTGTTTATTCAATAAACAGAACCTCATAATCAGATGTTATCAAATTGTATCGTCCTTCTGCTATTCAGTCCAATGGTGGTCAGGCCTGGTCGTTAGCCAAGACCATCCTCGTGGTAGCCGAAGCTAATAATGATGTGGCATTCCTCCCCCCCCCCCCCCCGCCTCTCCGTGATGAGAGGAGAGAGTCTCTCAGTCCTAGTCAGATTGTAGTCTGCCCTTAGCCGCTCTTGGTCTGGCTTACACCCGGAACCACTGTCCGCTTTATAGGATCTTCGTCATAGCAACGATAGCCCGCCCCTCTTCTGGTTGTCATGCGACGTGCTGTCATGACAACTGCTAATAACCTCACACATTTTAAACGTTTCATTACTGTCAAAACCTCCATCGCGCTCTGCCTCTGTGTCTCCTGTGCTGCTCCGTTATCTTTGTGTCCTGGATCGGAATTCAAAACATTCTGCTCTGCTAACGCGGCCTGTGCCTGTGAAACCGCTGGTTCACCACGTCTATATCATCCCGTGATGATAATGGTATTACCCTCTTAAAGCGTCTCTTTATATCAGTTTATAAACCAAATATACATTGAAAAAAACACCGTTTTCTCTCAGTGTGTAACGTCTGCCACAATGATCCAGCAAAAGTAAACAAGCGTCAACCACGTAACCAGTGAAACGACGTCACGTCCGAGCAACGGGTCCCGGCCGCGTAAAGATTTTCCCTAACACACTTACAGTTCCGCGTTCGGGTTCCGCGATCTGATTGGCCACTGACGTTTCTCTCAGCGCCAATCGCGTTATGCCTAGTTCTATCACTGGTTAAGCTTGGCGACTCTTTCGAAGTTGGTTAAGGTTAGAGTTTGGTTTAGAGCAGGGCGATAGACCACCAGCCCTGATTCCAAACGGCCTTGTATGAAACCCTCCATCTAGACTCAGTCTGGAGGAGGGATATACCAGACCTGGAGACAGACTTTGACTGGCAAGAGGCCTGGGTAAATGTACGACTTGCATCAAGGAACCCGGACCATCAACAAATCAATCTTAACTATATTCACAGGACATACTTAACTCCTATAAGACTGAACAAAATGGGTCTTAAACAAGACTCCAAATGCTCCCTATGTACAAATGGGGACGAAGGGACATTTATGCACATGTACTGGGACTGCCCACCAGTTAAGATATTTTGGAAAGAAGTGACCCAGCAATTATCAAATCTCTTGGATCTGGATATACCTGTACACCCCTCTGTATTACTGCTGAATGATGTCTTTGAACATGCAGTACCTCCACAGCTAAAGAGATTGGTTTTATCCGGTATCACAGTGGCTAAAAAGCTGATAGCATCACGATGGTTTCAACCGGAAAAAATGTGCCGGAAGGTCTGGACTCTTACATATCTCGATGTGATTCATCAAGAAATATCTACAGCAAGAATTTTGGGTCTCAATGAATCCAAAATGACTATGTGGTTAGAAGTGGTGGAGAGAATAAAAGCTAGCATATAATGGTAATGTCTGGTTAGGAACAAGTTATGATGGTTGGATTATCCAATGGGGGGTCCGGGAGGGGGGGGTACGAGCTAGAGCATATGTGTGTAGGTTTTTAGATAACAGGTATTAGGGGTATATCCTGTATAAGACATTTGACTAAATGGTAATTTCATTGGATATGCACTGTAATTAATGCTTGTATATCTTATCGTGTGTTGTCATGTTTGTTTATATGTTTGTTTAAAAAAAAAGAAAAAAAAAAAGTCGCCAAACTTAATGATAGAACTAGGCGCTAGCTAGCTAGCAGGCTGTTAGAGGCAGAACTAGGCGTAATGCGATTGGCGCTGAGAGAAACGTCAGTGGCCAATCAGATCGCAGAACCGGAACGCGGAACTGAAAGTGCGTTAGGGAAAATCTTTATGCGTCCCGGCCGTGTCTGTCCTTCGATTTTCTCGGAGAACCGTTCATCCGATCAACTTCACACTTGGGAGGTGCATTGCTGAGGACCCGATGGAGTGCAGGGTTGAGTGTGAAGTTGGTTGGATGAGCAGTTCTCGAGAAAGCCGCAAGCAGCGCCCCCCCAGGGGGGAGCGGGCGCTCTAAGCGGGTGTTCCAAGCGGGTACGTTTTGAACGGGCACTGCACTAGTTGATCAAATGCCACACTTGCCTAGATATTCTCATTGATGCAACAATAGATTGGTTACATAAATAAATAAATATTACAATTTAGTAATTTAGCTGACGCTTTTATCCAAAGCGACTTACAGATTGTGAACAACAAGTCAACAGGAGGCATACACCTCTGGCAGCTAAGGGTCAGTGGCGTTGTTCATCGAATAATATCGAGCTTGAGTGTTACACGTGCATAGTAGTATAGACATATTAGCTAGATGAGTAGTAGTATAAGTATAGTAGCATAGTATTAGGGACCAGGGTACATAATAGTAAAAAGACAGTAAGCAAGAGTGTTATTTATTATTATTCTACTGATATTGAACTCCAGTTTCACCAAACAGGATTAAAACTTTGCGTTCTCTCAGACGCAGCCTGAATCTGAGCCCAGGAATGTCTCTGAAGGGTGTAGCCCGAGCTGTGAATGTGGAAACTCTTGCTCTAACGTGAGAAGTGTCATCCTCATTAATTGGCTTATATTAAGACGGAGGTTGCAGCTCCCCTAATACATGCAGTGGCAGTTCCATAATTGCACTCGTGAAAAGGTGAGAAAACATTACCTGGAGGCAAATGAGAAACAGAGATGTAGCTGCAGGGTCAAGCTCATTTACAATGGTGTGTGTGTCTGTGTGTGTGTGTGTAGCTACAGGATCAAGTTAATTTCAAATAGGTTGCGCGAGTGTGTGTGTGTGTGTGTACATGTGCGTGTGAGAGAGAGAGGGTTTGTGTAGAATTTGTATTGGACTTTCCGTCTCCCATGTCCAGTTTGGACAGATGTCCGATGATTGACATGTAAAAACACGGTAAGAAGGTTATCTTTCTTCATTCTTGGAATACGCTTGAGGTCCCCAGAGTTTGCACTGAATTAGGAAAATCTGCTTTTAGCTTCTGCGCCCCCCCGGCACGTGGAATGTTTCGCAAAGCACCTTAAAACTCAATACTTTAGTGTCCATTGGTCAGTTTAAATGTATTTCACCTCGGTCTTGTTTTTTTCTTTAATATTGTTTTTGTATTATGTATGGTTCCCCTCTACATCATTGTAAATTATCTTTCGAGATTAAAAGGTGCTGTAAATGGTATTTATTTTGTTGAAATAAGTGGTCTACATGTTAAAATAATAGCTGTACATTCCGACAGCAATCACTGATACAGAGTGTCTGGTCAGTAACATGGGTCTCCCAGTCCCTCCTGCTCTGCAGTGAACAGAAAATAAATTTTCTGGTATCCTATTCCCACTTTATCCAATGATGGTCTGACAAAAATAAGAAATAAAAACGAATATGTGCTTGAAACAAGTAAAATAACCTGCCAGTGGCAGCAAATTTGGCTTGGCAAGATCCCTTGAAATAAGTTCAAATATCTAGGGTTCTCTCCCCTGATTGGATAAAGTGGGAACGGGAAATGTATTTTGTGTTTGCTGCAGAGCAGGAGAGACAGGGAGATCCACGTTACCCATACTGCACCTCACAGGACTATGAATCTGTGGCAGGCCAGCAAGCAGCCAACACGACTTGATTTTCATTATTAAAACACATCACTGGGATAGCTATATATTTGAACATGTATAATAACAAGGCCACGACTCCGTGGACAAGGGTTCCGAAATGAATAGGCTAAAGCGGCGAGGCTTGCATTATAGCAACTGTATTACAGCGGTGGAAACTTCTTCCACCTCGTTAAAGAAAAAAGCCTACCCTGATTGACTGCTCTTGCAGCAGCAGCAGCAGCAGTAGCAGCAGCAGACGGTGATGCTGATGAGGATGGTCCCACCCACCACTGCCATGGCGATGAGCAGCGCTTCGAAGTTCACTGGAACGGACAAAGAGGACAAACGTAACGTGTTTATTATGAGCGTGTATGTATGATCGTCATTATTAGGCAGAATCAGTCACTGGAAAAACATCTCACAGCACTTGTTACCGGTACATCGTGGGTTGATATCCTAAGGTCAAACCTAGTGGTTTCAATAGGCTGAACCTGGTGGTTTCAATAGGCTGAACCTGGTGGTTTCAATAGGCTGAACCTGGTGGTTTCAACTGTTCAAACCTGGTGGTTTCAATAGGCTGAACTTGATGGCAGACCTGGTGGCTTCAATAGGTCAGACCTGGTGGTTTCAATAGGTCAGACCTGGTGGTTTCAATAGGTCAGACCTGGTGGCTTCAATAGGTCAGACCTGGTGGTTTCAATAGGTCAGACCTGGTGGCTTCAATAGGTCAGACCTGGTGGTTTCAATAGGCTGAACTTGATGGCTTCAATAGGTCAGACCTGATGGTTTCAATAGGTCAGACCTGGTGGTTTCAATAGGTCAGACCTGGTGGTTTCAATAGGTCAGACCTGGTGGTTTCAATAGGTCAGACCTGGTGGCTTCAATAGGTCAGACCTGGTGGCTTCAATAGGCTGAACTTGATGGCTTCAATAGGTCAGACCTGGTGGCTTCAATAGGTCAGACCTGGTGGTTTCAATAGGCCGCCAGACCTGGTGGTTTCAATAGGCTGAACTTGATGGCTTCAATAGGTCAGACCTGGTGGCTTCAATAGGTCATATTGACTTTGGCACAACATGTCTAGACTTGGGAAGTCACATGAATGTTTTTATACACACACACATCAGGATACAAAATCGTTTGGCAATGGTGCCACCTGCTGGCACTTGAACCAAACTACAAGTCCACTGCATAATGAGAGTAAACAGAATCCACTTCCAACTGAAACATAAACCGACGAGGCAAAGACTGCATCAGGCTTCACGGCTGCCAAGAGAAACACCCCAGAATCTAAACCTGAAACGGCTCCAACAGAAGCAGACCGGAGTGGTGTTTTATTTACGTGACTGAAGTCACTGAACCCGTCTGCGTTGGCTTGGAGCGAGGGCGGGATCAGACCCCCCGCTGCTGTCATCTGTGGCCCACAGAGCCGTGATGATCAGAGGCCCCAGAAACCCCTGCCAGTGGGGAGCCACTCTCTAATTGGCAGCCAATGGGGGCCATCTGGCAGCAATCAGACGCAGGGCAGAGCGCTCCTCTCTGCTTCCTTGTTTTCACCCGGCTATACTTTCGAGCACACTTCAGTTTAATTTCAGCGGAGTGCCGGCAGAGAGTTTGGGGGGGGGGGGGGGGGGTTGTTGTGCAGGTCGCAGTAGTGGGTGGAAGACTGTTTCCGTGTCTGTATGAAGCCATTATTGGTGATCTTCCACCCTGCATCACTTCATTACTGGACTGGAACTCTGGACCTCATCATACTCGCTCTGGTGATTGGCTTATTCTCCTCAATTCAGAAGACATTTTCATTGGTTGCTTTTTGTTTACAAATGCATTTACTTTAATTATCCCCCCTATCTAAAGCAGTTCCTAATTCCATATAGTTCAACTTATAATTTAAGACACATGGATCATCCTTTCTTTATCATAACTCGAACCACCAAAGTTATTGGTCGACTTGCCTTTAAATATAAAGCCCCAGCTGATTGGAACAAACTGCCTAGTTCACTCAGATCTCTCACTTCTTACCGGTTATTTAAGATAACTTTGTTTACTCATCTACAGACTACTTGCACTTGTTACTGATTTACTGTGTTAGGGTTTACATGTTTACAGATCAAATAAATGTATGTACATTTATATGGGAACATATATATATATATATTGACGATCCTCTTGGGAGGAATCAGTGTGGACTGTGGGACCCCCTCGAAAACGAGATAGCATATCTCAAGGGGTTTATCCTTCAAATAAATTCAAAATATTATACACATAAGGTTCCTAGAGTTTGCACTGAATTAGGAAAATCAGCTTTTAGCTTCTGTGCCTCCCGACGTGGAATGTTTTGCAAACTTTTTGTACTATTTTACTGTATGAAGCATGTTCTCAGGGGGCTCATACAGAACCAAGCATTTCACTGTAATGTACATGCACTTTACTGTATGTGACAAATAAAAGCAAACTTGAAACGTGAACAAAGCACCTTACAACTCAATACTTTAGTATCCATTGGTCAGTTTAAATGTATAATGGCCAACCATTTCACCTCAGTCTGTAATTGTTTTGATTGACTTTTTCTGTTTTTATATTGTTTTTGTATTATGTATGGTTCCCCTCGACATCACTGTAAATGAGAGCCTGGTCTCAATGATCTTTTGAGATTAAAAAAGGTGCTGTAAGTGGTATTTATTTTGTTAAAATAAGTAGTCTTCATGGTAAAAAATAATAGCTCTACATTCCGACAGTCATCACTGATACAGAGTGTGTGGTCACTGGTCAGTAACATGGGTCTCCCAATACCTCCGCTCTGCAGTGAACAGAAAATACATTTTCTGGTATCCCGTTCCCACTTTATCCAATAATGGTCTGACAGAAATAAAAATACATATGTGCTTGAAACAAGTAAAATAAAGTGCCAGCCAATGTGGCTTGGCAAGATCCCTTTAAATAAGAAAAATTATCTAGGGTTCTCTCTCCTGATTGGATAAAGTGGAAACAGGATACCAGAACATTTATTTTCTGTTTACTGCAGAATGGAGGGACTGAGAGACCCATGTTACTGATCAAACACTCTATATCAGTGATGTCTGTCAGAATGTAGATTCAGATTATTTTATTGTCACAGCTTTTTAAAATGTACATACATTCAGAAAAACATGATGCTTGTTTTTACCGGCTCCTCAACCAGAGTAGATTTGTAAACATAATACACAACATATATTCCATCTATACAAAATATAACTATAAACTAAATAAGCTATAAAGAAAATGATAAACTATAGACTAAACACAATACACAATGTATATTCTATCTATACAATACAAGGTATATGTTGTGTGTGCATGTAATACGTGTGCTTGTGTGGTGTGCAAGTCACTTAAGGTGCTTTTTGTGTGTATGCTCATGTGATAATTCAGAGCTATTTAACACTTTCTCTTATAGAAAAATACCACTTACTTTAAATAAACATTGAATGAATGAAAGGAAGTCTACAAGCTAGAAATGGCAATAAAACATGTTTTAACAGCACAAAACCACATCATCCCATCAGACAGAATGAACCCTTCTTGCTTCCAAAGATGACTGGACTTTTACAAACAATGCAGCATTTTATAAGCTTGCTTTACAGAAATGTCAATAAGAGATATTTCCATATTAACTCAGAAAGACAATAAACATATTAGATGTTTAATTCTTTCTTTGATACGCCCTTTTCTGTCTGCTCCTCAGCTCGCCATGCGTCTTAACGGCAGGCCCCAGTAACAGTGATGTTTACTTTTGCTTGCGACTCACCAAAACTGTATTGCAATTATAGTAGCGCCACACAATTAATCTAATCGAAATTGCAATCGCAATGTCAGCCTGTGCAATTATATAACCGCAAAAAAGGATTTGCAATTTAATTAAATAAATGTGTGTGCTGAATGCATGAGTGAAAGCTGGTGATCTGCTTTTTAATACCACTTAGAGCAAGATTTTATACCAATTTCATGACCATGCTAGCAAATTTTTCTTTTTTTTAGGCACCAATTTAATTCCTTGCACGTTCCATACAAGCTCCCGGTAGCTCCGCAAAAAAACAACGACGTGAATACAAAAACATTTCATGTATTTAATATTATTTAATCTCCCGACAGGCGAGCTGCCCCCTCACAAATGTACTACCTGTGCAAATGAAGACTTTTGAGAGGCCTTAAATTGAGAATTATGAATTTAATACTTTTTTAAAGTTAGACTTACGTAGTACGTACTTACTAGTCACAGGAGTCTTCAATAACGTTTGAATGGTAATCCATCTTGTGAATACATTTGTTGAAACAACATCTGTGTTGGCATCTTCTTATGAACACTGCTATCTAACATTAGCAAGCTAAGCGTGCGCAGCTCGACCTGTGTAACACTAAGTAACTTGGGTGTTTTGCTGGGAAAGACTGTTCATCACTGCATACAACTTGGTTTAACCCATTTATATGAACCTTTATGATATACCATCGCTCATTTAAATTAACCTTTATGATACCATCGCTCATTGAAATGAACCTTTATGATACCATCGCTCATTTATATGGACCTTTATGATACCATCGCTCATTTAAATGAACCTTTATGATATACCATCGCTCATTTAAATTAACCTTTATGATACCATCGCTCATTGAAATGAACCTTTATGATACCATCGCTCATTGAAATTAACCTTTATGATACCATCACTCATTTAAATTAACCTTTATGATATACCATTACCATCACTCATTTAAATGAACCTTTATGATACAATCGCTGATTTATATGAACCTTTGATACCATCGCTCATTTATATGAACCTTTATGATACCATCGCTCATTTAAATTAACCTTTATGATACCATCGCTCATTTATATGAACCTTTATGATACCATCGCTCATCTAAATTAACCTTTATGATATACCATTGCTCATTTAAATGAACCTTTATGATATACCATCGCTCATTTAAATGAACCTTTATGATACCATCGCTCAATTATATGAACCTTTATGATACCATCACCCATTTATATGAACCTTTATGATATATCCGACAAAATATTATTTAGGGTATTCTTGAACATGATAAGTGATGGTAAAAACCACACATCCCTACAGAAGAAGAAGAAATCCCCACAGAAGGAGAGCGTGCCATCTGTCAAGAAATGTCGTGCCCATCTGGACCGATTTACCGGTAGTATTTTAGAGCAGCGTACCCAGCACAGTCCACGGTTTGCCACATTGTGTGCATGTTGCCACATTAGGAGTCAATGTCAAACACTTCTTTTCACCTGAGAATGAGAAAAATCACCTGATCTGTCTGGGCAGTACAAATCAATAGAATTGACTGAATCCTTCCAGACAGTACAAATCAGTATAATTTACTGAATCATTCTGGACAGTGCAAATCAGTAGAATTTACTGAATCCTTCTGGACAGTACAAATCAGTATAATTTACTGAATCATTCTGGACAGTGCAAATCAGTAGAATTTACTGAATCCTTCTGGACAGTACAAATCAGTACATTTACTGAATCCTTCTGCACAGTACAAATCAGTACATTTACTAAATCCTTCTGGACAGTACAAATCAGTAGAATTTACTGAATCCTTCTGGACAGTACAAATCAGTAGAATTTACTGAATCCTTCTGGACAGTACAAATCAGTATAATTGACTGAATCCTTCCAGACAGTACAAATCAGTATAATTTCCTGAATCATTCTGGACAGTGCAAATCAGTATAATTTACTGAATCCTTCTGGACAGTACAAATCAGTACATTTACTGAATCCTTCTGGACAGTACAAATCAGTATAATTTACTGAACCCTTCTGGACAGTACAAATCAGTATAATTTACTGAATCCTTCTGGACAGTACAATCAGTAACATTTACTGAATCCTTCTGGACAGTACAAATCAGTATAATTTACTGAATCCTTCTGGACAGTACAATCAGTAACATTTACTGAATCCTTCTGGGAAGTACAAATCAGTCAAATGTACTGAATCTGTGTGGGAAGAAAACGTGTGGCTGTGAAGATAACACACAGGCGTGTTTTGATTCATCATGTTTCACAACTTACCCCAACACACTCCCCAGCGTGCCTCTGACAGCTTGCATATTGATGTTGGAGGCAGTATATAGCTCATGGGATAGTCTGTGCATGTGTTGTTGGTAAAACACCAAAGACACTGCAGGGGGGTGCACAAACACAAAATCAGACCTCTTGTTATGACGGATAACCATTGATTGATTGATTGATTGAAAATTGTATTAACAGATTGCAGAATGGGTACAATACAGTACAGCTCAATACACACAATTGTTAAGGGGATGCAGACCAGAGAAAAACATTCGTCTTGTTTACATCAGGGTCCCCCATTTTCAATTCATCATAAGCCACTGGGGTCCATTATGCAGTCAAAACTCTTCAACTGAACATACTAAACTCTCGAGCAGATAGACGTGTTTAGATAGTTACACTAGTCATAAAAACACACACAAACATCAAGAAGAAGAGGTCTTTATGACAAGTCTAGTCTAGTGGGGGGGGGGGACTGTACATTGGAGTTGGTTGGGTGGGTTGGATAGGGGACACTGTACAAGCAAAACTGTACATTGGAATATTGACAAAGCCATACTTGGGTCATTTACTGTACATCTGCCTGCTTAGTTCAGTATGTATGAGTTTAGTATATCAACGTCAAAAATATGTCAAGATTGTTAAAATTGAGCCCTAAATGTGTATTTAAATCTCACCTCGGGGCTCTGGACACACACACCGCACTCTGTACGACCGGTGCAGGCTGAAAGGAGAGGCGATCAGACATGTTAGTGGCATGTTGTGACGCACTTTACAATACACACACTTTACCTGCTACATTAACGTTAGCTAGCTTTAGCGCTAACCTCAAGCTACTCGGTTGCACCTCCTATCCCGTTTAAATAGCTGCTAACGCTAAGTCGTAAAGTTCTGTTCGTGTACTTATTTTGAACATGATTCTTACGCGTCGTCGGCAAAGATGAGTTTTGACAGTCAGTCGGGATAATCATGAAGCCACATACGACGATAAACACCAAAAATATCATTTTTGGTCTTCCTGTTTCAACGTTATCCATTGTCAAAAGACATAAAACAACGTTAATAGTTGGTACAATAAGCCTGTCTTGTACTAAATATAAGTAAACGTTAGTGTACACGTCTGCAACTATCTAGCATTACTGATTAGTTATCGTCTCTCTGTTGTTACTTTCGTTCTCTAGCATAACTTCCGGGGTAACACCGTTAATTAGTTCTTCGCAAACCGAGCGGGGGGAGTTTTTATTTCACCGTGGAATGGCAGGGAAACCGCTCGCCCGGTTTATCTCTTATTATAAAACGTATACACCCATTGCCCTGGTTGCCAGGTTCACAGCATCCCCCTATTATGTATAACATTTGGCAAAGGAAGTAATCTAATTATCTGGCTAGCTAAATGCTGTTTATATTAAATAGTTGAAGTTTGCATATGAGATAACATTTGCAACTAAAATGAAGTGGGGGAACTGAGCATGATCCGAGTAGCTTAACACAGTATGTAAGTTTTATTTCAGTCTTGGTCTTCAATATGTAAATCTCTGCTAAAGATCACTGCTACTATTATTAAATAATTGTCTGAGAATAATGATGAGTGTGGTTTGATGAAATGATTACTTGGAGAAAAAAAAACAATTGTGAGTAGTGTGAGAAGACTCGATTCGATTCAAATGTATTGTCATCATTATACAGCACAAGTACAGTACAACAAAAATAAGTTTGGCATCCAACCAGAGTGTTATATAAAAGAAGCAGTGAAGCCAGACCAGCACTCTCAGGTTCAAAATTTAATGGCAGCCTGAAACAAACATGTTTCGGAAATATGTATTCCTTCTTCAGTGTTATAGCTTGCCATTATAAGCTTGCAAGCTATAACACTGAAGAAGGAATACATATTTCC
The DNA here is from genome assembly GCF_963971535.1 of Notolepis coatsorum. Classification (NCBI taxonomy): domain Eukaryota; kingdom Metazoa; phylum Chordata; class Actinopteri; order Aulopiformes; family Paralepididae; genus Notolepis; species Notolepis coatsorum. The sequence goes on from NC_140183.1 coordinate 60,065,049, forward strand.
GAAACATGTTTGTTTCAGGCTGCCATTAAATTTTGAACCTGAGAGTGCTGGTCTGGCTTCACTGCTTCTTTTATATAATACTAAAATGGGATTTCAGCACCCAGTGTCGTATCTTGAGAGCGCGGTCTAACTTGACATTTGATCCAACCAGAGTGCAAATGCAACAGTAAAGTACAATAGTAATATACAATGTACAGGTGATTAAACTGGGTATAAAATATATAAATGAGTACTACTGAGTAATAGTGCTAATCAGATGTATAGTTGTAGTATTAATATGTACAGTGATACAGGTATAAAGACACTATGAAAATAGGTAAGGGATGAATGAATGAATGAATGAATGAATGAATGAATGAATGAATGAATGAATGAATGAATGAATGAATGAATGAATGAATGAATGAATGAATGAAAACTTTATTTACCAGATTGCAGAATGGGTACAATACAGTACGGCTCAATACACACAATTGTTAAGGGGATGCAGACCAGAGAAAGACGTTTGTCTTGTTTACATCAGGGTCCCCCATTTTCAATTCATAGTGACATTTATGACATACACAACATACATGACATCATGACATTTATGGCATAGTGACATACATGACATACAGGTATATAGTACTGTTACATTTGTGACATGATATGCAAATATACAGTACTATTACCCATAGATCCTGACAGAGAGTATATGGGGAGGAGAGACTGTACATTAGGAGGGGGTGGGTGGCCACTGCCACTAAGCCTCTTCAACTCATTCAGAACGCAGCGGCCCGCCTGATCTCAAACCTACCGAAGTCGGCCCATGTCACCCCACTTCTTAGGGACCTGCACTGGCTCCCCATTGCTGCACGAATCCGCTTCAAGGCCCTCGACCTAGCATACCGTGCGGCAAAGGGAACCGCTCCCGCCTACCTCCGGTCAATGGTCTCTAACTACACACCCTCAAGACCCCTACGCTCTGCATCTTCTGGCCGCCTCAGACCTACTCCTATCCAAGCTCCGGGAGGGTCATCAAAGAGAAGTCGCCTATTCTCAGTCCTTGCCCCACAATGGTGGAATGAACTACCCACCCCAGTTAGGACAGCCGAATCACGTCCAATCTTTCGCCGTCGACTAAAGACGCACTTCTTCAACCATTATCTGAATTAAAAAAAAAAAAAAAAAAAAAAAAAAAAAATCTAACCCTAACTAACCGTACTGTCATGCACTTGTCCTAATAAACTAACCTACACTGTAGCACTCAACACTTTGATGAACATTGTTGCTCAGCTGATAGAGTTGTGCCCTTCCTGATGGCTTGTCGTACAGAACTTGTAAGTCGCTTTGGATAAAAGCGTCAGCTAAATGACTAAATGTAAATGTAAATGTAAATGGGTGGGTGGGAGAGAAATATACATACGGTGGGGAGGACCCGGAGGAGACAGTACATTAGGAGGGGGTGGGTGGGTGGGAGAGAAATATACATACGGTGGGGAGAGAATATATACATACGGTGGGGAGGGGACTGTCTATTATGAGGGGGTGGGGGGTTTTGGACATTTACGGTGGCCAGTTTCGAATAGCAGCCTCGCCTCCCGTTTTAGAGTGGTTTTGAATGTGGGTAGGGTTTCACATTCCTTTACAGCTTTGGGTAGGGCGTTCCACATTGATGTGGCATAATTGCGAAACGTGTTTAGTCCCTTGTTTGCTCGACCGAATCTGGGTTTAACATGATTTGTTGAGCTTCCTCTGGTGTTGTGGTCGTGGTATTCACTGACCGTTGGGAAGTATTTTGACATACATGGGTACCTTAGTCGTATATTGTATCTTGTAGACCAGGCCCATATATATTATATTGTGTATGTCATAAATGTTATGAATTGAATTGGGACCCTGATGTAAACAAGACGAAAGTATTTTTCTGGTCTGCATCCCCTTAACAATTGTGTGTATTACTATTGAGCTGTACTGTACTGTGTCTGTACCCATTCTGCAATCTGTTAATTAAAGTTTTCAATCAATTCAATCAATCAATCAATCAATCACGCGGAAGTGCAGTGGTCTTCTGCTATCGCTCTCCCTCTCTCTTTGAACGCTGTGGAGTCTAAACAATGGTGCGGTCTCAACGAACCTGGCAACCTTAAAGGGAACGTCATGCACCGTGATGTACTGCCACTCGGTGCACAAGAAGACACACTGCAACTGACAGGGCACTGCAGGGATTATGACGGACTACAGAATTCAGGCGATCAAGTGTGTGATTCTGTTCGAAATGTGAGCATTTATCATACACTTATGATTGTGCGACTGCAATTAACAGTACTTGACAAGACAAAGCGTGTGCTGCTCTGTACAGTATAGTCACTTTCCATTTCAGACTAAATGTTTAGGGTATGACTTGCATCCGCCACAAGGTGGAGTAAGGAGTCTATGCAAATTGTCATGTCTTCAACAACTAGTTTTGGGTGAGGCCGAGGGAGACATACACCTGCAAAGAAAATGTGGTGATCATGTATCGGGGAATCTATCTTTGGCAAGCTTGTGATGGATGTAAACATGGAGGACACCGAAGTCACAGTTTATGGTTTTATTCATAAGTTGAATACAGCGGAGGCCAACTAATTCAAACAAATCAGACCTGTATCTGATTGAGGACCACATTATGAAAAAGTGTTCCAAATCAGAATTGAAAACATCAGATTCCATGTCATACGTGCTGTTTACACAGTTGTACACAAAGAAAACAGATCTGAGTCACAAAAAAAAAGAATCAGATTTGGACTACTGTTGCCTGCAGTGTGAATGAACGTAGTCTGAACAATGAACAGTGGTTCACAGTTCAACATTTATGACGCACGTTTCGCTGCGGAGAAAGAGATCCCAGCCGGCCACCTGCAGGAAGGTCCCCTCGGCCTCGCGTCGGCGAGGGAACAAAGCCAACACCTGCTGCATTCACCAAACCTGTGCCGAGAAGGCCGTTTGGCAACAAAAGCCCGGCTTGTCTTGATAATTGTGGAGTTAGGATAATTGATGCGTTTAGCCGTAAGCTGCTTCGAAACGGCACGTTTCAGATGAGCTGATCATGATCATCCTGTAACCCTCTGATTATGAGAGGCTCAATACCCGGAGCTTCACAAAAAATAAAATAAAAAAAAATAAACTCAAAGTAAAGTGATGCACTATGTAATATATTTATTCATTAACTCTTTCAGGGCCAACAGCGCCCTCTGCTGATACCCTTCTGGGCCAACGCTGTATCCAATGGCGGAAAGGACTTATTTGCGAGTGCATAAAACATATAAAATATAATAGCAATAGGGGCGACTGATTGGGGCAGTGGGCAAGGCGCTCGCTGGGTTCGAGCCCAGCTCTCGGCGTTGCTACCGGCTGGCCGGTCGTTCATACTAACACAATTGGCAAGTGTTAGAGGGTGGGAAAGCCGGTGGGTGGGGATTGGACGTTGTGGACAGCGACTCCTACAGGTCGGTTTGGTGACGCCGGTGCGGCGGAAGCAGCGGGGGCAGCGTGAGCCTCCCATGCAGACCCTCGCCGCTGAGAGCTCGAGCTGCTGCGGTGAAAAGATGAGACAGGCTGCCTCCTCGTGTACTGGAGGGGACACGTGATGCAAGGCTTCTGTCCTCACTACAGCCGACCAGTGGGAGGTATAGTCTAGCAACGTTCAAGACAGGGGAGGGTAGAATTGGATAATACGAAATTGGGATGGGAGAAAAATAGAAAAAATGGGGAGAAAAAGTGGATAAAAAATATATATATAATAGCAATAGATCTAAATAACATGTGTGTTCGGATCTTCCGAAAGGGGCTGACAGGCACCACACAATGGATGACTCAATAGTCATTAGAGTTAGTTTATTTTAAACAAACTAGTTGAAATGTTTTTCCACAATACAACTTCTTATAATTCCCACAGTTGACCATAGCTTGTATATACTGTAGTTTCTTTCTTTAGATAACCATAGCTTGTATATAGTTTCTTTCTTTAGATAACCATAGCTTGACTGTCCATAGGTTATAATTTACACAGCTTTACCATAGGTCAAAAACCTGTGAAACAGAACAAAATGCACAGTAGCATACACATTAATTAAGCATAATATTAATAGTTATATTGTAGATATATTAATATACTATCAATACTACTATTGAATATACATACACTATACATTTCATACAACCTGCATGTCATGTCCCCTTTAACAGTGGGTGAACGAGGGAGAACAACAATAACTGCATTTACCAGAATGCCTGGCAATGTTTACTTCCTCCTCCGCAACACACAAGCCACTCAAGCTGTCGTCTCAGACACAAACCCACACAACGGGACAAGACAGCAGTTCTCATTCATCGGAGCACACACACACCAAAGTTCCGCCACATGAATCTCACAGTGACAAATCGGCAGAGCCACAGAGGCACTAGATCAGTGTGCACCATCGGCAAAATACACTAGCCTAGCCACAAGCTAGCGCCAAACATTTAAGCACAACGTTCATTCATTTAGCCAGCATTCCCCAACAACCCTGTGTACATGCATATATTATCGGCAGGCTGCATTAGCAGCCAGCAGCCAACGTGATACATTACATTGTGTTTATAGGTGACATAGCCAAGTTAATTTACTAATTAAGGTTACTTTACCAACGGGCGATGTGATCCTGTCAGAGCTCTGGTTAGAATGACAATCAGCCACCATTTAAAAAGGCAGCTGGGCCAACTGCGCATGCTCACAAGCAGAACACCTGTTAAATTATTTAGACTAATTTACATGGATCTGATCCTTACATTAAATAAACCAAAAGTCTTGACAGTCGTCAATGAGTTGCTTCCAGTCAACATGCACGAAACAGATACATTTTTTATACATACATTTCCATTTTATACCGTGATGAATATCAATATATTTCTAGAGCGTTCTGTCTCATCTAAATAAACCCCAGCAAAGCAAGCTTGAATGTATTTCCTTAGAAATCGTGCCATTTGTCGCTTGATTTATGAATATAAAACCTGGACCGGACTGATTTTTTTGCTGCACAGTCCCAACCAATCTCATCCAATGATGTGCAATACCATCCGGGAGACGATAGGGGGCGGTATTTGCCCTTTGCGAGCTCAGACCCAGTCCCAATGATAACGTCAGGCTGGATGGATGAAAAATGAATGGATATCGCTAATAAAAGAAATATGGATTAAAACCCGGATTTTCTCGGGTTTGGTGCCCAGAGCATGGCGAGTTAACACGGACTATCTTGGGTTTGGCCTCCAGTGAGTTAATATTCCACTGAAGGATTACAGATCCTTACATCCAGCTCCTCTGGTGAGAGCATAATCTCCCCCACTCTGGAATGTGCATCTGTGACCAAGCTCAGGCCATGCACCCAGAAATACTTTGACCTGATGACCTGTGTGATCTGATGACAAAGTGCATGCATGGCTGTATCGGGCCTCCGGCCACAGGCCATTGAGAAGGAGCAAACCTGAACATAGTATATCCCTAAACCAGTACTTGTCGGATCATCCATTATTAACCAGTGGCTCCCTAAATTTGGAATTCCCACATAGTATAAAAGCCATGGTTGTTTGTCATTTAGGAGGCTCTCAGCCCCATGGAGGGCTGGTCTCCAGGACTGTTTCTCTTCTCCGTGTGTTCCAGACAATAAAAACCACAGATTGAATTCACCTTTGTCTCCTGAATCTCTGTTCAGCCGGCTCATACATATCAATCAAAATAATATAGACCATATAGACCTGTTTGCTGTGTACGTCAGACTCTGTGTGCGTGAGCATCAAGTGGGCAAAATAAACGGAATCCTGGTCAGAACAACGGGGCAGACTACAATATATTTGCATTTGTTAGTGTGGTAACATTGACTGTGGATTTCATAATCCATATGTCTATAATTAGAGAAACCATATGCAAAACACTGGGGTGCTCTAAGGCAGGGGTTCCCAAACTTTTCAGGCCAGGGCCCAGAAAATAAGGCGTCAGAGAGCCGCGGCCCAATGCACATCGTCAGGCTTTTTTTTTTTTTTTTTTTTGCCAGGCGACCGATTTTTTAAGCCAAATATCACTTCAATCCTATTAAGTTAGTTCAAGTTAGTTATTCATTTATATGTGCTATTTATGAGAGGGCTAACTTGTTGCAAAATAATAATGATAATAATCATAGCCTCATTAAAATACTATTGTTGCTTCGGTTGTTTTCAGCGTTTTATGTGCATAATCTGTTATTTAGTTTGAAATGTTCGTTGAAATAAGTAGATTTTTCATTTTAGTTTATTTATTAAGTTAATATAAAACCATATAGTCACATTTTAGAATACAATAGAATAGAATTTTAGAATACAACTAGAAACACTGTCCTGGCCTGATTCTAAGTTCAGTGACCTGACAAAAAAATTATAATAATTTTTTATTTTTTATTTTTTTTAATCAGTTCGCGGCCCACCCGTGGCTGCTCGCGGCCCACCTTTGAGTCGCGACCCCGACTTTGGGAACCACTGCTCTAAGGAACTGTTTTGAGCCCAGGTGAAACCCCCACTGTTGTTGAAACTGTATTTAGACAGCCATTCCCAACCCCCACTCAAACAGATGTACTCAACTAGAACAAAAGGAACTGGAAAGTCACACCCACAGAAGGAAACAGTCACTCACCCCACTCTAAACAAGATGTATTCTTGTTAGTAGATTTCAGCAGAGACCAGCCTAGACTGGTTAACCAGAAGAATGTGCTTACAGAAGGTTAAGACTGTATGTAAATATAAGTCACACCCAGCGCCTAACAGATTACAGGCAGAGAAACAGACCTAACTTGCTTTTGCTAAGAGTTCATGGAAACTAATTCACAAACAAGTTATCTATTAATCAACTGTTTAGTATCAAAATGCACGCAAAAGAGTAGAAACTGTGATAATACTGGAAGAGTGTAATTCATAATCCACTAGAGATATTTGGGTAAAATTTTTAAATAGGAGATGCCTCTGTGGAAGAAAGCCACAGACCCCCTGGACTGAGGAAGACCTGAGCAGCAAAGGAGGGGGGCCAAAAGCAGACCCCTCTGTTTACTAAAGGACAACACCCGATGAGCAGCAAAGGAGGGGGAGGCAGCTAGCCCCCACAAAGGAAATCAGGGGGGGCGGACCGCCTCCCAGAAGACCAACCTGATTGGACCAAAACGTACTACTAGACTTATTATTGGTGGAAATTAGAGTATTTAACAGAGAGCGCGGTGTTAGAGAGACAGGCCAGCCCCCCCTGGGACTGCGTCCTCTCTCAACCGCTCCCACCAGAGACTGCTGATTTTCATGTGAGTAAACTGTATGGAGTAATCACTGTTTGTGATATATAGATTTAGATGCCTATCTGAAACCAGGTTTACTCATGTGTAAATGCTCAGTAAAGATTCTCTATTTTATTTATGTTAACATGACTGTTTTAGGGGCATATTGGGTTTGATGTGCAAACCTTATTAATCCTTTGTACAACATTTGTTAATGTACTCTGAAATAATCCTTGTATGTGAAAAGCAACCTTCTAATTCACTCTGAGCCCAGAGGCAAAATAAATAAGGAGTTTTTTAACCATAGTTTCCTTCTTTGCCTGGCCTGCACAGTTTATTTCTCTATCAGTAGAGAAAGACCATTTGTATCATTATGACCTTCTTCCTTTTCCAGATAGCAATCTCATTGTACTGCAAATCACCTTAGATATTGATTAGAATATACCACAGAATTGGTGTTGTTTTAAGACCCGTTCTGCATTGTTCACATATTGAGAGCAAGCAGTAAAAAAGGACCGGGGGTTGGGTTTGCAGTGCAGGGTTGTTGCTGTCTGGAAGGGGAGGACGGAGCCAGTAGCCACCAGTTGGGGCCCAGGCGTGGGTGTTGTTTTTGCGTACAGGGGGGTGGGACGGTAAAGCAGGGATGAGTTCTATTACGTTAAAGAAAAAAGCAGCGCTCCCAGATTGTTTAAGTCTGTATCGGCCAAGGTTAGGAAGTCAAAATCACAACATTGACTCTTATTTGGCGGTGAGGACGGGAATCTAAGAGGAGCGCAGATGTTTAAGTTAAGCTCAACCGCAATCCTAGACAGAAGCACAGAAGTTAAGCTCAGCCATGCTGCTAAATAGGGGCACAGAAATTTAAGAGACCAGGACCGTGTCTGACACAGAAGTTTAAGAGACCAGGAACGTGCTTCTAGATGGGAGAGTAGATATTGAAATGACCAGGAACGTGCTTTCAAGAAGAGGTTGTTAAGCACTGATGTAAGAGAGGAAAGAAAGGGACTTGATTAGTAAATACAACCCAATATTGTGTGGAAATGCTACAGTATGGATTAGGGAATAGCGTGGGATTATAGTACTGTCTGATAATTGCGGCCGTTGAACGTGTCGTAAATCAATACGGGGCTATGAAGAGTACATTTAGATGTAAATGGGTTCGAAATCAGGCTTGCGTTTGGACAAGAATTATGGCGAAAACAAATAGATGAGTATGGCTGTCCGAACTCCTGGAGAAGGAGGTGGACGGGCTCGCACCTAGTGATGGTTGTATTAATGGAAGGAACTTAATTTGACCATGTCCCGCTAATTCTCTCTCCTGGCGGGCTGAGAGAGGTGGGGGAAATGGTGCAATAGTATGTTGTTACATGCCTCCTGTTGGACAATGGTTAGTAGAGTCGAGACGAAATAGGTTGGTGCAGAGGGAATTACGATATTGGTTTTAATCAAGTAGCCGCCGGGCCATGGATGACGTAGTGAAAGGCGTAATCGTTATGAAGTTGGATAAACATGCTTAAAATATTGAGACCGACACCAAAAGTAGCCTGTGTGATACAATATAGCTTTTGACTTTAGCTTGCGATTTTGTTCAAGCTTTGGGTAAGGGATGGGCATTTTTTGGTTGCCTAAGAGCAATAGGGGACCTACAAAAATGATAACCAAATAGTATCCTGCTGAAAGGGGTGTTTATCTGGACGATTATCACGTCGTGCGTGGGCTTGTAGATGTGTGTGGAGTTAAGGCCGGCCGGCTGAGAGGATAAAAAAGGAGGGAATGTTGTTGTTGCTGTTGAACGATTGGATGAAAGAAGTGAGCACTTATGAATGAGAGTTTGTGTGTAAGCAGGGGGTAAATGGGTTTAGTACTTATGAATGAATGCGTGTATGTATGATTTTTCAAAAGTACTGTTATATAGTTCTCGTGTGGGGATGCGCGTGTAATTTGTATCCGTCTGGGTAGCGTTGAACTGGATGGATGCGCGGATCTTGAACATCACATAACGCGCGGTTCCCGGGAGCGCATAGAACCTCACATCAGGCTGGCTAGCTACTTAGCTGGTATGAGCGTTTGGGGGATAACGCCGTGATAAGGGCTTGTGCAATGTTATGATTAGAAGCGGTGTGGTAATGGGATATTGTTGAGTGGAGCGATTGTTTAATAATGACGTTGATTGAGAGTTGTTTGCAAAAGTAGGACGCTTCGGTTGTGATGTTGTATGACTCTGGGCGAGGGCACCGCGGTGCACCCTTGGGAAACGGAGAGCTGGCTATCAGAGCTAAGCTAAGCTACCTATGCTAAGCTAAGCTAACGGGGCTATTGAGCTAAACTGTGCTAACAATGCTGATGTGTAGGGTACGGATGATTCTTTTCATGTTGTATGAACGTACGTTATTATGTTTTGTACTACGTGTGACGTAGGGTTGCGTTATACTGGAGACAGTTGACATTGTTTTGTGTAGAGTCTGTAGCATTATGCAACTTGTGACCGCCAGCGGCGGGATAGCAGAGAACGACTTCCGTATTTGACAGGGAGCGTCGTAGCGGCCATTTTGGACTTCTCAGTTTGACAGGAAGTGCCGTAGCTGCCATTTTTGGACACGTGACCGGATTTTTGACAGGAAGCCCCGTAGCGGCCATTTTAGTTGTAGTTTTTTATCGTCTTGTTCCGTTGTCTAATGGCGGAGGGAGAGAAATGTGTGCAGCTCTGGTTAATGAGATTGGTAAGTGGTTTGTATTTTTGCTTTGTGTTGTAAACAATGATCTGGGAGTGGTTTTGGTTGTGTTACTACAAGTTTTGTGTAGCAAGAAGGGGGAGTTGTACATGTGGGGTGATTACAATAGGGGACACAGTTGAGAGTTGTAGGCTGCAGACAATGCAGTGAGTCTATTAAGGTGAAATGATTCAATGGATACATTGTTTGGATCTAGTTAAAACTCACAACTTAGCTACTCTGGGTAAATGTATCATTAATAATAGGAACATATATATACATTGGACCTGTAAACTAGGCAATGTTAGTTCACACAAGTGTATATTCTTGACCAAGTGGGGTCTGAGAGGAGCTGTAGGAAAGCGCTCTACACTGAAAAGGACATATTGCTTGCATTATGTTTAATTAATACATCTGCATTAAAATCATATATCACATGGGTACAGAGGTAACATTCCCAGGGAATCTGGTTTACAACTCTTTGAGTCTTAGCATGTTGGAACTAACCACTGATAATGTTTTATTTCTAACGAGTGACGTTTGATAAAATGCTTATATTTGTAATGTGCATGAATATTGTTGTGTTATATTGCAAATTTTAAAACTGTTTAGAGTGCAATTGTTTTGAGATAAATGATGTTGTGTTTATGCTTGTATAGAAAATGTTGGAGTGAGATTGTAATTTTTAATACATTGTTGATGTGGTTAGGATCATGTTTACATTTAATGCTTGATACAAGCCTCTGAATCATGGGGGATGATAATTTATTGATGGAGGCTTGCTGTGTTGGAATACGATTTTATTGCTGCAATGACACATTTTTGATAATGATTAACTGACTCTGTTTACAATTATTGGATGTATGTTTTGATAGCTGTGGGATTGCTTTCATTCCATAGTTTCACTGTGGTTAAGATAAGTGTTATTGTCTGTAGGTTTGACTGAAACAGGCAACTGTATGTTAATTTTACCTCTGAGGAGGGGAGATTAGCCTTCTCCCTAGAAGTGCAGGAATGTGTGTATAACCCTTTGTTGATTACAGGAAATGATAGGGCTTTGTATGCCCAAGGGCCAACAGGGCCTCAGGGGAGACTGTATTATAGGTCACAAGGGGGGATGGTAAACAGATGCGGTTTATGACGATGCAGAGAAGCAGAGAGTAGAATAGGTTTTAAACCAGGGGGGATGGTAAACCTGTTGTTTATGGTCGCTGTTACACTCACAGAAGGGACCTAGTCTATCTTTACAACAGGAAGACAGGTCGGAGGTGAAGATTGCAGAGCACAGTTGGAGAAGAGATAACGGTGGATGTATTTTTACACCAGGGCCGTGAACCATGATCAAAGGCAGTATGAGGGTGATAGTATTACAGAACAGGAAGATGAGACAAAGTGCTAATTCAGGACAGCTGAGTGAGTGAGTGAGAAGATCAATAAGATGGCCAGTTCAGACGCAGTTATGACGTTGAATGACTAACTATTTGATTAGTAGGAATAGCGTTAGGCTCTCAGGACACTGGGTATGTTTTGAGGTTCTATCGTTGAGGGGGTTCCCAGACTTCCTCTGGATGTTAGGTGTAAAAAATACAGTGAGAACTGTATGGTATAAGAAAGGAAAGTGTGCACTGAATTGGCAGTGAAGTTGAGAGCAGGAGAGTTAGAAGTAGAAGAGGGAGAAACAACTAACCATTGTTTGTCTGTCTGTTGGTTGATTAACGAGTGTATGAGAGAGAGTTTGAAAGTATTTGTTTATGATATGTGTAATATATGTTGAAAGCGATGGTGTTTGCAGAAGAAAATGTTAAATGATCAGTGACTGTGGAAGATTGAGATGTTGTCTGTTTTTGTCTATGTCCTTTTGATTTCAGTGAATGATTGAGGCTGTTGATGACGTCGTAAACCGATTCTGTTATCTAGTTAAGGCCTAACAATAGACAGGATGTTAGATCTTGTGTCGGGATCAGATGTCAGCTGGGTGAGCCAGCAGACCACTTTTAGTATAATAATAATAATAATAATTTAGGACCTGCTCCGAGGTCACCATTTGGCACACATGCGAACCATGCATACAATGCGTATCTGCGATTAACCCATCCCGTCGTCCTTCCCCCCCAAGGGCAGCCGGGAGCAGACAGGCGCCACGTGAGCCGCGCCAGGGGACCAATCCAAGTGCTCCTGTCCGTCTTCGTCAAGGACGCCACAGCGTTAGCGATCTTGTTGTTGTGCATGTTTTTCCATTGGGTTTATCTTATCGGGGGGGGAAACCCTTGCGAGCACGGGGAGAACATGCAAACTCCACACAGAAAGGCCTGGGAGATACCCCACCTGGGTAACTGGCATCATGGAAACCTGGTCCCCAAGCGGGATTCGAACCCTGGACCTTCTTGCTGTGAGGCGACAGTGTTAACCACTACACCACCGTGCCAATAGTATAAGTCATATCTAGGTAAAATAAAACAATAACGACGTTAATGAGTAGTAAGGCTGTTATCTTGTCTATCAGAATAAGAAGGATATCAAACCACTTGGGTTATACCACAAATAGACCTGGGAATTATTGTCGCTTATCATTTGTTTCATATCATTTGTTTTACTGAAGGAGTTTATTTTATTACTTTCATTTGATTTGATTTCTTTTGAATGTTTTGTATGGATGAGGTATTGAATTTCAATTTTTAGATTTCTTTTCTATTTTAATCTTTGATTGAGTGGACTGAAATGCGTTTGAATGGAGCCTGTAGACTGCAGTAGAATAGAGACTACTGGAATCAGAGGTGTCAGATTAGGGCATGACTGATTGTTCCATTTGAGTGAGGTGTGGAGTGTGTGTGTGTGTGTGTGAGAATTGCAGCAGGAGGGATAAGGATGAGTGCATGTGATGTTTGGAGCTTGTTATATTTATTCCGTTAATGTTTTTAAATATGCGTGGATATTTCACAAATGGGGACGCCGCAACAGGGTGGTGTGTGTTTATTGGAGTGTATGACTTTGTTTGATTTTCTTTTTCTTTTGTGTTTTAATCTATTTTTTCATGATCTGGTGGGGGAGAACTGGTGAAGGCTGAAATACATTTACATTTTACATTTAGTCATTTAGCTGACGCTTTTATCCAAAGCGACTTACAAGTTCTGTACGACAAGCCATCAGGAAGGGCACAACTCTATCAGCTGAGTAACAATGTTCATCAAAGTGTTGAGTGCTACAGTGTAGGTTAGTTTATTAGGACAAGTGCATGACAGTATGGTTAGTTAGGGTTAGATATTTTTTTTCTTTTCTTTTTTTAATTCAGATAATGGTTGAAGAAGTGCGTCTTTAGTCGACGGCGAAAGATTGGACGTGTTTCGGCTGTCCTAACTGGGGTGGGTAGTTCATTCCACCATTGTGGGGCAAGGATTGAGAATAGGCGACTTCTCTTTGATGACCCTCCCGGAGCTTGGATAGGAGTAGGTCTGAGGCGGCCAGAAGATGCAGAGCGTAGGGGTCTTGAGGGTGTGTAGTTAGAGACCATTGACCGGAGGTAGGCGGGAGCAGTTCCCTTTGCCGTACGGTAAGCTAGGTCGAGGGCCTTGAAGCGGATTCGTGCAGCAATGGGGAGCCAGTGCAGGTCCCTAAGAAGTGGGGTGACATGGGCCGACTTCGGTAGGTTTGCGATCAGGCGGGCCGCTGCGTTCTGAATGAGTTGAAGAGGCTTAGTGGCAGTGGCCGGGAGGCCAGCGAGCAGTGCGTTGCAGTAGTCGAGGCGGGAGATGACTGTTGATTGGACGAGGAGTTGGGTGGCTTATTTTGTCAGGAAGGGGCGGATCCTTCTGACGTTGCTCAGGAGGAATCGGCAGGTTCTGGTTGTCGCTGCGATGTGAGCAGAGAAGTTCAACTGGTCGTCGAGGACAACACCAAGGTTCTTGGCGGTCGGGGACGCGGTCACAGCTGCATTCTCGACTGTGATGGAAAGGTCGGTCAGGGGGGAGGATTTGGCCGGCAGGTGGAGCAATTCTGTTTTGCTTAGGTTCAGTTTGAGGTGGTTGGTCGTCATCCAGGCGGAGATGTCGGACAGATAGGCCGAGATCCGCTCAGAGACGTGGATATCTGAGGGAGGGAAGGAGAGGAAGAGTTGAGTATCGTCGGCATAACAGTGGTAGGAGAAGCCATGAGACATGATAATGTTACCCAGTGATTTAGTGTAGAGGGAGAAGAGAAGGGGTCCTAAAACCGAGCCCTGGGGGACACCCGTCCGCAGGGGGCGGGTGGCCGACAGGGTCCCTCTCCATGACACTTGGTAGGAGCGGTCATTGAGGTATGATGACAACCATGTCAGCGCAGAGCCAGCCACTCCCATTCCTGCGAGGGCCGCGAGGAGGATCTGGTGGTTGACTGTGTCGAAGGCTGCAGATAGATCTAGGAGAATCTAGGAGAATCAAATACGTCAGAACAGGATGTCAAATGAGCTAAGTAGTTCATTTTCACATTTGTATGGATTATCAAAATGGCTTCTCTTACAAGTATGTTGAATTGTTGTGTAAAAGGATTTGCATTGTGCTTTGTCTCTTCACAGCTCAGTGTGGGAGGGAATGCAGGACGACCCAGGGGAGACAAGATCAATACATTACATTAGAATATACGACGCGGTAACGTAGAACTTCATCTTCCCTGTTTCTTTTCAGTCCGGTGGTGGTTGATTACCAAATTGTCCAAAGAGGATTCTTGTATACAGGAACCCCCGCCCGCTACAGAACCCCTGAGGGGGGGCCAGGTTGAATTTATGTGGTGAACAGATGTGGTACGAGTTTTGGAAAAATTTCCAGGCTAATGAGAACCGTCTGCGACAGGTGGTCATGGGATAAAAGATGACTGGACCTGAGGAATGTGACCTGGCCTGAGACATGGCTGCGGCTGTTAGCTGCCAAGCAAAGGGGGGGGGCGGAGCCGGTCTGAGGGCTGAGCAGAAAATGGGTGGACGAGATCCTCTGAGGTATTATGATGTTTGGTTGGACTGTAGGGAACAGGGAAATGACTGAACAGATACTGATGGTCTTTGTTTTGTGCACATGTGATTTGATAGGAAGCACAGACAGAGGGCGGATAGATTAACACAACGCAGGGTAAGAACATACACATCGATTAGGGTCAAAGTGAGGAGAGATAGTGAAAAAAGAAATTTTCTCATTTGGGTGTCTGCTTTCCCCGCCCGAACTGAAGCTGTGGAGACCAAGGTGGTAAGGTTATGACCGTTATGTGGTCATAAAGGGGGGAGGATAGATAGGAGAGCCAATTGATGAATTATGCAAGATGTGATTGAACTATTGTTTAAGAAAGAATTAGCAGGAAGAAAATATGAATGAAAAGTAAATATTGTGATGCTAATGTGTGTTGTCTCTCAACCAGATCATCTAAAGAGTGTGGGAACAAACTTTCCTGTAGATTAAGAATACTGGGTATTAAATGGGTGATTTTTAGATTAAATGTGTAATTAAATGTGTGATTTTTAGATTAAAACTATTTTAATTGTGTTTAGCATATTCAAAGTTTTTGATTAAAAAGAAAAAAGTAGGCCTTTGGCTATGAGCCTTGAGGAGCAAAAGCTCATTGATGATATGTACCAAAGAAAAATGAAAATTGAGAAAAATTGGAAAAATTTATGATTTTAAATTTAAAAATGAAAAATATTGTATGGTTAGTATGTATAGAAGTGTACTGGTTATGACAATATTAATTGTCAAAGTGAGGAATGTGGTAACATTGACCATATGTCTATAATTAGAGAAACCATATGCAAAACACTGGGGTGTTCTAAGGAACTGTTTTGAGCCCAGATGAAACCCCTGCTGTTGTTGAAACTGTATTTAGACAGCCATTCCCAACCCCCACTCAAACAGATGTACTCAACTAGAACAAAATGAACTGGAAAGTCACACCCACAGAAGGAAACAGTCACTCACCCCACTCTAAACAAGATGTATTCTTGTTAGTAGATTTCAGCAGAGACCAGCCTAGACTGGCTAACAAGAAGAATGTGCTTACAGAAGGTTAAGACTGTATGTAAATATAAGTCACACCCAGCGCCTAACAGATTACAGGCAGAGAAACACAGACCTAACTTGCTTTTGCTAAGAGTTCATGGAAACTAATTCACAAACAAGTTATCTATTAATCAACTGTTTAGTATCAAAATGCACGCAAAAGAGTAGAAACTGTGATAATACTGGAAGAGTGTAATTCATAATCCACTAGAGATATTTGGGTAAAATGTTTAAATAGGAGATGCCTCTGTGGAAGAAAGCCACAGACCCCCTGGACTGAGGAAGACCTGAGCAGCAAAGGAGGGGGGCCAAAAGCAGACCCCTCTGTTTACTAAAGGACAACACCCGACGAGCAGCAAAGGAGGGGGGGGCAGCCAGCCCCCACAAAGGAAATCAGGGGGGGCAGACCGCCTCCCAGAAGACCAACCTGATTGGACCAAAACGTACTACTAGACTTATTATTGGTGGAAATTAGAGTATTTAACAGAGAGTGCGGTGTTAGAGAGACAGGCCAGCCCCCCCTGGGACTGTGTCCTCTCTCAACCGCTCCCACCAGAGACTGCTGATTTTCATGTGAGTAAACTGTATGGAGTAATCACTGTTTGTGATATATAGATTTAGATGCCTATCTGAAACCAGGTTTACTCATGTGTAAATGCTCAGTAAAGATTCTCTATTTTATTTATGTTAACATGACTGTTTTAGGGGCATATTGTGTTTGATGTGCAAACCTTATTAATCCTTTGTACAACATGTGTTAATGTACTCTGAAATAATCCTTGTATGTGAAAAGCAACCTTCTAATTCACTCTGAGCCCAGAGGCAAAATAAATAAGGAGTTTTTGAACCATAGTTTCCTTCTTTGCCTGGCCTGCACAATTTATTTATCTATCAGTAGAGAAAGACCATTTGTATCATTATGACCTTCTTCCTCTTCCAGATAGCAATCTCATTGTACTGCAAATCACCTTAGATATTGATTAGAATATACCACATTAGCCATGCTAGGGATCTAAACAATCAATCCATGCCAACGCTAGATATGTAAAAGGTGAAAGACTCACACTCACAGCCATGCTGATTTGGCTAAATGACATCCAGCCGTTTACGTATAAGATAAGATATTCCTTCATCGATCCCCTTGGGGGAAATTCAGGCATCATAGCAGCATGGGGGGGGGGGTTACAGGTAGTAAAAACAACACAAGCAGTGTAAACAAATAAGTCAATAATTTACTATCTAACTAACTGAAATATACAGTATTCACAGTATCACATAAGGTGCAGTATGCATACGGTAGTGTTATAATTTACTATCTAACTAACTGAAATGAAATATACAGTATTCACAGTATCACAGTATTCACATAAGGTGCAGTATGCATACGGTAGTGTTATTGTCCTTTTTAGCTTCCTATTAGTTCTAGTTGGATGTCTGGCAGCAGTCCCTGCCCACTGTTGTGGAGCCTGATGGCCGCTGGTATGAAGGACTGACCGAGGCGGTTAGTTGAGTGTCAGGGGGGTATGAGTCTGTGGCTGAACGTGCTTCTCATCTTGGCTAGCTCCTCGTAGAGGGGGTGGGAGGGATTCTCCAGGATAGTAGCCAGCTTCCTTCTCATCCCCCTCTCTGCCATCACCTCTAGTCCGACCAGCTCGACTCCCACCACGGAGCTAGCCTTCCTCACCAGCTTGTTGGTGTCCCTCGAGTTGGTGTGGCCCCCCCCAGCATGCCACAGCATAGAAGCGGACGCTGGCCACTACCGACTGGTAGAATGACTGCAGAAGTCTATTGCAAACATCGAAGGACCTGACTCTCCTCAGGAAGAACAGCCTGCTCTGTCCCTTCCTGTAGAGGGCCTCTGTGTTGTCCGACCAGTCCAGTTTATTGTTCAGGTGTACCCCAAGGAACTTATATGAAACTACTTTTAGTCAGGCGAGTGTCATGGTTTCTCCATAGAGGCCCGTTGTACTTTTTTAGTGCAGCGGCTATCGCAGGGAGTGGGCAACTTAGTCACGTGACTCAGTTGGTATTGCTGATTGGCTCGAACACGGTATATGTTTGTAGCAGTGAACAGGAACAGCGAACAGGTCTATAGACATAGACGCATGCGTAGTTCGGGAGTAGGTGCGAAAAAGTGACTATAGATCGACTTGGGATTGGTCTCTCCGTGTTCAGGAGACTTGTTACAAAGGATCAGATTAAACCGAATATATATATTTATTTATTGATATATATTGCATAGTATTTGTATATCGTTTGATATCCCTTGTATATTCCTTGTACATATACACGGAATATCCCTTTAGCCCAGACCATAATAGTTCATTCTCCTATTGGACAGCGGTCCACCGGCGCCAGGGACCGGCCTCCGGAGCCAGGTTCAAAGTCACCGTCAAGATGTGTCTGGACATGCCCGCCCTTGCCCAGGGATACGCGACAGAAATGAGATTGGAACTAGTTTGTTCACCGTGCGTATAAATACGGCGCAGGTGAATGTAGAAGCCCCTTAGCCCCTTACCTCCGTACCCTTCGTCCTTAGTATGTTACCGATAAGTTGAAGCCTCACCCACGATACAACGTGCGGTGAAGTATGGCCTGTTTGGCCCCAGAATAGAGTATTGAGACCGCGTGCGAATTAATAACTGAATTGTCAGAGTTTGGCGCTATACCGTCGAGTGCGACATATTTCTATTAAGTCTTTAATAGTCTATTTGTGTATAGTGTATCGTGCGGTTAGAATTCTACAGTGACCAGCATCTCCAACGCTTTCTCGTATTAGCTAGAGTTCTTATCCAGGCTGGGCCGACCGCATGGCGCTTTCACCCGAGGAGACCTAGGCGATAACCGTATGGACATGTACACTGGATTAATCTACCCGACGACTACATAGCCCTTTGCGGCTGGAATATATTTGCTTTGGTCCTGTGATTTATGGAGCGGATAATCGCAGACGCCTGCACGTGTTGGATTTACCCCGAGAGGAGTCAAGTCGAGTCGGCGCCCAGAGAGCCTGAGGCCGACTAGCTTTCTTCACTGTGGAGCTACAGCCTACAAGAGAACCAAGCTGTATTCGTCTGTGGATCAAGAGGCTACTGCACCGGCTTCTGTACCTGAAGTCTCCCTAGTCATCGTTGACCAGACGTCCTACTACCGACAGATCTTCTACCCCCCCTGCTGGCTTACAACCAGTGGGAACTCCTTCCAGTATCTTCCGCTATATTACTAGTGTACCATAGATATAATTCCCTAAGATTCAGGTTGTATAATTACCTCCTGCGTAACCAGAGAATGGACATTCGTTATTGATTTGCCTACGCATACTCCTTTGCCTTACAAGTGCATTCAAAGAATAATGTAAAGTATCCTATGTACCTTTTGCTCCATTAAATACTTGATTAATACCTTTGACTGGAACCGATTTCATTGTGGGAAGTGTTCATCATATTCATATATCGTGTACTGTATGGCCAGTAATTAAAGTACATAAAGCGGTAGTGGTTTAATGATACCATACTTATCAATACAGTCAGGGAATTGTACCCCTCAGTTACAAGACTCATGCGTATAAAAGTCTTATTGGATCATGTCTCCAGCACCCCCACACAGCCGTAGCTACAACCACTTAATGTCAAGGCTCTCATCCACATTCATTCACCCCCCCCCCCCCCCCCCCCCGCTCTCTCCTCCATGAGCTCAATGTAACGCGGAAGTGCAGTGGTCTATCGGCTAACTCTGTTTTTAAGTTGTCAGAGGAACAATGGTTTCAGACGTTATTCACTCTCCCAAGTGATTGGGATTTCCTTTACAGCTGCTGTGCATGGGCTGTCAACACAATGTCATAATGGAGTTACTGTATCTGGTTATTCAGTAGATAAGGGTTCAATTTATACTGGAGAAAGCAAGTCAGGGAGTTAGCTAATGTAGGTAGATTATATTAGATTAAAATGTATTCTCATCATACAGCACAAGTACAGTACAACAGAGTTTGGCATCCAACCAGACTGCAAATGTAACAGTAAAGTGCAACAGCAATATACAATGTACAGGTGATTAAATTGGGTATAAGCTATATAAATGAGTACTACTGAGTAATAGTGCTAATCAGATGTATGTACAGAGTTGTAGTATTAATATGTACAGTGATAAAGACACTGGTAGTAAGTCATACTGTCCAGCAGCGTAACTAGTAAGGGATGTGTGTGTGTGTGTGTGTGTGTGTGTGTGTGTGTGTGTGTGTGTGTGTGTGTGTGTGTGTGTGTGTGTGTGTGTGTGTGTGTGTGTGTGTGTGTGTGTGTGTGTGTGTGTG
>NC_140183.1:60087862-60160362 GCF_963971535.1 Notolepis coatsorum
CCGGCAGCGTGTCCTTGAGCAAGACACTTAACCCCTAATTGCTCCTGATGAGCAGGTTGGCACCTTGCATGGTCGCCTCCCGCGTCGGTGTGAGTGACTGGGTGAATGTGAGGAACAAATTGTAAAGCACTTTGGGTAAACGCTCTATATAAATGCACCATTTACCATAATAATGAAGTAGAAAATGGAAGGGTTGGGTACCGAACTCTGTACTTTTATTAAGGGTACCGACCGAATTATGTTGGTACTACCGAGTACTGATTAATATTAGATCAAACGCCAAAAGCCCTTCTCCCTTTCTGTGTGTGTGTGTGTGTGTGTGTGTGTGTGTGTGTGTGTGTGTGTGTGTGTGTGTGTGTGTGTGTGTGTGTGTGTGTGTGTGTGCACGCACGCGGCGCGTGCATCCCATCTCATGATGAGGTCAGAGAAGTTTGATAGTATTTACTGAGGATGGCCAGATAATGTTGATATTTAAACATAAAAAATTATAATACATAATAAATGTATACATGCAACATAAAAAATGGTTGCAGGAACGGTTTGGGAGAGGGAGGTAGAGAGGGGGTTTAGTTTGTGTGGTGTGTTAACAATGTTGAAATTGAGAAGTTTAGGCTTAGTTTAGTTTTACAACTGAAATGGGGCTCAGGGGGGAGATGTGGGGCTCAGGGGGAGACGTGGGGCTCAGGGGGGAGACGTGGGGCTCAGGGGGGAGATGTGGGGCTCAGGGGGAGATGTGGGGCTCAGGGGGGAGATGTGGGGCTCAGGGGGAGACGTGGGGCTCAGGGGGGAGACGTGGGGCTCAGGGGGGAGATGTGGGGCTCAGGGGGAGACGTGGGGCTCAGGGGGGAGACGTGGGGCTCAGGGGGGAGACGTGGGGCTCAGGGGGGAGATGTGGGGCTCAGGGGGAGATGTGGGGCTCAGGGGGAGACGTGGGGCTCAGGGGGGAGATGTGGGGCTCAGGGGGAGACGTGGGGCTCAGGGGGGAGACGTGGGGCTCAGGGGGGAGATGTGGGGCTCAGGGGGAGATGTGGGGCTCAGGGGGAGACATGGGGCTCAGGGGGGAGATGTGGGGCTCAGGGGGGAGATGTGGGGCTCAGGGGGGAGATGTGGGGCTCAGGGGGAGATGTGGGGCTCAGGGGGGAGATGTGGGGCTCAGGGGGAGACGTGGGGCTCAGGGGGGAGATGTGGGGCTCAGGGGGGAGATGTGGGGCTCAGGGGGGAGATGTGGGGCTCAGGGGGGAGACGTGGGGCTCAGGGGGGAGATGTGGGGCTCAGGGGGGAGATGTGGGGCTCAGGGGGAGATGTGGGGCTCAGGGGGGAGATGTGGGGCTCAGGGGGAGATGTGGGGCTCAGGGGGAGACGTGGGGCTCAGGGGGGAGACGTGGGGCTCAGGGGGGAGACGTGGGGCTCAGGGGGGAGACGTGGGGCTCAGGGGGGAGATGTGGGGCTCAGGGGGAGATGTGGGGCTCAGGGGGGAGACGTGGGGCTCAGGGGGAGACGTGGGGCTCAGGGGGCGACCGGATATCCCCCGGGTGAGGAGATCCTTCCATATGCTCCTCCCCTCCTCCTCCCCCTCCCATCCCTCCTCCCCCCCTCGCCAGTAGCCCTCCTGGGCTGTCTCCGCCTGCAGGTGAAGTCATTACCCAATGTGGACAATGGATGTCACTGGGCTGCTGCCATGCCTCCCTGACAGGCTTCTCCCCACGCTGGGCACCGGGGGCTGCCATCATGTAGAATATATACTGTACCCGATTCCAACACCGAGGTTATATTAAGAAAGGTCCTACGTGATGATTATTACAGCGCTGCCGCGGTGAAACCTGTCCACACTAAAGCCGGGAAGGATTGGTTTGTGCATATGGGTGCAATCATACAGCGAACGCCCACAGCGAGCTATATTCAACTCATCTGGCTTCTGTCACATAGTCCTCCTCTGCGCTGCCTCCTTTGTGGAAGTAAATCTAATAATATCCATTCATGTGGTAATTAAGGCACGTAAACGGATACAAAGTTACGTTTATTTTTTCGATAATGGCACACGTGCGCCGCGCTTAAAGGGGAACTATGGCCATTTTCTGAGTTCATAAGTGTTATTACAG
Organism: Notolepis coatsorum; assembly: GCF_963971535.1. Lineage (NCBI taxonomy): Eukaryota > Metazoa > Chordata > Actinopteri > Aulopiformes > Paralepididae > Notolepis > Notolepis coatsorum. The sequence goes on from NC_140183.1 coordinate 60,089,962, forward strand.
TGGCTCAGGAGGTAGAGCAGGTCATCTGGTCATTAGAAGGTGCACTTTACTGTTACATTTACACTCTGGTTGGATGCCAAACATATTTTCGTTGTACTGTAGTCTACTTGTGCTGTATAATGACAATACATTTGAATCTAATCTAATCTAATCGAATCTAATCTAATCATCGTCTATGGAGCGGTTTCAGACTTAATACTTGATGACGTCACACTTTGAGTTTTAGCTAGTTAACAATGCAACACATTGCAGACGATGGTAATAACCTGTTTAAATGACGGGTCATAAACTAGGAGATGGCTGATCCCATTCAATTCAATGTCGGTCTAACTGAACGTTTCCACACTTGGCACCAAATGTGTGTTCACGCGCTACACAGTGACGTAATGACCCTTTCTTATTTTACTGAACCCCCCCCCCCCCCTAATTATTACCATATTTGTTTATTAACTCAGGCGATTATGCGGACAGTGCCACTATGACCAGTTTGTGTTGCATGGAGATTACAGGCCTTCTGAAAGTTGGTGGAGAACCTCACAGCCAGACCAGATGACATCACCTGCCTCACACCTCCTGGTTGCGGAGGTTCTGCTGTCTCAACCCATTCGTGCTGCAGAAAGCACATCTCGCCTACATCCAGGAGCGTGGGCTGCTCACTGCCAGCTCTCGTGAGGAATTATTAGGCATGGGCTTGAGTAATGTTTTCCCAGATCGAGTACTCGCATGAATTACTAGAGTAGTGCTCGAACAATTGTTTAGGGAACTCTATTTAAAAAAAGTAAATGGCTGCATTTATATAGCGTTTTTATCCAAAGCACTTTACAATTTGTTCCTCACATTTTAGGCAAGCTATAACACTGACGAAGGAATATGTAACTCCGAAACATGTTTGTTTCAGGCTGCCATTAAATACTTGAACCTGAGAGTGCTGGTCTAGCTTCACTGCTTCTTTTTTATATAACACATAATGGGATTTCAGCACCCAGTGTCGAATCTTGAGAGCGCGGTCTAACTTGACATTTTCCTCACATTTTACCCATTCACTCACACATTCACACACCGACGGTGGAGGCAACCATGCAAGGTGCCGACCTGCTCATCGGGAGCAGTTAGGGGTTAAGTGTCTTTGCTCAAGGACACATCGACACACTGCCCGGGAGGAGCGGGAATCGAACCGGGAACCTCCAGATAACCAGACGACTGCTCTACCTACCGAGCCACTGTCGCCCCCACAACTAGGAGGGATATGAGGACTGTGTGTATGTATAACTAGGAGGGATTTTCTTTTTTAGAATGCATATTAAAGCACATGGCACCAGGAATAACGAGATATTATAACAATGCACAGCATTATACCCGATGTTTAATGTCAGTCAAAACAGTCAGTTACTGTAGCTGAGGGGTACAATTCCCTGACTGTATTGTTAGATATGATATTTAATACCACTACCTCATGCGTCGTGGGGAGGCTTTTGCGTCTGTCACTCTGTTGGAGGGTAAAGAACTGGACTAAAAGAAAGTTCTACTTTACGAGCGCCATATATATATGCGCTATGAACAAATAGTACCATTCGTATTTCGCTCGGCATATTACTGCGCGGAACCGGGGGTTGCCTCGACATGTTAGGCGGCACGATTGAACTTGGACCTAGGGGTATGGCAACCTGGCGCCAGGTTCTCGTCCAATGGTAGAATGAAACTATTATGGGCTGTTTAGTAGAAACGGGGATATTCAATGCATATTGTACAAGGAATATACAGGGGATATCAAACGATATACAAATACAATTAAATATATATAAATAAATATACATATTCGGTTTAATCTGATCCTTCACAACAGCCGCCCCCTAATTAGTCCCACCTAATTAGCTAAGCAGAGACAGATTAACCGCACTGTCTTCCACTCAAGGTCCGCTGTAAGGGTCAGTCAACTCACAAAGTCATAGGGTCATGGTCATCATCGATAGTATCTGGGAGTCGGGGCAGTTCTATGAGCCTCGCCACGGGCCGTGTGTAGGTGCGCCCTTGGACGAGTACTTCAGCTGCTCGGACCTTGCCATCGGCACCGGTGATCACTTTGCTTACGCGGCCAGCCGGCCACATAGCTCTGGGGAGTGACTGGTCAACTATCATAACGACTGTTCCTTCTGTCAAATTGTCTCTCTCTTTTACCCACTTCTGGCGGGTCTGTAGAGATGGTAGGTAGTGAAGTAGGAAGCTGCTCCAAAACTTGTCAGCTAGTACTTGGCTGTACCTCCACATTCTTCGGCCGTTCGCTTCTTCGGGCCTGTACATTGTCTGGGGTAGCGCGGGGTCCAGCCGCCCCATTAGGAGTGTGTTGGGGGTGACTGGGTCGACATCTGCTACATCACTGGAGACGTAACCGAGGGGCTTTGAGTTCAATACTCCCTCGATCTCCGTGAGGACTGTCATTAGGACTTTCTCTGCCACAGTCTGGGCTCCGAGTACGGCATACAGGGCTGTCTTTATAGAACGTACTTCTCGTTCCCAGGTTCCACCGAAGTGGGGTGCGTTCGGGGGATTAAACTGGAAGTCAACCTGGGCTGGAGCGAGGTGGGTCTTAAGTTCTGGGCCCATAGCTTGGAAGCTCTCTCTCAGCTCTCTTTCTCCGCCTTTGAAGTTGGTCCCGTGATCAGACAACAATGTAGACGGTTGTCCTTTCCGTGATATGAATCTCCGGAAGGCCATAAGGAATGAGTCTGTGCTCATGGTCGGAAGGAGCTCGATATGTATCGCTCTGGTGGTCATGCATTTGAATACAATACCCCACCGCTTCTCGGTGCCTCTTCCTCTCTTTATATACAACGGGCCAAAACAGTCCATGCCTGTGGAGTGGAATGGCTTGTCGCCGATTCGGAGGCGACAGGGGGGTAGGTCAGCCATCCGTGGTATGCTGGGCTGCGCGCGCCACTTACGGCAGTCTAGACAGGTTCGCTGGAAGCGCCGTACTGCTTCTCTCCCTTGCAATATCCAATAACGACGTCTGATCTCCGCGAAGACTCTCTCTGCTCCTGCATGGTGCACATCCTCGTCGTATTTCTTTATGATCAGCTCTGTGACCTTGTGTCGGCTGTTCAAGACGATCGGGTGCTTAATGTCATCTGGTAGATCGGGGGCTCTCCGCAGGCGACCACCCACTCTGATGAGATTATGTGCGTCACTCTCTGGTGCCAGGTGAATCAGTCTGCTGTCTGATGGGACGGGGTTTCCTCCCTGTAGACAGTCTAGCTCATCGGGGAACGAGTCTCTCTGGGCTCGTTGTAGTAGAAGAAGTTCTGCTTCTTCGTAGTCAGCTGCTGACATGTCAGTGGTGGACTGAATCTCTGGGTGGTGCCGCAGGAATGTTCTTTGTTGCGCACTCTCTAGGGTAATGCAGTCATCTATGTTCGGGTCTGTGGAGGCGACAGTGCTCAGTCCACAGAACATAGGCTTCTTGTTCTCAGCCTCCTCGCTACTTGCTTCCCTCGGGGTGGGCGTAGGCCAATCTCCTTCCGGGAGCTGGAGGAATGCTGGTCCCTCACTGTAGATGTTGCGACGGGTTAGGTCATCCAGGGACATTCCCCGGGTGATGACGTCAGCTGGGTTGTGTTTGGTATCCACATACCTCCAGCTTGCTTCTTCTGTTAATTCTTGAATCTCGGTGACTCTGACTCCCACGAAGACTTTGTATCTGCATGAATCAGACTTAATCCATGTGAGTACTGTCGTGGAATCTGACCACAAGATTGTTCTATGCACCGGAATGGTGAGTTCACGTTGGATTAACGTGGCTAGATGCGCTCCTGCGAGGGCTGCGCAGAGCTCTAGACGTGGGATAGATTGTTGCTTACGTGGGGCTATTCTTGAGCGGGCCAGTATGAAAGCAGTGTGTATCTCTCCTCCCATCTCTTGGGCACGCAAATAGGCAACCGATCCGTAGGCTACTTCGGAGGCGTCGCTGAAGACGTGTAGCTCAATCTCGCATGTCTCTGGCCTCACTGTGGATGGGAAGTAGCTGCGGCGTATATTGACACCTGGGAGTGAGCGGAGTTCCGTCTCCCACTCTCTCCATGTTGAGGCAAGGTGTGCGGGTATTGGGTCGTCCCAGCCCTGGTCCTTGTCCCATAGTGCTCGTACAATCATCTTTGCCCTGGTGGTGTAAGGTAGAATACATCCCAGCGGGTCATATTGTCTGGCGAGTGTTCTGTACACACTCCGTCTGGTGGTCGGTATCGCCGCCGACCTTCCTTGCTCTGGAGCCAAGGGTTTGTGTCTATAGTGGAGCGAGTCTGTTTTGAAGCGCCAGACTAATCCTAGTGTCATTTCTTGGGCTTCTCCTGGGATTGTCGCCATCCAGGTCTCGCTGCTGGCAGCCTTGTCTGCGGAGGAGAGGCTGCGCAATACGTGCGGGTCACTGCTGGCCCACTGCCTGAGATCAAAGCCTCCTTTGATTAGGGAGGCGCGTAACTTGATTAGGAGAGCCTCTGCTTCTTCTTGAGTCGAGACGCTTTGTAGACAGTTGTCTACGTAGAAACTGTTCTTCACACTGTGTTGGACCTCTTCATCTGCTGCTGGGTCCTCTGTGACCTCTGGGTTGAGGTTGCGCAATGCTGGGGGGTCGCTGCTGGCCCGCTGCCGGAGATCAAAGCCGTCTTTGATCAGGGAGGCGCGGAGCAGCGCTCGGCGTCGCCAGTCTATTTTCTTCTCGGCAGGCTGCAGGAGTGTGGTGTCTCCTTCTTCCACTCTGGAGTGGAGGCAGCTGGTGGCTGCTGTTCGGTTGAGAGATTTAGCGAGGGGGCCTTGTAATGTCCATCCTAGGCGGGTCTCGACTGCTGCAGGACAGCCTCGGGGGCCTGTATGGACCCGGTCAATCGGGACTATGAGTTCTGCATGGTCGGAGCCTATCAACAGGGTCGGGGTAGCGCCGTCTATGAGCGGGATAGGTAATTGGCGCAGGTGCACATATTTATCCATCAACTTGGTGACAGGGTAGGTGTACTGCGAGAGTCCTATTTCTTGGCTGGTGAAAGCATTTGTGATCTTGTACCGTCGCTCTGGCTGCCCGTTGGCTGCGATAGTGAAGGAGACATTCTCGCCCTTTATCGTCTTTAAATCTCTTCTTATTGTCCGAATCGTCATTTCGTTCTTGCTCCCCCGCAGTCCCAGCTGAGTCGCAGCGGAGGCGAGCAGAAGGGTCTTCTCTGACCCGTCATCAAGGACGGCGTAAGTGTCCATGACTTTATCCTGGTAGCTCAATGTCACACGGACTACCTTTAAGAGCACTTGAGCTCCGTTGCTGCTGGCGGGGTCAATGTACATGACACTTGCCTTGGTGCCGCTCCGTGGTGCAGGTATAGGCCGTCTTCCGTTACTATCGTGTAGTATATCTAGATGGGCTCCATCGCACCGGCTGCACCTTTTCTTTAGGCGGCATTCGGCTGCCATGTGGGGCCGCGCACATCGATAACAGCGCCGGTTGGACTTTATCCATTGGCTCACTTCTTCTGCATTCATCTTTGTGAATGAGTCACATTGTGACAGCCAGTGTTCTTTCTCACAGTAGGGACACGCTATCTTCCACTTCTCCTTTCTCGAGGGGGTGCTGTGACTCTTACTGCTCGGTACTGACTCTGATTGGTGCATGACAGTCACCGATCTTCTTCCATCACTTATTCTCCTGGGTCCCTCTCTGGAGCTTGGCGTGCTCCGCCCGAAGGTGTCCAGTCGTAAGCTGCTGACCTCTCTCGCCAGGAAGTCGGCCAGATCAAGGAGGGATGGCTCGGGGCCATCGGGATCTCGGTAGTCCCTCTGCCGCCGAAAGCGCTCCTGTCTTGCGGGTGGCAGCTTCTCCAAAATCCTCTCAACGTTAGAGTTGGCGTACAGCTCATGCATGCCCTTCTCCCGTTGAGCTCCCAGTATCCCCACCAGGGACTGCACTTTGATTGACAGGTCGTCTAGTGAGCGATTGTCTGTGGCTGGGGGTAGGCGGTCAATATGCCTTATCTCCTGGATTACGTAATCCCATATACGTCCATATCTTTGATCCAGCGCTGCAAGGGCCGCTGTGTATGGGGTCGAGGAGGTAGCATAGGCTAGCGCTATATTGTGCGCTCGCGGTACTTTCAGGTGCTTCAATAATATTGCATACTTGTGGCGTTCATCAGCGACATCCACCATCATTGTCTCTAAACACATCCGGAGCTCCGTGTACTGTGCTCGACTCTCATAGGCGAAGTCTGGGAATGACGGCGTGGCGTTGTATGACGCCGTGGATGGCTGATACATCGGCGAGCGTTGGGGGAGAGACCTCCTGGGCGAGTCCCCTCTTGCGCCCCGCTGTGGGCTGGTACTGGCAGGGTACCATGGCCCGCTGGTCCAGGTACTGTTCCTCGGGGCTGGTCGTGCGTCGTGCTCACCCGTAAATAGAGTCGGGGGTCTGTAGCGCAGCGCCGCGGGGGTATAGCCTGGACTGTATGGGACCTCCTGGTCCGGTGGAGTACTGTGCTGTCGTCGGGCTTGGTTCTCCTCTTCTCCCTCTTCTTCTTCTATCAAATCTTCCAGATCTTGTAATCGTTTATTTAGCTTCTCCGCAGTGTAGGCCGCTCCTTCCTTGTAGCTGGGTCTCGCTTGGACCGGTGTGGGAAGGGGGTCTGCGGGGGGTCTAGACTCGGTCTGTTGGTCAAGTTCAGGGTCGCTTGCTCGTTGCGGTGACGCTGCTCTTGACTGCTGTCTCGACGAGTTCCTTGAGCCCCTGGCGGAGGGAGAGGGAGTTGTCCTTTTGATCAGCTGCTCTATTAGTTGCGCTTGTAGTCTGTCGTGCTCTGCGTCTCTTTGGGCACCGGCAGCGGTGCGCTGGGCGTCGGCGGCGGCGCGCTCTGTTTCTCTTTGGGCACCGGCAGCGGCGCGCTGGGCGTCGGCCCGGTCTCTTGCCATATTCTCTTCCATCTGGAAGCGTCTCATCTCCAGACTTGTGCGCTGTTCTTCGCTCCGTTGCTGTGCTTGGAGGTGTTCGCGCTCGCTGGTCGCCTGTGCTTGGAGACGTTCGCGCTCGCTAAGCGTCTGTGCTTGGAGCCGATCGCGTTCGGTAGAGGCTGTCAGGCTGACGAGGAACGCCTGTTGTAGTGTCCTCTCCGCTTCGCTGGGGGAAGGTGGTAGTGGAGGTGAGCCGCTCCTGCGTGAACCGCTCCTGGGGGTACTCGTTGGGGAGTCCTGGAGCTCTAGTTCCTCGGCGCTCTCCTCTTCTTCTTCCGTGCAGAGTTCTCTCTCTGTAGGGTTGTCTTCCTCCCGGGGCGTGTCGGGGACTACTTCTTTAGTAGTGGCGGGGGGTAAAGGCATGTCAATTCCCTCCTGGTCCCCACCGTGGGCTTGGTCAGTTACATTAGGACCTACTAGGGCCTCTGTGGTCGGGGAAACCTGGTCGTTAAGGTCAGACATAATTTTACTTTCTACTTTTACCACGTTTACCATTTGTCGAAGGCTAGGTAGTTGACTGACAGTGTAAGCCTCTAAGTACTGAGGTGTCTGTCGTCTGCGCCGCGGGCGTTCTAGGTTAGGAGGATCATTTCGTGGAGTGTTCATCATAGGCCATTTCGATATTAATAACACTATATTAATATTACACTAGTTACCATCCGGCTCGAAGGACCAATTGTAGCTGAGGGGTACAATTCCCTGACTGTATTGTTAGATATGATATTTAATACCACTACCTCATGTACTTTAACTTCTGGCCACCCAGTACAAGATATAAGTATGATGAACACTTTCCCACCTGATGAAACGAACCAACACAAATGTACCAAATCGAATATTTAATACAGCAAAAGGTGTATACAACATTCACTTAATTACATTTATGATTTGAAATATTGAATATGCACTTTTATGGCAAATGAGTATTCGTAGGTAAATCAACATTGAATGTCCAATCTCTAGTTGCGCAGGGAGTAAGTATACAACCTGGAATATTTAGGAAACGATAGCGATGGTACTTAAATTATTATAGCTGGATACACTAAGGGGGGGGGGGGTCCCGCTGGTTGTAAGACAGTAGGAGGGGGGGGGGGGGGGGTTAGAGAAGTCGCTGGCGGTATCCCATCTGGCCGACGGTGTCTTGGGAGAATCCAAAGTCTTGGACACAGTGCCCACAGAACCTCGGGCCGCAGACGAATACAGCTGGACCCTCTGTGGAACGGTATCTGCCGGTCCACAACGGAGAGACGTGGTGCGACCTCACGTGTAGAGCGCCGCCTCACCTGGAGTCCTCTCCGGGGGGTAATTCCAACACTCGACAGTGTTGGCCTTTATCCATGGAATAATCAAAGCACACAAAGCATAATCCAAGAGCCGTGGAAGGCTCGCCGTCGTCGGGTAGAGTAATCCAATATACAGGTCCAGTCGCTCTTGACCCGGAGCTCCTCGGATGCAATCACCACTAGGGGTCTGACCAGCCTGGATAAGCGTCCAGATAACGTCAGGAACGATGGGGGTACTGATAACTGTAGAACTCGAACCGAACGATGCACCATACATAAATAGACTATTATTAGCTTAATAGAATACGTCCAACTCGACGGTATGGTGCCAAACTATGACCATTCAACTATTAATCTACACGATATCTCAATGCCTATTCTGGGCCAAGTAGGCCCTACTACACCGCACGTGCGTCGTGGGGAGGCTTTTGCGTCTGTCACTCTGTTGGAGGGTAAAGAACTGGACTAAAAGAAAGTTCTACTTTACGAGCGCCATATATATATGCGCTATGAACAAATAGTACCATTCGTATTTCGCCCGGCATATTACTGCGCGGAACCGGGGGTTGCCTCGACATGTTAGGCGGCACGATTGAACTTGGACCTAGGGGTATGGCAACCTGGCGCCAGGTTCTCGTCCAATGGTAGAATGAAACTATTATGGGCTGTTTAGTAGAAACGGGGATATTCAATGCATATTGTACAAGGAATATACAGGGGATATCAAACGATATACAAATACAATTAAATATATATATATAAATAAATATACATATTCGGTTTAATCTGATCCTTCACAACAGTTACCATTTGGAATAATTACCTCAACTTTGTCTGCAGCAAAGGCTTCCCGTGGCCTGACTTGGGAGATGATAGATGAATAAATGTATTCAATTGAATATACCTGTAATTATCAAACTCTCTTCAAGTGGGAGGCCAGAGCCCATTACAGCTGTGTCCACGATAAGCTGTATATGAAAATCAGATATTTTCATCTTCCACTGCTGTACGGTACATGCATTGATGATAAGCTAATTCTATACCAATGTCTGTACTTGAATATGAATATATATATATAGAACTAATGTATTCAACGTGCTCCTTAGATTCCTGGCATTGAAAAATGGATATGAAAAAACAACTATACTGTACCTCCATTTATTTGTTCATATTCAACAAATGATTTGTTAAGACATTCATAAAACATCTATAAATAATTTACAGATGAAGGGCGGTCGGGTGGCGTAGCGGAGATTGCGCTCGTCACCAATGCAAGATGCTGCGGTCTCGACTCCCGGAGTCAGCATTGCCTGCGGCTTGGACCGATCGTCATACTAACTCGTTTGGCTGAGTTAGCGGGAGGGAGGTTGTGGGTGGGAATCTGGCGTTGTGGACAGTGACGCCTACAGGTCAGGTTTGGGCGCCTGCTCAGCGAAAGGAAGGAAGTGGTGAAGGCAGCGTGACCTCCCACGCGTTACACTTCACCAATGAGAGTCCTCGCTGCCAGTTGAAAAGAGAGCCGCTGGCTGTCTCCGCATGTGTCTGAGGAAGCATGTGGTAGACTTCAGGGTTCCCTTGTACCGACCAGTAGGGGGAACATGCGCACAACAACCAGGTAGGGGAGGGGGGGAATTGGCACAACGACTAAATTGGGATGGGGAGAAAAGCATAGAAAATCAGGCAGAGAAAAAGAGGATTAAAAAAATTATAATAATAATCATTTACAGATGCTATTGTGTGCCCTAATCTAAAGTGAAGCCTATTCATCATTAACAAATGTCTAATCGTTTGTTTATTTGTGGACTTTTATGAATACACACGAAGCAATTACCAGACACGTCTTTTAATGTTTAACAAATTATTTGTTAAGACATTCATAAAACATCTATAAATCATTTGCAGATGTTATTGTGTGCCCTAATCTAAAGTGAAGCCTATTCATCATTAACAAATGTCTAATACAGTTAATTATTTGTTGACTTTTTCATCACCTGTTACAAATGTTGCAGACAGCTTTCGGATACACCCTTCTTTGTGACAGAATTAGGACTATAGATAAATGCAATTTTATTAACATATAAAATACATGTGCACTGCACACATAATATAGTGTAACTTGGGGGGTACTAGGACCCAGGAGTACCCTGGCCAGGTATTGCCAGAGCATGTAGAGGAGGTCTCACGCGAGTGAGACTTGACTTCACGTTTGTTGCCGTCTGTTTGAATGGAAGCATGATATACATTAGCAGAGACACGTTATTCGTGCTGCCCCACGCAGGCTAAACACCTTACACATAGGATTGTAGGAACATAGGGCTGTAGGAACATAGAACTGTAGGAACATAGGGCTGTAGGAACATAGGACTGTAGGCACATACTGTAGGACTGTAGGAACATTGGGCTGGGGGAACATAGGGCTGTAGGAACATAGGACTGTAGGAACAAAGGGCTGTGGGAACATAGGGCTCGGGGAACATACAGTAGGACTGTAGGAACATAGGGCTGTGAGAACATAGGATTGTAGGAACATAAGGCTGGGGTAACATAGGGCTGTGGGAACATAGGGCTGATAGGGTTGTAGGAACATAGGACTGTAGGAACATAGGGCTGTGGGAACATATGGCTGTGAGAACATAGGACTGTAGGAACATAGGGCTGTGGGAACACACGGCTGTGAGAACATAGGACTGTAGGAACATTAGGCTGGGGGAACATAGGACTGTAGGAACATAAGGCTGGGGTAACATAGGGCTGTGGGAACATAGACACGCTCCCCAACAACACAACGGGCATGTTCTTCATCAATTTGAGCCAGCTGTGCTTCAAGGCTGCATTAGTTGAATTCTAATGCTGCAGGACAGAACTTGTGCTTGTTGTTTCCTGGATTGCCACGCTTTCAAACCAAAAGCGCTGAGCTCGGCGTCTCGGTGGATCTCAAGACAACGCGCACTGTGTCATCTGATGATCAAGCTCAGTGTAGCCCTGCGCTCATGCGTCTGGTTAGAAATCCCCGTGAGGTGTAGTGCCATTCGGTGGACAAGCCTGACGGGATTATTTACACACAAACGCACAGGCGAAGTGGCTTATGTTGTAACTGAATTTTGAAGGAGAGGAAGGAAGCAATTGCAGGGGGGGGGGCAGAGACATGGTCCCCTGGGAGGAAAGATGTTAAGATAAAATAAGGTATTTCTATTGATCCCCTTGGGGAAATACGGGCGCCATGGCAGCATGAGGAGGGGGGAGGGGAGATACAGGTATGGGCAGGGTAATAGTAGAAAGACAGAAATATAGGCAATCAAATTAGATCTGAATATAAAAATACGAGGCTGGCACACCGGCTTCCCCCTCCCTTCTCTGTTAGCTCCTCCCCTACAGCATGACAGGGGGCGTATTAATTAATGTTGTGTTTCTTTTTCAAATGTAGCCAAGAGTAAAGACCCTAACCCTGTCAAAACAGCAGCCAACGTGTATATTTTCAGGACCACGTTTGTTTACCAATGATTTTAAGTGTTATTAGTGAAATATGAGTTTATAGAAATCTTAGCACATTGAGTCGGAAAACCGGTGCATATTGACACAAGGAAGTGGCACAGTGAGTGCAGTCTTTTGAAAGAAGAGACCCAGGGCTTTCGATGAGCTTTGGAATTTAGAAAAACTACATTACCCAGCTCACACCAGCCCCTGTCAAACTTTGAGCCGTCTGAACTGAATTTCTTTTTCAACGTAATATTCTAGATCATATCTCACGGGTCGAACAAACCTGAATGTTATTGCCATAAAATAGAACATAGTTAGTTAGTTTTTTTTTTTTTTTTTTTACTTTATTTTTTAGCGTTTATGGCTTTCCTGGTCAAGCATGACCGACAGTTGCAGGGTGAAACGGGAGAGAGAGCAGGGGGAGACATTCGGCAAATGACGGCGGGTCCGGGAATCGAACTCGGAGTCAACCAGATTCGTGACGCAGCACGGAGTCCCGCGCGAGCGCGGTAACATGGTGTGCTACTGGAGCACCCCATAGTTAGTTTCTTTATCTTTCTGTGAACGTCTGGATAAAAACTGTGGCTCAATCAGATGATAAATGGCGGAGCAATTTATAGTACAAAACAGTACTTACAGTAGATTTCATTCATGGTTTTTGCTGCCCTGTCAGGAGCACTTAGGTGGTACTAAATCCAGATTGAACTCTGCCATTGGAAAGGGGCGATTTGGCCCGATCCATAGATGTGTGACTTGGCCATAATAAGGTCATTTATTGGCCTGATATTCTATATTCATATTTCAAATAGCATGTGTCCGGATGGCAAAATTCAGTACTGTATCTACAAAACCCCCTGTAAATCATCTGCCCTTTATTCATTTGCTTAGATTTATTGTACACGTGATCTCAAGAAGGTGCTGAATGAGCTCAGTGGAGCTAAATCTTTCACGTCTGGTCAATGTTAGCATGGTGTTATTCACCGTCAAAGATGAAACAAATAATCCTTTGGTTCATTACAATTTATTCAAGCCTAGTAACAGACACAATATTCCTGACACAGGTAATACATTCCCTGAGATCCATGGATGTCCCTAGATACCAAGAACATGCAAATGGACATTGTAGAAGTGGAGAAATCCTCCATTTACTTAGGTATGTATTTTTAGTAAAACTTTCTGAAAATATAGCTATAGGGCTTAAGAGGATAAAAGGCTAAAGTGATGAAGTCAGATTCAGATTCAGATTACTTTATTCACCATATTGCAATACAAATGGAACGTGATTTGATGTTTACAGTGCATGCTTTTTTTTCTTCTCACAATTAAGAACAATACAACAGTAATAAATAATTATAAGTAAAGTGCAAAACAGGACAGGACAGTGAGACAACAATAAGACTGTAAAAGTGCAGTGGTTGGGGACATGGAAACAGTGCAGCACAAAGTTCAAGTCCAGAAGTCCAGACCTAGCAGCTCGCCATAGAGGGGGGGGGGGGGGGGGGAGCAGGGGGACACCTGACTCGTTTACCAGGCGAGCTGCTGAGGGGAAGAAACGTAGTCTATGGCGGGACCTAAGTGTCTTGGGCAGCCGTAGCCGCCTGCCGTGGGGGAGCATGTTGAAGAGGTTATGACCCGGGTGGGCGGGGTCTGCCATGATCTTCCTCGCCCTCCTCAAGGCCCAGGTAGGTGTCCATATGCAGGGTGTCCATAGCTTTGGTGCTTAATTAGCAAAGGCAACGATGGGGCACATAGTTGACAAGAGAATTGGCAATGTAGCTTGGTCCTGTTGCATTTAGTACTTTGTATACAAGAAAAAATCAATTCTAAATGTTACCGGAAGAAAGTGCAGAGTAGCTAACACTGGACTGAGAGTGCTCTCTCCAATTAGTCCTTGTTAATAGCCTAGCTGCAGAGTTTTGAATGAGTTCAACTTTGCTAATTAAGTCTCCTTGTTATACCTTTTCATCTGCTGTGTCTGCGTGTCGCTGTTTAGGAACCTAATACCCCGGGTCTATTTCTAAGTCCAGGTTGAGCACCAGTGCCAAAAACACACACAGGACATTTTCTTGTCCTTTTTAATAATTTTCACCCTGGAAATTCCACAACCAACAGTAAGGCCTCACCATTAACAGAGCTGCATTAATAGGGGCAGAGGGGATGTAATTAGAGTAGTGGAATATGAATCATGGACTCATAAATCATGCGGGTGGGCAGGCAGTAACATACACCACTGAAGTGCCAACAAACAATGGTCTAATTATCCGCCAATTACCTAGTTAATAATGCTTTTCCGGAGCCAGTCTGTTGACCTGTCATTGTGTTGACAGCGGCCATAATGGATTTGTTAACCGGGGGGACTCTTGATGTGGAGTCTGTTTTCATAGAGAGCCTAAGCTTGTTGCCCTGGCTAAGCTCACAGTGTCTCACACTACCTACCTTTACACCACAGAGTCAAGGATAAAAGCCCTTGGGCCTAAGCCCAATTCGTTATATTCAAATACTCTTAAAATCCCCCAATAATCCCTAAACACATGTATATAATATATATACAATTCTGACAAAGGTATAGAGTCCAATATGTCTGAATATGTTTGCATATAATCCTTCTATATACCTACCGTACTTTTCGCACTATAAGCCGCACCTGAATATAAGCCGCAGCAGCTAAATTGAATGATGTGTACATATATAAGCCGCACTGGACTATAAGCCGCAGGTGTTTTAATGTTTAATTACCATATGTAATTAGCATTGGGACACAATACTGTCGGACAAATAACAAGAATTAACTCATTTACAAGTTGTATTAAGTTTAGCAAATAAGGGAACAGATAAATAACATTTCAATGCAGTCAAAAAAGCAATATTTAGATTTTTACATTTTCGGGTTTTGTCACGTCGAGTCACATATAAGCCGCACCGTTATATAAGCCGCAGGGTCGAAAAATGGGGGAAAAAGCTGCGGCTTATAGTCCGAAAAGTACGGTACTTATACTCCTGCATATATCCCATACAACTCTGCATGATAGCATGTACAATAATGCTGTATATAATGTATATATATATATTTATTCCTACCGTATATATATCTATATACAGTATATATATATATTCTATGATCTGCATTCCTTTCCATATTTCCTCAGTATCTATACCACCCATCTCTATCTCACTTCAAGATTCCAAGCTGTTTGGGCTGGGCTCCGCCCATAAGCGTTTTGAGTGACAGTCGCCCACAGTCTGCGACTGGCACAGAGAGAGAGGTAGAACGATTGAGGGGGATACTAATTAATTTAGCCGCGGGGGGGGGGGGGGGGGCATAATCCCACGGGACGATGCATTGGTAACTTGTTTCAAATGACAATATATAATAATAATAATAATAGCTTCATTTTATATAGTGCCTTTCAAGAGACCCAAGGTCGCTCTACATAGGGGAAAAAAATAACAAAGCAACAAACATAGTGGACAGACAACATATAAATATAAAGTGAGAAATTAGGGGTTAAAGGCCAAGTTGAAGAGGTGGGTTTTGAGCAGTTTTTTGAATGAGTCCAGAGTCGGGGCGGTGCGGAGTTCTGCGGGGAGGGAGTTCCAGAGGGTGGGAGCTGCCACACTGAAAGCTCTGTCCCCGAAGGTCCACAGTCTGGTTCGGGGAATGGAGAGCTGACCAGTGTCCGTGAATCGCAGGGACCGTGACTGAGTGTAGGGGTGGAGGAGGTCAGTGAGGTACTGAGGTGCCAGAGCGTGAAGGGATTTGTAGGTGAGCAGGAGGGTTTTGTAGGTGATGCAGGATTTGATGGGGAGCCAGTGGAGGTGGATGAGGGTGGGGGTGATGTGCTGCCAGGGTTTGGTGCGGGTTAGAACCCTGGCAGCTGAATTTAGAACATACTGGAGCCTGTCCAGGGTTTTGCTTGGGACCCCGGACAGGACCCCATTGCAGTAGTCCAGGCGGGAGGTGACAAAGGCATGGATGAGGGTCTCAGCTGTGGAGTCGGAAAGTGATGGTCGGAGTTTGGAGATATTTCTGAGATGGAAGAAGGCGGATTTGGTGACGGAACTGACATGGGCTTGGTAGGAGAGGGTGGAGTCCAGGATAACGCCCAGGTTGCGGACCTTAGGGGAAGGGCAGATGGAGCAGCCGTCTATGTTGAGGGTGAGATCCCCAACCTTCCGGAGCAGGGCCTTGGGTGCCACAACCATGAGCTCAGTTTTATTGTTGTTGAGTTTGAGAAGATTAGATGACATCCAGGTTTTTATTTCATGAAGGCAGTTGACAAGGGAGCGTGGGGGGAGCTGTGAATATGATTGCACGGATCGGAATATGGGCGTACGCGTGGGAGTCAAAGATATTTTGACAGTGATATCCCAGGGAGAAGACCCTCCACCAGCCCGCATGCACACACATTTACACACTCCTGCACGCGGTCCCTCTCTCTCTCTCTCTCTCTCTACCAGGGAGAAGACCTTCCACGCGCGCCTGTCAGGTTGTGTCTGTGTAAATGCGTGTGTGTTTGTGTTTCCCCACACACCGGTCAGGTTGTGTGTGTGTAAATGCATGTGTGTTTGTTTCCCTGACAGAAGCTCCTGTCCCTCTCTACAGATGAAGCTTTTAGTTTTCCTGGGCGCTTTGCCGCGATGTGAGCACGGTTATATCACGTCGTGGAAATGAATTAGGAACCCAGGCTGCTGTTCTATTTTATGCCGCCAGGAGGCGCAAAGTCATTAGACGGACGCTACAACGTCCTACACAGTATACTGTATAACGATCTGTATGTTTTGTTGTCTAAAATAAATACCATACCATGTCTAAAGCAATGTTGCTGAATAAAATAATTAACCAGTTAAAACCTGTCGAATGGAGCAGTCAATGTATATATTTTGTGTAGATAGCTAGGTGGGCTCTATTTATAATGATATATTTTGTCTAGTACCGTGGTCTAGTGGTTTATCCCCATTCCTTTCAAGCCGACGCCCGGGGTTTGATTCCCAGCCCTTTCTAATATTTATATATTTTTTTATTATTTATAAAATTAAATTGCCCGCAACGATGTGCATAATACAATAGTAATAATATATAATAAGAATCCAACCAATAGAGCGACATTGTGCAATAAACATGTAAACAAAGTAGGGCATATCGGCATTTGTACATGAGTTATTCTGAGTCAACTTATTGTCTGTTGTTGCTACGCAACTTCACTTGACTTGAAAATACTTGATACCTCCCCCCATGCCCAACGATTAAAAATTAACGTTATTAAATGTATATATATTAATTCATTTTGCGCGAATCCACACTTCATTTCCCAGACCCACTTTGTTTTGAAACAACCAATCACGTTGCGCGATAGCACGAGCGATCCACAGTCAGTAATAATGTTACAGCTGAGTTCACGGCGAAATGTAAAATGCTACCCAGATTGTTGCGTTTCGTTATAAAAACTATGCGGTGATAAACAAAAAACGAATCGCAGTATGCAAAACGTGCGGTTCGAGGATCACAGATGAAGATGCCATCTGGACATCTACGGCAGGACCCCGCTGAGGAAGCAAGGAGGATCAAAGATCTTCTCCTCTTCTCTTCCTCCTCTGCACCAGCCCAGCCTGCCTCCACTGCACGTCTACCTGCAGCCTCCTCTGAACAAGCCCTCATGAAGCTACAATGTGAGAGCAGAGTATTTAGCTTCATTATGATAAACAGCAACCTAATTATCTGCACCTCTACCTGCAGCACGTCTACCTGCAGCCTCCTCTGAACAAGCCCCCAGGAAGCTACAATGTGAGAGCAGAGTATTTAGCTTCATATGTTTAGTTTATTTTATTTATTTAGCACATTATTTAAAAAAACAGTGCTAGGAGGGAACAAAGCCCAAAGGGCATGTACAAAGTTCCACTCCCATCTCATTGTCCATAAACAATATGAACGAAATACATGTGTAGCAAGGTCTACACACTATAGTGAAAACATGGAAGATTGACACGAGTCAGTAACAAGAACAATTATTATTATTTATTTTTTTTGATATACAGCAACCTAATTATATACTTCAGGCTAAGTTTTGCCAATAATATTACTCAGCTCAATGAGCTTAGTCCAGCTCAATACATACAATTGTTAAGGGGGTGCAGACCTGAGAAATACTTTCGTCTTGTTTACTGTACATCAGGGTCCCCCAACAATTAGCATTTCAATGGTGTGTGTGGGGGGTTGCCAATCCAATGTGACACCTTCACAGGCTAGTCTTTCTCTGCTCTGCATCCCCTTAAACATTTTGTGTGTATTGAGCCATACTGTATTGTACCCATTCTGCAATCAGTTAAATAAAGTTTTCATTAATTCATTCTGTCCATCTGTCTCTCTCACTTGTTTAATCTTTCACTGCAACACTGGTTCTCTCGCAAAACCCCAAACGTTACAATGGCCGCTACGATTGTGCAATAAAACAATAGTTTCGTTTGAGTTTACTCAGTTTATTTGATCAGGGACAGTGCATATCAATCAACAGTTATACATTTATAAATGAATACAATTACAGAAGAAAAAACATTATTATCAAACCAGATTGGAGGAGTGTAAAGGGGATAGTAAGAGACTATGGAAAACATTGAATGAACCATTTGACATTGCAACTCATTTCAACAATTACTTTGTTTCCAAGGTAAACACAATTATAAATCAAATGTTGCCAATGAGTGGTAAGCTGTCAGACTCTGTAATTAAAAAACATATAATGTATGACAAGAAATGCCGATTTAAATTTAAATGCACAAGTCCAAATGATATTGAAAAGCTCCTCCTATCACTTAAACCAGATAAACCTTGCGGTGTTGATAATCTGAATGGAACACTGCTACAAATCTCTGCAAAATGTGTGGCTAAGCCACTATCACATATTTGATTTGTATGTTTTTTGTTTAATGCCCTTGTTTTTATGTTGAAACGTGTTGTGTGCCGTGTTGGTCAGGACTCCCTGGAAGAAGATATATTGTATCTCAATGGGACATTCCTGGATAAATAAAGGATATAAAAAAAAAAATAGAAAAGAAAATAGCTGACACTTTTATCCAAAGCGACTTACAAGTTCTGTTCGACAACTTGTAACTTCTCAGTTACAGTGGGTGACAATATTGTCACAAGGAAAGATGAAATTACCTACCTGGGTTCCATCCTAGAGGCTAATCTCTCCTGTGACAAAATTATTAAACAATTATTAAACACGTTACATACAAAACTGTCTCTTCTGTTATTCAAGTGTTCTGATGGGAATGGTGTATTGTACCACACATAAAAATAGGGAAAAACAATGTCCAGGCACGCACTCCAGGTTTTTCCAAATTTATTGGCAGCCTGAAATCATATCATGACGTTTCGGTGTGAAACGTTTGACCAATTACTTGACAAATGACCTGTCGACCAAGATGGCCACAAGAACAAGAAAATACAATAAAATGTAATATAACAAGCTGTACGCAATGTATATAAAGAAACAAGAGGAATTAAAATACAATTATATAGGATATAGTGTGTTTTGTCTCAAGTGCCATGCTTTCTCAAAATCCTGCAAAACTGAAGATGTCCTCCACAAAAAAACTCAACATTGTGATTGTGCAAAATACAATAAGTAAATACCCTAGAAGCAGTGGATATTGACACATTGAATGCATAACATAGGAAGGTTGTAGAAACATTAAGCCTTAGTCGCATCAATGTCAGCATCAGCATCTTGAATGGATTAAGCGACTTCTTCACAGGAAGGTGGGGACTAAGGTATGCATAGAGTGCTAACAAAATCTGGAATGTAGGTAGACCAGTGAAAAATAAAACCTTCTCATCTTTACCCACAAATGCACTTTGGTCATAGGTAGAGGACAACTGTTTCACATCAGAACGCAACTGAAGGTTTTCCGCTCTCAGATTTATAACTTCATTGGTCATAGAATAAATAAAATCACCAGTCATATCAGTTTGAGTACCTATACTGCACACATTATCACTTGCAGCAGAATCATCAGCAGCAGCTGGTATGTCCATAAGAAGCAAGGCATGGGCAGCATCCACCTTCAGTTTCTGCTGGGTACGATTCACACGCCGTTGGTATTGTGTTTCTTTAGGTGGTTGCAGAGAAGAAGGCTGTTGCTTTCCGGTCATATTTACAGATGGCACCCAATCTGGGTCATCTTTCTTGTACAGGTGACACTTTTTACCTGGAATACAATAATGAAAAATATAGCACACTTTAGACGCTACATTTTAGGAACATTTACAGAAACGGAGTCTTACACTGTAGTAGGTTATGAAATGAGATAAGAATCATATCCAGCCTCATACTATTCCACTGTAAAATGATAGTCGCTGTTATTAATATTTCACATAACGTTACCTGACAAGAAACACTTTGTTTTGACACTACATTTTAGGAACATTTACAGAAACGGAGTCTTACACTGTAGTAGGTTATGAAATGAGATAAGAATCATATCCAGCCTCATACTATTCCACTGTAAAATGATAGTTGCTGTTATTAATATTTCACATAACGTTACCTGACGTAACGTTACCATAACGTAAACTGAGTCTTACACTACTACTGTAGTAGGTTATGAAATGAGATAAGAATCATATCCAGCCTCATACTATTCCACTGTAAAATGATAGTCGCTGTTATTAATATTTCACATAACGTTACCTGACAAGAAACACTTTGTTTTGACACTACATTTTAGGAACATTTACAGAAACGGAGTCTTACACTGTAGTTAGTAGGTTATGAAATGAGATAAGAATCATATCCAGCCTCATACTATTCCACTGTAAAATGATAGTTGCTGTTATTAATATTTCACATAACGTTACCTGACGTAACGTTACCATAACGTAAACTGAGTCTTACACTACTACTGTAGTAGGTTATGAAATGAGATAAGAATCATATCCAGCCTCATACTATTCCACTGTAAAATGATAGTCGCTGTTATTAATATTTCACATAACGTTACCTGACAAGAAACACTTTGTTTTGACACTACATTTTAGGAACATTTACAGAAACGGAGTCTTACACTGTAGTAGGTTATGAAATGAGATAAGAATCATATCCAGCCTCATACTATTCCACTGTAAAATGATAGTCGCTGTTATTAATATTTCACATAACGTTACCTGACAAGAAACACTTTGTTTTGACACTACATTTTAGGAACATTTACAGAAACGGAGTCTTACACTGTAGTAGGTTATGAAATGAGATAAGAATCATATCCAGCCTCATACTATTCCACTGTAAAATGATAGTTGCTGTTATTAATATTTCACATAACGTTACCTGACGTAACGTTACCATAACGTAAACTGAGTCTTACACTACTACTGTAGTAGGTTATGAAATGAGATAACAATCATATCCAGCATCATACTATTCCACTGTAAAATGATAGTTGCTGTTATTAATATTTCACATAACGTTACCTGACGTAACGTTACCATAACGTAAACTGAGTCTTACACTACTACTGTAGTAGGTTATGAAATGAGATAACAATCATATCCAGCCAAGAATATATTTCACATTACCTGACAAGAAATGCGCAGAACAAACTTGAATGTTGACAAGAGTCTTGCCATGGAAATCCTGGTTCAGTTTGGCCAACCACAAACGTCTCCTTTCCTGAGACAATTGTTTGCCCTCTTCTCCTTGATTTGTGATGACAATTGGCAATCTGAAGAACTCCAAATGCTTTTCCCTATCCGACCTATTAGTACAGCCAAGAACACGGCAATAATTGACCATTTTGAGCAAAAATGAACTTGAAGAGTTGCTAGTTCGATGCAATCACGCGTTGTTTACATCCAAGTTTATCGCCAAGATGGCCGACTTCCGGTTTGATGACGCGCCGTGAGAACACTCTTAACTCATGTACAAATGCCGATATGCCCTACTTTGTTTACTTGTTTATTGCACAATGTCGCTCTATTGGTTGGATTCTTATTATATATTATTACTATTGTATTATGCACATCGTTGCGGGCAATTTAATTTTATAAATAATAAAAAAAAATATAAATATTAGAAAGGGCTGGGAATCAAACCCCGGGCGTCGGCTTGAAAGGAATGGGGATAAACCACTAGACCACGGTACTAGACAAAATATATCATTATAAATAGAGCCCACCTGGCACCTCCACTGCTAATTCGACAGGTCTTAACGGTTTCATTATTTTATTCAGCAACATTGCGTACACAAACTTATTGTTACCAAGAAGCATTACACTAACGCTTTCTTTTGATGAAATGAATGGACAAGAGAGCCGTACGTCGGCCATCTAATGAAGTTAGATTTGACACGTTTTAATATTATACACTTTGACTGCTGAATTGACACGTTTAACTTATTCATTCTTTAATTCAGCAACATTCATTCATGCAGTCTGTAGACATACTGTAGGACGTTGTAGCATCCTATGAATGAAGTCACCAGCTGTAATGGAATTGAATGGAACTCGAGCTTAGTCCAGCGCGGAGCTCCTCCAATGAATGAACAAAAGCCGGCGCGTCGGGCAGTTGTCACCAGCTGTATGAGAGCGCCCCCGCTGGTCATTGTTAACATTAACCATGCCAAGCGACGTCATAACAGCAGGCAAACAGCTGTTCCTGGACTTTTCCCAGCTGTATCTGTATCTCTCTCTCTCCCTCTTCATCTCTCTCTCTCCCTCTCTCTCGCTCGCTCGTTCTCTGCCTCTCTCTGTCGGCACCCGCTTGAGGAAGTGCAGGTATTTCCACTCGCATGGTTGCGCTACAACCATAGAGGGGGCGTTAGTTATGCAGATCATCAATGTGGAACGCCCTACCCAAAGCTGTAAAGGAATGTGAATCCCTACCCACATTCAAAACCGCTCTTAAATAGCACCTACGGGAGGCTGCAATTCGAAACTGGCCACCGTAAATGCCCAAAACCCCCACCACCTCCTAATAGACAGTCTCCTCCCCACCGCATGTATATATTCCCTCCCCGCTGTATGTATATTTCTCTCCCACCCACCCACCCCCTCCTAATGTACAGTCCCCTCCCCATCATATGTATATACTCTGTCAGGATCTAGGGGTAACAGTACTGTATATTTGAATACCGTTTATGTCACAAATGTATCAGTACTAAATACCTATATGTCCCTATGCCATAAATGTCATGTATGTTGTGTATGTCATAAATGTCTATATGAATTGAAAATGGGGGACCCTGATGTAAACAAGACAAACGTCTTTCTCAGGTCTGCATCCCCTTAACAATTGTGTGTATTGAGCCGTACTGTATTGTACCCATTCTGCAATCTGTTAAATAAAGTTTTCATTCATTCATTCATTCATTCATCAGTGCCTTATTCACGTCAGCAAAACAGTCAAATCAGAATTACCTAATTCACTGGGGGAGGAGATTGTCTCAACTGAATTAGAGCAATCCGCCAAAATGGTAATTAGAGACACAGACCCATTGATACTAACCCCCCATTGCTATAAAACAATGCTAAACACTGGAAAAGGCCATTTATAAGACACAGGACCTTTAACTTTTTTTTTACTGTATGAAGCACAATCTTAGGAGGCTCACACAGAACCAAGCATTTCACTGTAATGTACATGTACCTTATAATGTGACAAATAAAACAAAACGTGAACCACAGAACGAGTCATGTGTGGGATAAAAACCATTGGGCCTAAGGGAGGTAGAGCAGTCGTCTGGTAATCCTGATTAATTAATCTGGTAAAACTCCCAGGCAGCGTGTCGAAGTGTCCTTGAGCAAAACACTTAACCCCTACCTGTTTCCGACGAGCAGGTTGGCACCTCGCACGGTTGCCTCTGCCGTCGGTGTGTGAATGTGTGAGTGAATGGGTAAAATGTGAGGAACAAATTGTAAAGTGCTTTGGATAAAAGCGCTATATAAATGCACCATTTACAATTTTATATTTAAATTATATATATATAATTCTATATTTAATTCTATATATTAAAATACCAAATAAATACCAAAACGAATGTATATTAATCAAATCAAATTTATTTACCATAAAGTCCAAAACATTTAAAATAAATGCAAAATAAATAAATGCAACACTCCCAGACATACCCCATGCGAAGGTAAGGAAAAACTCACTAAAACCTAGCAATAGGAAAAAGTCCACAGGCAATGTGGAGGAGAGAAACCTTATAAGGGCCATTCAAGGGGGGATCTCCCTTCTTAGATGTCGGTGATAGTAGTGTTGCAATAAAACAGGTGAACAGTTGGTAGGCATGCACTCGTGTGTGTAGTGAAACACCAATAAGTGCATGCGATACCAACTGAACATTTTGAAAGATTAAAGATAGAGCTGATAGCGATAGTATTACGTAACCATTGACTACAGGAAGGCTCGTTGAAGACGGTAGCCAAAGTAACTTAATAAAGAATATTTAATGTATAATTACCATGGATTTTGCAATCAAAAGAACATAGGATAATAGACAAACAAACACAGAACTACACAGACAGGATCAGCACCAGACGGAAGGGATGACAGGATACTTATACACAAGGGGATGATGAGACAACACACACCTGGGTTAAGGGTAATTGGATACACCTGGGGGAAAAACAATAGGGACTACACACCATGACAGAGGACTACATCTATAGAATAGAATAGAATAGAATAGAAATACTTTTATTATCCTGTGGGAAATTAGACACTGCAAATCGCTCAACATTTAAACATTTAGACAGGACAGGTCACAATTTAGAATGATAACACAAATCAAATCAAGTTGCCTAGGATAAGAGTAGAGTAGAATAAAATAGGATAAAATGAAATGAAATAAAATATACAGAAATAGATACAGTAAGAATATACTGAGCATACTGAGCATGGGGTAAACAATTTGGTCAATATAATTATAATTTAAATCTAACTAAATTAAATATGAAATATATATTCCAGTATTCACAGTGTCACAAAGTGCAGTATGCTTTAGGTAGTGTATTGTCCTCCTTGGGTTCCAATAAGACCTAGATCTATGTCTGGCAGCCGTCGCCGCCCCCTGTTGTGGAGCCTGGAGGCCGCTAGTCGCGTCCTCCTGCCACTAATGAGCTGCCGCTCTGTGCTCAGTGATGCAGTGAGGCACAGTGATGCATTATATAGTCTGATGGCTGTTGGAATGAAGGACTTCCTGTGCCGTTCAGTGCTGCATTTGGGTAGTGTGAGCCTAGCACTGAACATGCTCCTCCTGTCAGCCAAGTCTGTGTATAGTGGGTGGGTGGGGTTTTCCCTGATGGCCTGGAGCTTAGCGAGGCTCCTCCTCTCCGCCACCCTCGCTAGAGAGTCCAGCTCCACCCCAACCACGCTGCTGGCCTTCCTGACCAGCTTATCCAGCCTGGTTGTGTCCACTGCTCTCAGTCCGCTGCCCCAGCAGGTCACAGCGTACAAGAAGGCGCCCGCCTTCACCGACTCATAGAACATCCTCAACATCCTTGTACAGACATTGAAGGATCTCAGCCTTCTGAGGAAGTAGAGTCGGCTCTGGCCCTTCTTGTACAGTGCTTCTGCATGTTTTGACCCGTTCAGTTTGTTGTCGATGTGCACACAGAGGTATTTGTACACCTCCACCATGTCCACATCAACTCCCCTGATGGAAACGGGGGTCACAGGTGCACTCCTCCTCCTCAACCAGTTCCTTGGTCTTCGCCACATTTAGCTGCAGGTGGTTTTTATCGCACCATGTGACAAAGTCCACTACCAGTTCCCGGTATTCCCTCTCGTCACCGTCCTTTATACATCCCACTATCGCAGAGTCATCAGAAAACTTCTGAAGGTGGCAGGACTCTGACCGATAGTGGAAGTCGTTGGTGTAGACAGTGAAGAGGTAGGGAGAGAGGACTGTCCCCTGCGGGGCCCCGGTGTTGCTGACCAGTCTGTCTGACACACAGCTCCGTAGGCGCACGTACTGTGGTCTTCCCGTCAGATAGTCCACAACCCAGGACACCAGGGGGGCCTCTACTTGCATCGCCTCCAACTTCTCACCCAGTAGCCCAGGCCTTATGGTATCAAAAGCACTGGAGAAGTCAAAGAACATGATTCTCACAGTGCTCCCCGGCTTGTCTAGGTGAGTGTAGGCTCGGTTCAGCAGGTAGATGACAGCATCCTCTACCCCCATGACATGACGACACACATTAGGAGCGCCTGATCAGGGCACAAACATATAACACATAACACCCCCCCCCCCTCAAATTTATGGCCATAACCCCAAAGTGAAATGGGGAAATGGACATAAACAAGGAAAACCATAAATAAATAAAGGGGAAAAATAGTGGTCGATAAATGGGGGACCCTGATGTAAACAAGACGAAAGTCGCCCTCCGGTCCGCATCCCCTCAACAACGGTGCATATTGAGCTGCACTGCACTGCACGGCACCCTGCAATCTGTCAATAAAATCCTCGATCAACCAGGTAAGGAGAATGGGCAGCCTCAGCCTTACTCCTCATCACTCCCGACTCCTGGAAAACGGAGCAAAATCAACAAAAAGAACAAAAGAAAAACAACACCACCTCTCACACAACCCCCCCCCCCCCAGGAACACAGCACAAACCCCACCATTGACTACAACCGTGACAACTCGTCGGCCAACACATTGTCCCTGCCCTTGACATGTACCACCTCAATGTCAAAGGCTTGCAGGAACAGGCTCCAGCGCATTAGCCGCTGGTTTGAATTCCGCATCCTGCCTATAAAGACCAATGGGTTGTGGTCCGTGTAGATTCTAACAGGTGATGGAGAGGAGCCAACATACACCTCAAAATGGGAGAGGGCCAGAACCAAAGCCAAGGCCTCCTTCTCGATTGTCGAGTAGCGCCTCTGGTGGATATTAAACTTCCTGGAGAAGTAAGACACTGGGTACTCAATACCCCCATCATCATCCTGCAAGAGCACTGCGCCAGCGCCCAACTCGCTAGCATCCACAGCCAACTTAAAAGGCCTCATGAACACAGGCGCTGCAAGGACAGGGGCACTGACCAGAATGGACTTCAACTGTTGAAACACGAAAGAACACCTAGGCGTCCACTGAAACGGGATCTTCGGACTCAGCAGATCTGTAAGGGGAGAGGCCACAGCTGAAAAGTTCCTACAAAACCCCCTATAATATCCCGTCATCCCCAGAAAGCACCGAAGATCCCGACGTGAAGCTGGCTCTGGGAAAACAAGTATAGCCTCCACCTTAGAATGGACAGGGCGGTCCTCCCCCTGCCCCACTACCTTGCCAAGATAGGTGACGGTCGCCCTGCCGAACTCGCACTTGGCCAGATTCAGTGTCAAGTTCGCCTTAACCAGCCGTCCAAACACCTCCCATAAACTAGCCATGTGCCCCTCCCAATCGTCAGAGTAAATGACGAGGCCGTCGAGGTAGGCCTCACAACTACCCACACCCGACACTACATGATTCACCAACCTCTGGAAGGTCGCAGGCGCGTTGCACATCCCAAACGGCATCACCGTGTATTGCAGGAAACTGTCAGGTGTCACGAACGCAGAAATTAGTTTAGCACGGTCCGTAAGTGGCACCTGCCAGTACCCCTTTAGCAAATCCAACTTAGTTACAAAAGACGCGCCCCCCACCCTGTCGACACAGTCCTCCATCCTGGGCAATGGAAAACTATCCGGCTAGTCACATTATTTACCCGGCGAAAATCAGTACAAAATCTATCTGTCTTATCAGATTTATCCACCAATAAGGAAGGCGAGCTCCACGGGCTGAAGCTGGGCTCAGCGATGCCATTAGCGAGCATATATTCCACTTCCTTTTGCGCGTTTGTGTGGATTCACGCGATACGCATGCTGCTTAACGGGCAAGGCCTCCCCCACGTCGATGTCATGGTGTAAGACATTCGTGCGCAAAGGGATATCAGAGAAAAGCCCCCCATGAGTCCTGACCAGACTCATGATATCAGCTCGCTGTAGCTCTGATAAATGACCCAGACAACAGCCGAGAGTGACCAAAGACTCCGTGTTTGTCAGACGGCCCTCCACAACCGCTTTTGATGGAATAATTACGTCATCCTCCAACCCATCAGCGCTGTCTGAAAGAAAAAGACTGTCATTACTCACATCGACACTAGATGGGGCCAACACACAAGCCGACGCCGGCATAGCGGGCACAACAGTGCTGGCCACAGGACCCCTTGTATAAAATGGCTTAATCATATTAATATGACACAGGCGGGTCTTCCGCCCACGATCCGGTGTCTCAATAAGGTAATTCAGCTCCCCTACCTTTTCCCTAACCCGATATGGCCCACTAAACCGAGCCTGTAGACTGGACCCCGTTATCGGAAGCAACACCAAGACCCTCTCCCCTGGCACAAACGTCCTATCCCGAGCCTTCCTATCATACCAACCCTTTATCCGTTTTTGTGTGTCAATCAGCACCACCGGTCAAACAACAGCTCTTTCTCATATGCAAATTCTACATAGGTCTGCAAGCTGCCCTTTCTCAGAGCCCTGAACCGCTGCCTGTATGCCTCAGGCACCAGCTCATACGCCCTGAGAATCGCCGCCTTGACAGCCTCGTAGTTTTGGGTGTTCGGACACAGCGACGCATATACATGTTGGGCCTTTCCCGTAAGAACACTCTGGAGCAGCAACGTCCAGTGTTCGTTCGGCCACCTCAGTGTCGTGGCTACATTTTCGAACATGGAGAAATATTTATCCACATCCTTCTCTAAAAACTATGGTACAAGACGTAGGTACTTAGTTACATCAAACCTATCCTCAGGGTGTGCCGCCCGCGCCTCTACCCCAAGCCTCCTGAGTTTGAGCTTGTGCGTGCGAGTGCGCTCCGCTTCGGCTTGGTCACGGTCAACACGCTCCAACTCGCGCGCATGCACACGTTCCGCCTACGCGCGCACACGTTCCGCCTCCTCACGCT
Organism: Notolepis coatsorum; assembly: GCF_963971535.1. Classification (NCBI taxonomy): domain Eukaryota; kingdom Metazoa; phylum Chordata; class Actinopteri; order Aulopiformes; family Paralepididae; genus Notolepis; species Notolepis coatsorum. Next base: position 60,118,649 of record NC_140183.1, read on the forward strand.
TGAACCTGAGCTGTTCACAACAGACAGACAGCTCAGTGATTGAAACCTACGTGTTTGTGCGACCATGTCGACCTGAACAATGGGGGATAATAATAAGAACGAGCCGCCTCGGGGGCCTGGAGGGAGGATACCGCAGGCGGAAGACGGCCGCTGCTGCTGGAGCTGGACCGAGTCATGTGAGACAAGCCGGCGGCAGCAAGGCGCACGGAGGCGGGGAGAAACCACCGCCTCGCCCCGCTGGTGCTTCACAGCGCGTCTCAGGCGAGAGCGTAAAGGGGGGCGTAATAGCATCGGTCAGTGGCCAATCAGAGCGCAAAACGGGAACCCGGAAACACGAACGCGTTGGTAAAAGTATAGACGCAGCCGGGACAGGCGTTAGACAGTTTGTGTGATTGTGATGGGTGGACATAGCAATAGATACAAGTGGTAAGCATATATGTGAATAGAATAGATATATGTAGTAAGCATATTATGTGAATAGAATAGAAGTACATAACCCAGCAATGAACGTCTGAACCACGTTGAACAGTATTAAAAAAAGAAATACTCAGACAAAGGTATCTAGAGTCCAATATGAGAAAAATTTATTAAATACAGATTATACCCGAACTGGTCCAGACCAAAGGTTATAGGGATGTCCGATATTATCGGCCGATATTGGCATTAAAATGTAATATCGGAAATTATCGGTATCGGTTTAATTTTTTTTTTATAATAATAATAATAATAATAATAATAATAATAATAATAGTTTTTTACATTTATTTAACCTTTATTTACCCAGGCAAGCAAGTAAGAACAAATTCTTATTTTATTTATTGTGAAAAGTATGCATAATGTTGTATTTTTGGGGGGGGGGGGGGGGGGGGGGGGAACTCTGCATATATCGGTATCGGTTGATATCGATATAAAAAAATATATACGTAGGTGTCCTAGACGTTTTATTCACACAGGCTCCAAACTTCTTAACCGGTAGTACCTATGTCCTCATTAACACATTTTGGCCTTTAGAAAAATGCTGACTCTACTGAATGGTTGTATTAATAACTGAACATGAATTTGTTTAGGTTTACAGGTACGCTAGTTAAAAAATATATACCGCATAATGATTACGGCAAGGTTGTTTTTTAATACAATTGATTTGATTTGATTTATTTAACCTTTATTTAACCAGCAAGTCCCATTGAGATACAAGATCTCTTTTGCAAGGGAGACCTGGCCAAGATAACAGCAATAACATTTGCGATACATCACACAGACAGCAATCAAATGGGCGATACATCACACAAGAACACAATAACAGTGCATGTATACAATATACAATACATCACATAAAACACAAAAACACAAAACACAAAACAGAATAGTCTACACATGATAGTAAAAGTGTATGACAGTAAAATACAGGGTAATACAGTAATTTTGCAGTGGGGACCCGACTACAGAAAGCAGCGACATTATTCTTGTAAGAACTAAGAAGGGTGGGGCAGAGTGGTGCCCGTTTATTATTATTAGTTATTAATTCAGTTTTTTTTATTATTGAATTTCTCCCACAATTCCTCCGCTTAGTTAATCCCCCGCACTGGCCTGCAGGCGGATGATTGGCGTGTAATTACTGGCTGTTGGCACAGACGAGACCCAATACGGTTTCTCTACACTTTCCCCTCTCGTTCTCAACACTAAAGCGGCAGAATCTTCCCTGTTAATCTCCGTCCTCGCTCCCTTCCCATCTCTTCTTCGTCTTCTTCTTCTTCTTCTTCTTCTTCTTCTTCTTCTTCTTCTTCTTCTTCTTCTTCTTCTTCTTCTTCTCCTCTTCCCGTCACTCTCTTAACTCCCATCTGTTTCCACCTCCTATTTTTGTTGCTCCTATCTCTCTCACTCTCTCTCTCTCCCCCTCCCTCTCCCTCTCTCTCTCTCATCATGTCACTTCATCTTCCTTTACCCCTACTCTATCTGCGCGTCGGAGGAAATATCACTCCCCAGAGGGGGTTTTGGGAGGAGAGTGGGAGTAGCATGCGAAAGCGACTCTCTGTTTCCTCTCGCAGCCGGAGGAGGAGGAGGAGGAATCGGCGGGGCCCCTTTTTTTCCCCATTTTGTAATCATTTCCTCTGCGCCTCTATCGAGCCGGGCATCAGCCGGGGCGCGGGGCCAAGTTAAACTCCCCCATTCTTTGAGGACACATGTTAATAAAACAGGCGGCAGATAACAGTAATTACCTCTCAGTGGCCACTGCCTCTCGCTGGGGACGCAGTGAGGGAGAGAGGTCCGCCCGCAGTCAAGCCTTTACCTCCAAAAGATTAATTTAGTTTTTAATTAGAGTACACCCTCAGTGATACACCAAGCGCAGGCGGCCCCTCCCCACCTTACACCCCCGTCTCTCTCTCTCTCCTCCCTTCAGCCCTCCTCCCTCTCGCCTCTCTCCCTCTCTATCGCCCGCCGTATTAGCATAAGTAATTAGAGATTCCTATTTGCCTGCATGGGCTTCCAATTTATTATGTGTTGATCTCTTTTGATTCGACTGTAGTCTGGAGCTGCCTGTCATGTACAATTAAGATAACGTGCAGGGGAGGGGGGGCTCGGAGAGGTGGAGGGCTGTGGGATGCCCCCCCTCCCCCTCTCTCTTATACCGTTATCTTTTTCTTTCTTTTTTGTTCTAAACTCTCCAGAGATCTGTGAAGTGTTGAGAGGCCAGGGGAGGTAGCTGATGCACATTAAAGCTTGCGGGTTCTGCCACTGCACAGCGATGCAGTGTAACTCGTGTAATTCCATTGATTTCACTTCAGAGGACATTCGCGAGAAACGGAGAGATCTGTATCCTCTTTCAACTGGATAATAATGTTTCTCTTAAAGTAAACGGGGATTGTGAAAACAGCCCAGAAGTCATCTTGACGCATTTGGACATCATTTCACACTATGCAGCCATTTTGCTTCTGGTGTCACGCAGGTTCCTATCCACCCTTGTACAATTGGGTTGTTAAGTTGTGTGACATAAACAGTTTCCGGGGGGCCAGGCGGCGTGTTGCTTAATGACAGCGGAAGAGTGCAAGGGCGCTTCCGCATTCTTCGCCGCGCATGCACATGAGGTCCTTGCTTAGTTCAGACGCCCCATTCAACACGGTGAATCCCAAACTCGAAACTCCGTTAAGCTCCAGAGAGAGAGGCTGAAAACCGCCAGTTCTTGCCCGACGGATGGGAGCCGAATCGGGATCCGAGTTTTCTGATGAATAGCCCCAAAACATGGAGGTCGCGATTCGCGAACGGCGCCGGCTTCGCTGACCAGAGCTCTCTCAGATTCAAAATTGCAGCCTGGAACATACATGTTTCGGAACCAATGTGTAACTAGACAGTTACAATATAACATTTATTTTAATTAACCCAGTTAATGCCTTAAGAGAAAGAGTCTGGTGGTCAATTACTACGGAAATGTTGTGTCTTACTAATAATAACTAATTCCGCGGTCAATATAAGTCTCTGTGATACTTTCTGAATATGATTTGGGAATGGGCAGGGTTATATTAGAAGAAAGACAGTGTAAACAATATAATTAACTCTGAATATAATAATGACGAAAAATAAACAGGGTAGTGCTCCTTGTTGTGTATCCTGTTTATTTTTCGTCATTATTATATTCAGAGTTCCCACACAGTGTATAGTTTGATTGATTGATTGAAAAGTTTATTAACAGATTGCAGAATACACTCCAAATACAACTCCAAAACGTTCATGTAAACATGTTGTGACCTGTGTATTCACCACGTGGAGAAATAAAAAATAATTGAATTAGACAATTACGTTTTATAAGCAAATATACTTGCCCAACCACTACTGTATGAGCGCAGCCAGTGATTTCAATGTGACGGCGTGTTTGTTTACATTCTCATTCATTCAAAAGATCCGAACCGATTGAAGTTTATGGATACCATGACTTGAAATCCTCTTACCTTGACGAATAAAAGCCTCCCCAATTTAGAAAACAGTAATCCAATGGCTGGTATTGATAATATTACTACTAACGCTCGGAGCTAACCAGCAACCGGACACTCAAGCAGAATACGAGAGCAATGACTTCCTTTCTGGGGGGTTTCAAAATAAAAGAGCGATATAGCAGCGGAAAACGTTTATTTTGTACATTATCTAACGTTAACACGAACCTAAACTAACTTTAGGTTAGTTGTAACGTTAGTTTAGGTTCGTGTTAACGTTAGATAATGTACAAAATAAACGTTTTCCGCTGCTATAGACGTCGCTCTTTTATTTTGAAACCCCCCAGAAAGGAAGTCATTGCTCTCGTATTCTGCTTGAGTGTCCGGTTGCTGGTTAGCTCCGAGCGTTAGTAGTAATATTATCAATACCAGCCATTGGATTACTGTTTTCTAAATTGGGGAGGCTTTTATTCGTCAAGGTAAGAGGATTTCAAGTCATGGTATCCATAAACTTCAATCGGTTCGGATCTTTTGAATGAATGAGAATGTAAACAAACACGCCGTCACGTTGAAATCACTGGCTGCGCTCATACAGTAGTGGTTGGGCAAGTATATTTGCTTATAAAACGTAATTGTCTAATTCAATTATTTTTTATTTCTCCACGTGGTGAATACACAGGTCACAACATGTTTACATGAACGTTTTGGAGTTGTATTTGGAGTGTATTCTGCAATCTGTTAATAAACTTTTCAATCAATCAATCAAACTATACACTGTGTGGGAACTCTGAATATAATAATGACGAAAAATAAACACAACAAGGAGCACTACCCTGTTTATTTTTCGTCATTATTATATTCAGAGTTAATTATATTGTTTACACTGTCTTTCTTCTAATATAACCCTGCCCATTCCCAAATCATATTCAGAAAGTATCACAGAGACTTATATTGACCACGGAATTAGTTATTATTAGTAAGACACAACATTTCCGTAGTAATTGACCACCAGACTCTTTCTCTTAAGGCATTAACTGGGTTAATTAATATAAATGTTATATTGTAACTGTCTAGTTACACATTGGTTCCGAAACATATATGTTCCAGGCTGCAATTTTGAATCTGAGAGAGCTCTGGTCAGCGAAGCCGGCGCCGTTCACGAATCGCGACCTCCATGTTTTGGGGCTATTCATCAGAAAACTCGGATCCCGATTCGGCTCCCATCCGTCAGGCAAGAACTGGCGGTTTTCAGCCTCTCTCTCTGGAGCTTAACGGAGTTTCGAGTTTGGGATTCACCGTGTTGAATGGGGCGTCTGAACTAAGCAAGGACCTCATGCGCATGCGCGGCGAAGAATGCGGAAGCGCCCTTGCACTCTTCCGCTGTCATTAAGCAACACGCGGCCAGGCGGCCTGCGTTGGCTGAGGCTCTGGTCTTTTCAACGCGCCTCAGTGCTGCACCCCTTGTTGTTTTAATAGATCTGAGTCATAAAGAAACTGTTTGTTGTTTGTGCTCCTAGTATCTCCTGCTGTCTGAAGTGGAGCGTTTGGCCCCAGACCTGAATATACGACAGACTTAACAACATAATTACACAGATACTCTCCTCCACGTTACCCACGCCCACTTCCACATTCGTGAACGATGAATGAAGTGAAGCAAACCATTAACACTTTGGTCGCCAGACTTATATTCTTAATAAACCATCCCACCCTAGCTCTATTTGTCTATGGAGAAGTTCTTTGCAGGGCTATAACTTTTTAAATTGTATTGCTAAATTGACATTACTATGGCCCATTCAACGTCAAGTATCTATTGTTCAGGGTGTAGCAACGTTATACTTTTTCATTCACATATTCATACTAAAATACGGTCTAAAGTATAAGTATGTTTTTATCGTTTTCTGCAGCTTTCTCCAGAACGTGATTTATAGCCCCAAATGCATTATATTGATGATCAAATACAGTTTGATAGCAATCTGCGCGAGATAAAAAATTTCAAATGGACGTGCTTCTAGAAGTTACTACTGATCATCTGATGTTGACCGGATGGGGGGGGGTCGTTTATAATTCCGTGGCCAACGTTAGATGATTCTTCTAGTGTGGGTGATATGATCATCAGAGCAGTTTATATCGAACAGGTTAAAAAATAACGATGAATCTTACCCCAGTCTCCTCGGCCGTTGGGCGATGAGCGTGGAGCAGAAATATTCCTATTATGGGATATAGAAATATGCGATCCATTTCCAGGTTGTATAATAGTATATACGTCCAAATCATGTTGATTATCGAGTTATTGGTAACGGATTGCTATCTGTTCTGAAGGTCCAGATTAACACTGAAAGTCTGCGTTTATTATTTGTATAATTTATATATTGTTTATATATATAAGATATATATCTTTACGTCATCTGTTTGCCTAACAGTATTCTTCATTCGCTTATTGTGTGTCCCATTCTTGACGCTGTAGGCGCCAGGGGCGCGCCCCCCTAGACATGTTTTCTAGACATGTTCAGACATGCCCGGACAAGCCCAGAGCGAGCGCATTGATTCTGTACAGGTGAACAGGCGGAGTCCAACAGGGAACTAATATAGAGTATGTTGGGTAGACGACGTGCAGCAGCAGCAGCAGCATAACAGGAAAACTAACAGAGCGAGAGTGAAGACGTCTGGTGCAGTTGTACACAGACCGATAGCAGTGTATCGTTATAGAGAGCTAATGGCTAATTAGATACCACTGTAATGTTGTCGAGCCATTGTTGGCACAGTATAGTGACTTGTGTAAGCAAAGTAACGTGGAGAGACTTATAGTTAAACCCAGCGACGTTTGGATATAACTACTCATTGGAGACCGTCTGCGGGTTAGCTTCACGTACAAACGAAGCTAACTAGCTACCATCTATGCCAACAGGCTTTTGGATTAATAGCTATTAACCCTGCCATCGGGCGCTAGGAATACAAGGACCGGTTCCGTACGAGACCCCTTCTCCTAGCGACGACAGGATTATCCGACCAGTCTACAGTTTCTCTGGAGCAGGAGCTCTAGAGAGAACCAACCGTCTCCAGCCACCATCTTGCTTTTCCCTGTATCGCCTCGCTTCGTCTCACTCCATTCAGAGCTCCACCGGTCGAGTATCCGTAGTCTAGGAACTATTCGTTACCGCTGACTTTGTTGCACTGACATTCTAGTATTAAAGGAGAACCATGATAAATAATATGTATGTTTGCTATTGACATTAAATGATGCTTGTTCAACTTGTATCCCTGTCCCCGCGCAGTTAATGGAGTGTTCGCCATTTTGAGTAACTGTACTGTCTGGCTAAATTAATATTCTTTAGTAGTGGTTTAATCTAACATATCTCAATACAGTCAGGGTTGTGTAGCCCCTTAGCTACAATTGGTCCTTCGAGCCGGAGGGTATCAGTAATAATAATCATATTAGTGATAATATGGCCAGCGGCGGACACTCTCCAATTGGCTCTCCCCATTAGAGTGCCCTAGGCGCCAGCGTCAGCCCCCTCCCCACTTGGAGAGCTACGCTGTAGAGTTACCCCCTAGCTTATCTATGAGGACGTTAAGCAAGGATAACATTAGTAGCTCAAGTATGCCCAACCTTATCGACCTGTAAACCCCAGAGGTAGAGACCCAAGCTAGTTTAAGTGAAACTGACTTAGCTTACGGGGGGGGACAAGCGGGGCATGACTTGACTATACCCATAGAACACCGCAACCCCCGAGGTGGACCTCGGAGCGCATGAACCCATAGAACACCGCGCCCCCGAGGTGGACCTCGGAGCGCATGAACCCATAGAACACCGCGCCCCCGAGGTGGACCTCGGAGCGCATGAACCCATAGAACACCGCGCCCCCGAGATGGACTCCGAAGCGCATGAAAGTAAAGAGCACCGCGCCCCCGAGATGGATCTCGGAGCGCGGGAGAAGACAAAGTACAGCGCCTCCGAGATGGACCTCGGAGCGCGTGAGAAGACCAGGTCACCGCGAAGCCCTGCCAACTCCAAATCACCATCATCAGCGTCATCCCCAAGCGAGGCCGACCAGAGGCTAGCGCAAGTCCTGATCGCCACGATAACCGCTTCGGCGGAAAGGGATCGCCTCCAGGGTGAGCGTGACCGCCTCCAGGCGCAACGAGAAAGTGAGAGTGAACATTTCAGAGTGGAAGAGAGACGCCTCCAGGCGCAACAAGAGAGTGAGCGTGACCGCCTCCAGGGTGAGCGTGACCGCCTCCAGGCGCAACGAGAAAGTGAGCGTGAACATTCCAGAGTGGAAGAGAGACGCCTCCAGGCGCAACGAGAGAGTGAGCGCGAACATCTCAGACTGGAAGAGAGTCGCCTCCAGGCTGACGCCACGATGACCATCAGATTGGAAGAGAGGCGCCTCCAGGCTGAAGAAAACATGGAGCGAGACCGCGCCAATGCGCAGCGCGACGCAGCCAATGCGCAGCGCGAGGCGGAGCGAGACCGTCTACAAGCACAAATGATGGAGCAAGCGCTCCAGAGGGTGACTCCCCACTCTTCCACCCGGAGCTCCCGGAGATCATCACGACAAGGGTCGAGGGCACCTTCCCCTCCCCGACAAAGCTACACGGGACCCCGCCTACGGGAAGAACCTGCTTACGTTGCAGAGCAGCTAGCCGAGCGACTACAAAGCCTGACAGAGGACGAGGGAGGACAGAAAGCCCACCCGCACTACCCCATCTCTGACCAGGAGGCTCAGCGCAGCCCCGGTCTCAGTCCCGACACGCTGCGTTATGAACCCCCAACACGTCCCAGTGGGGAGTTCGAGAGCACCAGACGGCACCGAGGAATAGTGCCTGGGAACCCAGCCCCTGGTTCCCGCCCAGCACGAACCAACGACCCAACGTACAGGGAGACTCGCCACGGATGCCTCTCCCCCCACGTGCGTCAGTGTCGCAGCCATCCATGGCACACTACATTGGGACACCCACATTCCCAGACTTCACAAGAGAAGACCGAGCGCAGTATACCGAGCTGCGTATGTGCCTAGAGACAATTATGTCCGGAGTACAGGACGAGTCATACAAGTATGCCATTCTCCTTAAGCACCTCAAGGTAACTAGCGCGCACAACATAGCGCTGGCATACTCCAATTCACAAACTCCCTATTCTGACGCCCTGGTTGCCCTCAACGCACGTTACGGACGTACGTGGGATTATGTCATTCAGGAGATACGTGAGATCGAACGTCTCCCCCCGGCTAGAGACAACCGAGCCCTGGACGACCTATCCGTCAAAGTACAGTCCCTGGTAGGGATGCTCGGGTCCCAACGAGAGAAGGGGATGTACGAGTTGTACGCCAACTCCAACGTGGAGCGCATATTGGAGAAGCTCCCCCCATTCCGCCAAGAACGCTTTCGGCGGCAACGAAACTACCGTGACCCGAATGGCCCAGAACAGTCACTGCTGGATCTCGCTGACTTCCTAGCCAGGGAGGTTAGCAGCCTAAGAATTGACACCTTTGCATGGGGTGGCTCGAACATTAAAGAGGGACCGAGGAGGTTTAAAGACCAAAGCAGGCCCATCACAGTGATGCACCAGGCCGAGTCGGTGTCACGGCAGAAGAGTCACAACCCCCCCGCCAAGGAGAAATGGAAGATCGCGTGTCAATACTGCGACAGCGAACACTGGCTGTCACAGTGCGACGCATTCAAGAAACTGACCACCGCCGAAGTAAGTCAGTGGATTAAAGATAACCGCCGCTGCTTCCGCAGAATGCCGCCTTAAGAAGAAGTGTGGCAAGTGTGACGGCGATCACCTCGAAGCACTGCACGAGAGCAACAAGCGCCCACCAGAAGACCAAAGTAGGCCCATCACAGTGATGTACCAGGCCGAGTCGGTGTCACGACAGAAGAGTCACAACCCCCCCGCCGAAGAGAAATGGAAGATCGCATGTCAATACTGCGACAACGAACACTGGCTGTCACAGTGCGACGCATACAAGAAACTGACTACCGCCGAAATGAATCAGTGGATTAAGGCTAACAAGTGGGACGGCGCTCACCTCGAGGCACTGCACGAGATCAACAAGCGAAAATCAGCTCCACAAAGCAGCTCGAGAGCAGAAGTACTCTACATCGACCCCGCGAAGAGTGGGACCACCAGAGTGCTCCTCAAGGTAGTACGAGTACTCCTCAGTCACGGGGACAAGGTACTCGACACCTACGCCATCCTCGACGACGGGTCGGATAAGACACTCCTCCTCGCCTCCGCCGCGACCCAGTTGGACCTGCGGGGCCCAGAGGAGACCATGACCCTCCGTACCATTCGTCAAGACTTAAAGACAATCAAAGGTGAAAACGTCTCGTTCACCATTGCAGCGATCGACCAGCCTGAGAAGCGGTACAGCATCAGCAAGGCGTTCACGAGCTACGACATAGGTTTGTCACGCTACGATTACCCCATCCCACAGCTGAGGGAAAAGTACGACCACCTACGCCAACTGCCCTTACCGCTCATCAGCGGAGCTACACCGACCCTACTCATTGGCTCCGACCACGCGGACCTCATTGTCCCAACCGAGGCGGTCCACATCGGACCCAGAGGATGCCCAGCTGCGGTTAAGACCCGACTGGGGTGGACGCTCCAGGGCCCCCTCTTCGGGCCTTCCAGCCGACCAACGTCCACACGCTGCCTTTACACCAAGGTGAGCGACACAGACAACACTCTCCTACAGCACGTTGAGAGGCTATGGACACTAGACGCGCTGCCATTCAAGAACGAACGCAAGATGGTTCGGTCCAAAGAGGACAAGTATGCCATCGCTCTACTAGAGCAGAAGACTACGAGAGTCGAGGTCGACGGAGTGCTAAGATACGCAACCCCACTCTTGAGGCGGGACGGGATGCCCACTCTGCATGTGCCTAAGGGAGCGACGCACAACTACCTACAGAGCGTATCCACGCCAGAAGAAGCAGAGAGCATCCTAATGAAGCTACGGGCTTCGTTAGCCAAAGGTGGATTCGACCTCCGACAGTGGGCCAGTAGCGACCCTCAAGTTCTCCAGCACCTCCCTCCAGAGACTAAAGCCGCGAGCAGCGAGACCTGGATGGCGCACACCCCAGGCGAAGCGCAGGAGATGACTCTGGGCCTCGTCTGGCGCTTCAAGACGGACTCGCTTCACTACCGACACACACCTCTGAGGACGGATCAGGAGACGTCCACGACTAGACTGACCACTCGGTGGAGTGTGTACCGAACACTCGCCAGCCAGTACGACCCCATGGGGTGTATTCTCCCCTACACCACCCGGGCGAAGATGCTGATGAGAGAACTGTGGGCCAAGGAGCAGGGCTGGGAAGACCCCATACCCGAGCACCTAGCCACCACATGGAGAGAGTGGGAGGATGAACTTGTCTTACTCCGCGAGGTGGCCATCCCACTGAGCTACTTCCCTTCTACCGTGCGACTGGAGACGTGTCAGATAGACTTGCACGTCTTCAGCGACGCCTCAGAAGTGGCGTACGGATCAGTGGCCTACCTGAGGGCTCGAGAAGAGGGAGTTCTGAACTCCAAGCCCCTCGGCTACGTTCCAAGCGACGTAGCTGACATCGAACCCATCACCCCAAACTACCTCTTGATGGCGCGGCCGGACCCTGCCCTTTCTCAGACGGTGTGCGGACAGGACGGGATGAACGGACGGAGAATGTGGAGACACAGCCTGTTACGATTAGTACGCTTCTTTGGCATGGTGAACCCAGATGGCAGAGTAGGGATTGATGAGACCGGAGACAGAACGTGACGAAGAACAGTTTACTTCACAACAAGGTACATACACGACTAACACACACAGGTAACATTTAACAATGATCGCGCCCAGCAGTGCAGGACAGACAAGACTATATACACAGACTAATTGACAAGACACTGATAGACACAGAGGGTAATTTACAAACAAGACACAGGTGTGGTAGACAGAAACAATAGAACACAGAGTACACTGGGAAAACAATAACAAATAAACAACCAGACTAAAACATAATTACAAACCACAGACAGGGGAACACAAGACCAACAAAGTGGAGACAACAGACAATAAACACAACAAACACAACTGACAATAAATAACAATGAGTTGGTGTGTGAGCTGATGCCAGATCTGCATCAGCCCACCGGGTGGCAATGTTGACTGAGGGTTATTGTTGATGGGAGGTTGTGAACATGAATGTCTGAGTCCTGGTCCCACAGGACCAGGACCGGAGGAAGTGTTACAACAGCCAAGTACTGACCGACCAGTCTTGGGCCCGCTTCCTCCTACGCTACCTACCCTCCCTTCCAGCCCGTCAGAAATGGGTGAAAGACAGGGACAACCTGACCGTGGGGACCGTCGTGATGATAATAGACCAGTCACTACCCCGAGCTACGTGGCCAGCCGGCCGTGTGAACAGAGTGATTAATGGTTCAGATGGGAAGGTCAGAGCGGCAGAAGTCATCGTCCAAGGGCGGACTTATACCAGACCAGTAGCTAAGTTGATAGAGCTTCCTGCGTTCCCTGACCCCCCTGACGACGACGATAACCCACTGACCTTATAGATTATTTCCAACTCCCCATAGCACATTATGGAGAAGTTGACTTGACCCTTAATATTAATCTGTGCCCCACATTTATTTACTAATTAGGTTCGGACTAATTAGGGGGCGGCTGTTCTGAAGGTCCAGATTAACACTGAAAGTCTGCGTTTATTATTTGTATAACTTATATATTGTTTATATATATAAGATATATATCTTTACGTCATCTGTTTGCCTAACAGTATTCTTCATTCGCTTATTGTGTGTCCCATTCTTGACGCTGTAGGCGCCAGGGGCGCGCCCCCCTAGACATGTTTTCTAGACATGTTCAGACATGCCCGGACAAGCCCAGAGCGAGCGCATTGATTCTGTACAGGTGAACAGGCGGAGTCCAACAGGGAACTAATATAGAGTATGTTGGGTAGACGACGTGCAGCAGCAGCAGCAGCATAACAGGAAAACTAACAGAGCAAGAGTGAAGACGTCTGGTGCAGTTGTACACAGACCGATAGCAGTGTATCGTTATAGAGAGCTAATGGCTAATTAGATACCACTGTAATGTTGTCGAGCCATTGTTGGCACAGTATAGTGACTTGTGTAAGCAAAGTAACGTGGAGAGACTTATAGTTAAACCCAGCGACGTTTGGATATAACTACTCATTGGAGACCGTCTGCGGGTTAGCTTCACGTACAAACGAAGCTAACTAGCTACCATCTATGCCAACGGGCTTTTGGATTAATAGCTATTAACCCTGCCATCGGGCGCTAGGAATACAAGGACCGGTTCCGTACGAGACCCCTTCTCCCAGCGACGACAGGATTATCCGACCAGTCTACAGTTTCTCTGGAGCAGGAGCTCTAGAGAGAACCAACCGTCTCCAGCCACCATCTTGCTTTTCCCTGTATCGCCTCGCTTCGTCTCACTCCATTCAGAGCTCCACCGGTCGAGTATCCGTAGTCTAGGAACTATTCGTTACCGCTGACTTTGTTGCACTGACATTCTAGTATTAAAGGAGAACCGTGATAAATAATATGTATGTTTGCTATTGACATTAAATGATCCTTGTTCAACTTGTATCCCTGTCCCCGCGCAGTTAATGGAGTGTCCGCCATTTTGAGTAACTGTACTGTCTGGCTAAATTAATATTCTTTAGTAGTGGTTTAATCTAACATATCTCAATACAGTCAGGGTTGTGTAGCCCCTTAGCTACACTATCCATTGGGTCTAGCTCGAGTCCTGGGACTATTAGCGAGTGATCGGACCGAATTGGAATGAGCACCAGCTTCCATTTCCTGTTTCCTGTCTGGGCGATCCACCGATCGGCCACCAGATGGCGCTCTTGAACCGTTGGAGAGTTGAGAGGGGATCAACAGTAGATCTCAAGTCTCCGGGGGAGAAATATGATTTCGAGCACAGATTTTTGAAATATTGATATCAAAGACGTGGTACGGCGTCTTTGGCAGAATGAGTATGGCGGGGAATGACGTGGTAAGGCGTTTTTGGCGACCATAGTGTTAAAGGTGCTATAGATATAATTCAGCCACTAGATGTCGCACTAGAGCACCGGCACATTTATCCAATCAGGTGCATTCCACGTGGGGAAATGGGAAGTAGGGAGGGGATACATGCATGCAACATGTAAACAACAACATTCATTTTGGACCCGCAAACATTTATTCAATGAAACATTCATTAATCTATCTTTTTTTTGGGGGGGGGGCAAGACTTTTATTCTTCACCTTTCTAAAAGCTCTGTGGATATATTATTTTAAAATAAGTATTACTCTACATAAAATGTTATGTATAGCACCTTTAATTCTGGATGACTATCAGGCAATCTATGTAGGTGTATCATACATTACAGTAGGTCTGCATATAATAATAATAATAACTTTATTTATATAGTAAAAATAATAATAATAACTTTATTTATATAGCACCTTTCATACATAGATTGCAGCTCAAAGTGCTTCACAGCAAATAGCATAAAATGAACATAAGCATAATATTAGCATACAGGTGACAGAATAAAAGCAATGCATAAAGTGCAGACATAAGAATAGGTATAAAAGATAATAAAAGTAGTACTCAACTACCAGGACCTGCTTGGACCAATGGCATTTCACTGGTTACATGGTTGTGTGAGCAGAGCACGTGTGCAGGGGCTCCTGTTTACTTTAGCTAACCATGGCTAACAGTGGCCGGTGGCTAACAGCAGCAAAAGGAAGCACCTCCAATCAGTGTTGTAGTCGAGTCACTAAATCACGAGTCCGAGTCCCCAGTGTTCGAGTCCGAGTCCAAGTCCGAGTCACCAAAGAAGAGTCGAGTCCGAGTCGAGTCCCCATTACCCTAGTCCGAGTCCGATTTATCAAGGTTGAGTCCACTCCACTCTGGCAGTCAAAGAGCTGACATACAAATAAAAAAAGGTCTACATTAACACTTTGAGTGCCAACGACGAAATTTATCGTTAGTTCATTCCAACCGTTCAGTGCCAACGACGAGAGATCTCGTTTTTTTTTAATTAACGATTTCCATTAATCTAGCCTCACGTTACCACTGGAACTCTCTCTGAGCTCCATTGGGAAAATACCGCCCCCTATCGTCTCTCCGGATGGTACTGCACACCTTTGGATTGGATTGAATGAAACGCATGAAAAAAAAAAGTCCTGCTTCCACATTTTACTTCTCAGGCATGTAACTCGAGCCGATCGGATTCATTGTGGACCATCAGAACAGCGTGGAATCGGTGTTTCGACCACCCAGCGTTGGATCAATAAATGCGATCGATATTTGGAATGGCGATCAGGAATTGGAATAATCTTTTTGGAGAACATCTGATCTGAGGTAAGGAATCTATTTTACCAGTCTTGGGATAATCAGAGCTTTTTTCACACATATATCAACGTGGGCCCTATGTGTGTGTGCGTGTGTGTGTGTGTGCTGATCAGGAAATGGATAATCGAATTTTCAGCCCGCTTCTATAGCGTGCATATACACATATACTATAGATAATCTAGCGTTTATTTGAAAACTATTCATAAATAGGCCGCAAAATTTCAACGTTTTGTGTGTATTCCAGTGTATTCCACTAAAGGGCGATTATCACAGAATCTTTATATTTTCCTGAAACTTTCAAAAAACGAGTTTTTCAAAATGGTATAAAACGGAAATGAACCTATTAAAAAACAATCCGTTTCGACTATGTTGACTGCAAACAAGTCATTGATAAGCGACGGCCATATTATACACATAATTTAAGATATAGTTTATGCGTTCGCAAATATGAGAGCTCTATCATTGAAGTGGGCGTTGGCACGCAACAGGGTTCCGGGGCACCGCATGGCTGGCACGGAAAGTGTTAAACATAAATGACAGAGCGGTCACCATTTCAAAGGGAGTTTATTTACTTTGTGACACAATAGCCAAACAAATGCACTAGCCATCGATATCCTATGCCAAATGATTAGGGCCTATTACAAAAAAATATATAAAATAAATAACTGTATTTATCAATTAGCAAGTCTGAGTCCTCATAATTAGTTTCAACCCTCTGTGCGCCATTTTAAACATGTCTCCTGTTAGCGGTAGCAACGTTATATATAATATTCTTAACGAGTCTCAGTCAGGCTTCAGATCAGGCCATAGTACTACTTCAGCGACTATGCTAGTCTCAAATGACATAATTGAAGCACTGGACAAGAAAAAACACTGTGCAGCATTGTTTGTTGATCTGTCTAAAGCTTTTGATTCTGTGGATCATGCATTGCTACTGCAGAGGCTTGGCTGCATAGGTCTTGGTAAAATGGCTTTGAGCTGGTTTAAAAACTATCTATCTGAAAGAACTCAGTGTGTTTCAGTAGAAGATTATACCTCAGGTGTTCCACAAGGTTCTATTTTGGCCCCTGTCTTATTCTCCATCTTTATAAATGAACTAGGAAATGGGATAAACCTAGCACGTTTTCATTTATACGCCGATGATACAGTTGTTTACACAGTGGCTTCCTCTTTAACTCAGGCCATAGAGCTTCTACGGGATGCTTTTAATACACTGCAACACTCCTTGCTAAGGCTAAGACTGGTCCTTAATGCAAAAAAGACCAAGTACATGACCTTCTCTCGCTCTCGAGCTAATACAGCTGTCCCTCCGATTCTGACACTGGAAGGGACATGCCTTGACAAAGTAGCATCCTATCAATCCTGGGCATATGGATTGATGAAAAGATGGCCTTTGATGTTCATATTGGGAACCTACTGAGAAAACTTAGACCTAAACTGGTCTGAAGCCAGGAAGAGAATTGTGCAGAGTTACTTTCTGCCTGTATTAGACTATGGCGATGTGATCTATATGCATGCTCCTTCCTCCCTGCTTAAAAAGCTGGATTCTGCGTACCATACTGCCATACGTTTTGTAACGGGTGCAGGCTCTCGCACCCACCACTGCACTTTGTATCAGTCCTTAGGATGGTCCTCTCTGTACCAAATAAGACAATCACACATGTTGATTTTTATCCTTAAGTCATTGCTAGGTAAGCTGCCCTTATATATCTCCAGACTTCTGTCCTTTTATACTTGCTTTTTTAATACCAGACGAGCAGCAAATAGGATGCTTTTAAATGTTCCTTTGATGCAGTCAGAGCTTGGTAAAGCTGCATTCTCCCACTATGCTCCCTTTTTATGGAATACGCTGCAAGTAAAACTTTGTCTAGAGGCACTTCCTACTGTGAATGCTTTTAAAGGTATGCTACGATTAGCCCTTCATGAAACATGTAACTGTTTTACCTGATGCTATTGCTGATCTGATTATGCTCCTTGCCACTGCACAAATGGCCTTCTGTATTTATATTTGCATTGTATGTTTTTTGTTTAATGCCCTGTTTTATGTTGAAACTTGTTGTGTGCCGTGTTGGTCAGGACTCCCTGGAAGAAGAGATCTTGTATCTCAATGGGACATTCCTGGATAAATAAAGGATAAATAAAAAATTCAAAAATACACTACACGCACTTACAAGCGGCAACATAGCGCAGATGTGGAGAGAGGTCTGGCAATGCAAGATACTCGACTGTAACTCAGCTGACATTCGTCTTTTATATTAGAGTTACCCGTAAACAAACAATAATCCTAGATATAAGTTCATAGAGCACCCTGCCATGTCCAGGTCATCCCCAGACACCACTATTAAAGAAGAAGGGAAGATGAGCACATAAAGAGTGGATGAATGTCACTTAGCAGTGATTTAAGGTGGACGGCTCACATTCCTTGGCAACAGTTGTCTCCCTTCTTATAGATAAATCAAATCAAATCAAATGTATTTGTAAAGCCCAAAATCACAAGGTAATGTCCCCAAGAGCTGTACATGTCTTCTTTAAACAAGTCAAGAAGAAACATCACAATAAATCAAGAACAAAAACCTACAATGAAATCCAAAATAAATGTAAAATAAATAAATAAATGCAACACTCCCACTGGTTTTTAGAACACTCCCATTTGCTTTAGATATACGCTAAATGTATAACAATATTAATTAATTTAATATTTGAATATGCCTTTGATATGTTCTTGTCATAATGCATCAGAAAATAATGACAAAAACTAGAGGCTAAGTTACAGCAGGTTAAGATAAAAAGATAACTTCATGTCATGGTTCACAATTTACTGACAGTAGCCTAAATCTGCCAAGAGTGAAAGAATAGTTTTGGTTCTTGATATGACATTTTCTCTCCCACCAAAAATATTAGAATCAGAACAGAAATTCGATAAGCGGAACCAAAACTGGGATCGATACAATCCAAACGATACCCAACCCTACTGAACATTTATTTTTTTCACTGAGCTCCTAAATTTCTTTGTGTGCTCCTAAAATGGTTCATTCCGGAGAACAGGGGGGGAAAAGTAAACGTCTAAACGTCAAGCCCTGAGGTCTACCCCTACAGCGTCACTGGTGTTCTGTTTTGTACTTTTGACGTGCTTCTTTAAATAGTGAAATGTAACTTTAAAGGGGAGATGAAGCATAGCGATATAAACATAGTCATAGCATCAAATTAGTATTTAGATAAACCACAGAAAAAATCACGTTATAAAAATAAGGAGTTTCTAAGAAAAAGCGATTTGTTATGTCCATTTATATAGCATTTATGAACATGTGCACCGCCATTTTGTTGCAGGACAGACACCAGGCCTCCAGGAGTTACCACAGACAGCGGGGTGAGTCCCATGTCAATGCTATAGACAGCACAGAGGCTGATGAAGAAGGGGAGTACCAAACAAAATTCTACTCAATCACCATCAGTGAGAAGTGCATGCACAGCATTGAGAGCAAGCCACCCAGAGAAGAGGCATACACAACACTGAACGTGAGACCACCTGACCTACCAGGCCACAGACATACTGTACACTCCGTCTAAAAATAGACACAGGGGCATCAGGCAATACCCTTCCACTACGCACTTTCAGACAGATGAATGGCAAGGATGCGTGTGCGCAGGAAAAGCTGAGGAAAAATTACAGGAGGCTATCGGCATACAGTTGTCATCAGATTCCCTGTATGGGTACTATCGACATTCCATGCCAGTACAAAGACTCACAATGGATCAACGCCAGGTTCTATGTTGTGGATGTGCCAGGTCCAGCTGTAGTCGGACTGCCAACCAGTGAGCTGTTAAACCTGGTAACTGTCAATGTTGATACAAGATGTAAACAAGAAGGTTAACAACAGCCAGAGACCACTGAAGAGGATATCAAACATTGCAGAGCTAAAGAAAACTTACCCAGACCAGTTTGATAAATTAGGGAATTTTAGTGGAACCGTCTTTTTGAAAAAGGATGCTGAACCTTTCATTGACCCACCACGGAAATGCAGTATCCACATCAAAGACAAGCTCAAATCAGAGCTGGATAAAATGGTGGAGCAAGAGGTGATAAGAAAGGTGGAAGAACACATACGGCACGAAAAAAGACGGCTCCCTTAGGCTATGCCTAGATCCTCAAAAACTGAATGCCAGCCTTAGGAGATGCCCACACAAAATTCCAACTGTGGAGGAATTAAACCCAGAATTTGCTAATGCCAAAATATTTAGCAAGCTTGACGCAAAAGCAGGGTATTGGTCTATACACCTGGATAAAGACTCACAACTCCTAACAACATTCCGGACTCCATTTGGCCGGTACTGCTGGAAGCGCTTACCATTCGGTCTGAGTGTCTCTCAAGACCTCTTCCAGGCCAAGATGGACCAGATCCTAGAGGGGCTCCAAGGTGTTGTCAGCATAGCTGACGATATAGCAGTATATGGAGAAAACGAGGAAGAGCATGACAATAACCTGACCAACCTGATGCAACGAGCTGGCGAGGCAGGTGTTGTTTTCAACAGTGACAAGTGCACCATAAAACAAAGCAGCATTTCCTTCTTCGGCAACCTGTACACAGGCAAAGGCATCATGCCAGACCCAGATAAGATCAGGGACATACAACACATGCCAACACCCCAAAACAAAGATGATCTGCACAGATTCATGGGAATGCTAACATACCTGTCCCCCTATATACCAAAGTTTGCAGATAAGGCTCACACCTTGAGGGGGCTGCTAAAAAACGAAGCTCCATGGATATGGGACACTGACCACCAGAAATGCTTCGAGGACCTGAAGTCAACAGTCACCGAGCATGCGTGTCTGAAGTACTATGACCCAAACACACCCCCTTGAAGTGGATGCATCACAGAAAGGATTGGGCATTGCCTTGGTGCAGAACAACAGACCCATCGCCTTTGGCTCAAAGACACTGACTGACTGCCAGTCAAGATACAGCAATATAGAGCGAGAGATGCTAGCCATTGTATATGGGATGCAGCGATACCACACGTACCTGTATGGGAAATCATTTCTCGTGGTAACAGACCACAAACCACTCGTAACCATATGTGCAAAACCACTGCATGCTGCACCACCACGACTCCAGCGCATGCTGATAAAGACACAAGGGTACAATTATGAAGTAATGTACCGACCTGGTACTCAAATGATCCTGGCAGACACCCTCAGCCGGTTGCCAAACCCAGAAAACCATGGGGACATAGAGCTAGATGAGTTGCAGACTGGACTCAAGTTTACTTGGTTGACATAGAGACGCTCATACATACTGATGCACTCTTATATATCGTCCGGGTTGCACACCGGCATTATATGGTACCTACTGCATATCACTACAGACGTCACGTTGTTGGTTTGGTGTATACACTGCTGGTTAGCTGCCTATAGTAAACATGGATTGTCGGGTCAGTCAGTAAATAAAATGTTGCCTACCAAACAACGGGACCGCGGTGGTTATTTTTGTATTGCTCCTGGCTGTTCAAACAAATTTTACCGTGTGAAAGAGAGCGTCGCGGAGCATTCAACCAGCGTCGCGGAGCATTTAGCTACTTGGCTACCTAGCTCCAGTTCAACCAGCGTCGCGGGGCATTTAGCTACCTGGCTACCTAGCTCCAGTTCAACCAGCATCGCGGGGCATTTAGCCTGCTGGCTACCTAGCTACGGTTCAGCTAACTAGCTACATGCAGCATTTAGCGAGCTGGGTTAGCCGGCTAGTTGGCTTTGAATCCCGGCTAGGTAGCCAGGTAGCTAAATGCCCCACGACGCTGGTTGAACTGGAGCTAGGTAGCCAGGTAGCTAAATGGCCCGCGACGCTGGTTGAACTGGAGCTAGGTAGCCAGCAGGCTAAATGCTCCGCGACGCTGAACTGCCTGCGCCGATCTGTCTGTCGAAGACCGAGGGAACCGCATCGGGCTTCAGCTGATTAGTGGTCTTCTGGACAAAAACAACAACATAATCCGAGGCAATGAAGTGTTTGCTGCAGATCTTCATTCCCTGTCCAACAGGCTGATCGTGCCGCCTCAGTGCAGCCAGCCAACGTGCCAACAACACTGTTTTTCTCACTGGTAGTTTGTGGAAATAAACCAACTTTCCTCTCTCTTTCACACAGTAAAATTTGTTTGAACAGCCAGGAGCAATACAAAAAGAACCACCGCGGTCCCGTTGTTTGGTAGGCAACATTTTATTTACTGACTGACCCGACAATCCATGTTTACTATAGGCAGCTAACCAGCAGTGTAGGCTATACACCAAACCAACACCGTGACGTCACCATCTAAAATGGCGCCGCCCATGGCGAAAACAGGGAAATTATATTTGATTTTTCAGACAAATAAGCAGGATTTCACATTTTATTATAGGACCCTGTCAGGATGGAGGTAGGTGAGTTCCAATTGTGGTATGCAATCACAGAGACGGAGAGGGTGTACTCTTAAGCAGGTTTGTTTTAATAGTAAAGAACACAAAGAGTAATACTAGGATACAATGCCGAGTGGCAGGAAGAAGAGGGGATAAGAATAATGGAGCTTAGTGGTGGTCCAGAACAGGAACCGCCTGCGTTATCTCCGAACGCTATAATGAAGACCTGACGGATATCAAGCAGAAGATAGGAAGGTTAAATAGACACCACATTCTAACATTCCACACACACCCCTGTGACAGCCAATCAGGAACCATGCCCTAAGTGATAGCACTAAGTGACAGGGGAGACAGGTGACAGTAGCCAAGTGACAGATGACAGAATGGTGGGTGGTTCCAGACAGCAGTCAGCAACCAGAATGTAACAGGACCCTGTCTTACACAAGGTACACAACAAACAAACTAGGATCACATTGTTCAATGCTTCATCTCCCCTTTAAACAGCACAAATAATCAATACCGCTATGTGAAAACATGTTAAAGGAAAATTCTTCCCTAAAACAGAATTTACATCTGAATCAGGAAATGTACAAATAACCCTTGGCTTCTATATACCTACAGTACTTATACACCTGCATATAACCCATATAACTCTGTATGATAGCATGTACAATAATGCTGTACTATCAAATTCAAGTTCAAGTTTCTTTTATTAGTTGTCATTAGGGATGCCCCGATCACGTTTTTTGCCACCGATACCGATCACCGATCGTTGTGAGCCATATCGACCGATACCGATACCGATAGTTTTTGATTAAAAAAAATTTAAACTTATTTTATATAATTATTATTATTATTTTTTTTTATAAAATATATATATTATATAATTAGACTTGTACTTGTATTATCTGCGAGACATCGCCACCACGCAACAAGTCAAAATGCTCGCTATCTGCAAACAGCTCCACTGTCTGTGTGTACTCTAGTACAGCGGTTCTCAACAGGGGTTCCGCGGCACCCTAGGGTGCCGCAGAGAGCTGCCAGGGGTGCCTTGAGATTTATTTAAAAAAAAGAAAAAAAAAAAAGAAAAATCTTTTTTTTTACAGAAAATTATCACTAAAGTTCTATCTGTTGCAGCTGCACTGTTTTCCATGAAAATACCATATTTGGATACGTTTGACCATTTCTCAAAATCTGAAAATCATTATTTAATAAAACACAGAAAAGGATCACCTTGGATAAAAAAAAACTTTACAGACAACATTGAGACAAAGCTTCCCGACACATTTCCATCCAAACTGTTGGAAGAAGTTTGAAATGGTCAAACTTATCCAAATATGCAATTTTTATGGAGAACAGTGCAGCTGCAACAGATAGCACTTTAGTGATCCTTTTCTGTATTTAAAAAAAAAATACATGATTTTCAGTTTTTGAGAAATGGTCACACTTATCCAAATATGCTATTTTTATGGAAAAGTGTGCCGCTGCAACAGATAGCACTTTAGTGATAATTTTCTGTAATTTTATTTAAAGAAATATGCTATTTGATTTACTACTACAAGCAGTGTAATGTCAACCGTACTAAGCCATTTAGACCTGAAACACCTGTTAATAATGCATTATATAGCCTGCATATACACACAAATGTGTTTCCCGGTTTCTTAAATAAACATTATTTTGAAAGCAAGCACTTTTGTCATCATTGTAGCAAAAAAGACAGGACCGGAAAAGTCTTTATCGTATGTAGGGGTGCCCTGGAATATTTTATTGAACACAGGGGTGCCTTGGCAGCAGAAAGGTTGAGAACCCCTGCTCTAGTAGCCTCCAGCTCCAGCAAGGATTCTCCTGCGCTGCAGCTGGACCCTATTGGTATAACGTTACTGTGCTTTGGTCATATCACATTCAGCAAGCCCTCAGCTCGAATACGCATTGAATCAATGTTATAAGACATTGATATCAGGAGCTATCTGTAGCTACTGCTAGCCGGCTAGATGACGTTAAGACAACGCCTCAGTGAACTATTTAGTTCAATGGGACATTTCGTTTTGAACAGTGAACTAACATCAGCTAACGCGAGCTAACGGAGGTATCAACATGGACTACTAGACTTGCTGGAGCATTTGTTGATATCAGGAGCTATCAGTAGCTAGCCGGCTAAATACCGTTAGACAATGCCTACTAAAAGTGAATAGTTGACTGGGTAATTTTGTTTAAACAGTAACGATAGCTAGGTAGCTAACGTTAGCTCATGGTCGAATGCACTATAGACTCGAGCAGAGGAGCCTCCTCTCAGTCCTCTGTGTTTACAAACTGTACACGGGTGCGGGCGGGGCTAGGGAGGAGGATCAGCGGCAGTTTGCAGGTCCTGTGTGTCTGAGACAGACAGCGAGTGAGATCTCCGCTTGATCGGTTTCCGCGATCGGCGAATATGACTTGTAATGTCCATGGTTCATATAGTTGACTTTATGTTCATAATGTTCATATTATCGGAATTCACCGATCGCATATTTATACTGATTATCGGCCGATAACGATCGGTGGCCGATCGATCGGGGCATCCCTAGTTGTCATACAGAAGTACAGAATACTTTTATACAAAATGCTTCTTTCTGTTTCGCTCCAGAGACTGTGCTAGGCAAAAATAGATAATAAAATAGTATAGCAAGTATAAAATAGAAGTCAAGTACGTAGACAAAAATGTTCAGTATATACATATATACAATGCTCTATGTAGAGTAGAAGTAACTGAGTTACCATACAATATACTATACAGTGCAAAGCAGATGAGGTACAATTTAGGTACAATATAATTTACAGTAAGGTGTAATGAGGTATGGGTTGTAGTGCAAATTCTTTACCGATAAATATAAAGTGTGCTTAGGTGTACTAAAGTGGTTAAAGTGGGTGCTGCAGTGAGTTGTATGTTTAAAGTGAGTGTGTGCGTGTGGATGTGTGTGCTGTGAGTGCATTTGATGGTTGTTACATAGTGTTATTGTTCGTTGAGCATCCTGATGGCCTGGGGATAGAAGCTTCTTCTGAGTCTTTCTGTGCTTGCCATGAGACTCCTGTATCGCTTGCCTGACCGCAGCAGTTCAAAGAGGCAGTTGTTTGGGTGGCTCGAGTATTTGATAATTCTCTTAGCCTTGCCCATGCACCGCTTGTTGTAAATGCCCTGGAGAGTGGGGAGCCCCCCTCCAATTGTGCGTTCGGCTGAGCGGGCCACTCTCTGTAGTCTGCTACGGTCTTGTGCGGTGCTATTCCCAAACCAGGAGGTGATATTGCCAGTCAGTATGCTCTCTATTGTGCATGAGTAGAAGTTCTTAAGGATCTTCTGACTGACTTGGAACTTCCTTAGGCGTCTGAGGAAGTAGAGGCGTTGCCGTGCCTTCTTCACAACACTGTCAATGTGTGAGGTCCATGTCAAGTCCTCGGATATGTGGACTCTGAGGTACTTAAAACTGTTCACTCTCTCAACCGGTGCCCCGTCGATGCTGAGGGGGCTGTAGTCCCTGACCCCCGACCTCCTAAAGTCCACAATCATCTCCTTTGTTTTGCTGACGTTCAGGGAGAGGCTGTTCTATACATAATACTATATATAATTTACTGTATATATATATATATATATATATATATATATATATATATATATATATATATATATATATATATATATATATATATATATATATATACACATCCGTGTGTACATACAGTACAGTAATACAGATTAGTAATCTAATCTAGTCCCAGTAAACTCACCATAGGTAGGCTACTGTCATAGTCCTGGATTCGATTCCCACTTGGGGACCAGGTTTCCGGGTTGCCAGGTAGGTGGGGTATCTCCCGGGCCTTTCTGTGTGGAGTTTGCATGTTCTCTCCCTGTGTTCGCAAGGGTTTTCTCTCCAGAAAAAGAGATAAACCCAACGGAAAAACATGCAGAACAGATCACTAACAATGTCGCGTCCCTGACGAAGGTGGACAGGAGCACTTGGATTGGTCCCCGGGCGTGGCCCCATGTCTGCTCCCGGTTGCCCTTGGGGGGGAAGGACGACAGGATGGGCCAAGC
Organism: Notolepis coatsorum; assembly: GCF_963971535.1. Classification (NCBI taxonomy): domain Eukaryota; kingdom Metazoa; phylum Chordata; class Actinopteri; order Aulopiformes; family Paralepididae; genus Notolepis; species Notolepis coatsorum. Next base: position 60,144,398 of record NC_140183.1, read on the forward strand.
GTAGAGAGGCATTTCAGCGTGACCCAATGCATGTGTGTGTGTGTCGCCCATCTACATGTGTGTGTTGCTGCATGACAAATAAAGACTTCTTCTTCTTCTTCTAGTGCCCTAGGAGTTCTTCTTCTAGTGCCACTATTCACCATCTATGGAGCAGCTCCAGGATTTCTCTCCTGATGACATCATCACTAAAGTTTCTGCTTGAGGAGAAAACTAGTTCAATTCGTTCATGCAACATTAAAGTGTTGTAGTGTTATAGATATAACACACGTGAATTCTATTATAGGGCCGGTTTTCGCTTTTAAATATCAATAGCGAGTGTGGTTACCAACGTGAAACATCCCACGTGAGGCGCAATAACTCTGCATGTGAAATCCTCACAACTAACACACGCTACATGAAATCTGAAACACACAAATGTGTATGAAATACTGCTTCAACCCCCCCCCCCCCCCCCCCCACACACATACTCCTCACACACTGTGAATTTAAAGCAACCCACAAGCCGTTTGTTGTTGAACGCGCAGTAAAGGAGATATGTCCTCCAACTCACATCTCCGGCGCCTCTCTCTACATTGCACGGATTACTTTGTCACGGCCGCGACTGTGGCGGGACGGATGCAATTCCCCCCTCATCACGGGGAGATTATTTTGCGTTTCATGTGGACGGGCTGCTGGCAGGGGCGCGCGTGAGAAGGACGCTTATTAGACCTGCATTGAAAGCGGGGTAGCGGGAGTCGGGACTGCAGGAAGAGACACTTTTTGAATGGCTGTTCTGACAACATAATTTGCATTCTGTAATTAACTGTCTCTCTTGAACCTCCCCCCACCCCACAACCCTCGCCCCGTCCACAACACATACACATACACACTCTCTCTCACACATACACACTCTCTCTCTCTCGCTCTCTCTTTTTGCACTCTCCTCCCCTCTCTCTGCTTGGGTTACCGTCTGACAATTTCGCGCCTGTGAATTAACTCTGTGTTGCCCTGGTAACGGGTCTTTATCAAAGACCAACACACACCGAGGTGGGAGAAGAGCTGACGTTTGACAGAAGTGGTTTAGTGTGTGTGTGTGTGTGTGTGTGTGTGTAAGAGACAGAGAGAGAGAGAGAGAGAGAGAGAGGATAGAGATTGAGAACAAGAGAGAGAGAGAAAGCAAGAAAGGGACCTAATGTTAAACAAAACAACAGTGCAGAAAAAAAACAATGACTTTTGAAAGTCTATTTGAAAGTCCTCTGTGATTGACTGTTGCCGGGGCTCCACACTAATGGCAGGCGGTGATAGCGGCCCGGGCGGCTTATCTCTCCCACAGGTACGTGTCGGCGCAGGAACAGCGGCGCCTCCTTCTCACCGCTCAAGAGTCCATATGGTGTGTTCTCCTCCTCTGTAGATCTGCAAATACACAGGCCCGCACAGGCGTTATGTCCGACAGAATAGGATAGCCGTGCAGGCTGCTATTACGGACGTGTGGAATGTTGATATGTAGCACATTATCTCCATATGAAAGTACTCTTTATTCAAGTTTGATTATAAATTATTACAAAAAAACATCCTTTGAACAGTGACATCTCCTTAGCAAATGATCTCAATACCTTCTATGCGAGGTTTGAGGCTGGGAATAACAACACCAGCCTACAAGCCACTGCAATAGAGAGGGGGGGGGGGGGGGGGGGGGGCGCTGCTGATGAGGTGAGGAGGACCTTTAAGAAAGTGAATATCAGGAAGGCAGCAGGACCGGATGGCATCCCCGGCCGCGTCCTAAAAGTCTGTGCCGACCAACTGGCCCCAGTATTCACTGACATATTTAACCTGTCCTTAGAACAGGCTGTCATCCCCACCTGTCTGACGAAGTCCACCATTATCCCTGTACCCAAAAAATCCAAGCCTGCTTGCCTCAACGACTACCGCCCTGTAGCTCTCACCTCCATAGCCATGAAGTGCTTTGAGAAGCTAGTGAAGGGCTACATCTGCTCCTCCCTCCCCATCAACCTGGACCCCCTGCAATTTGCATACCGCCCCAACAGGTCCACGGAGGACGCCATAGCCCATGTGCTGCACACAGCAGCATCACACCTGGACAAGAGGCAGGGGAACTATGTGAGAATGCTATTCATCGACTACAGCTCAGCATTCAATACCATAGTCCCCTCCAAACTCATAGCCAAGCTCAGCGACCTGGGCTTGAACTATGACCTCTGCCAGTGGGTCTTGGACTTCCTGACGGGCAGACCCCAGGTGGTGAGAGCAGGCAACTGCACCTCCCCATCCATCACTCTCAACATAGGGGCCCCCCAGGGCTGTGTTCTGAGTCCCCTCCTCTACTCCCTGTACACACATGACTGCGTGGCACAGCGGAACAACAACACAATCATCAAATTTGCTGACGACAGTTACTTTCTACTCTGCATTGTACATTGTATATATGTATATATTGAACACCTTTTGTCTACGTACTTGACTTCTATTTTATACTTACTATACTTTTGTACTTATCTATTTTTATCTAGCACAATCTCTGGAGCAAAACAGAAAGAAGCATTTTATATAAAAGTATTCTGTACTTCTGTATGACAACTAATAAAGAAACTTGAAACTTGAACTTGAACTTGAACTTCTATGGGGCTTCAACCAAATTACTTCTGTAGGATTTTTTTTATATATCTTATTACTTGGGATAATAAACCACAAAACTTAACGTTATTGGCATATATGGGAGTGCAGTTAGTTTGTCTCCCCTATTTTTAGCATGTAGCAACAATAACATTTTTAATTAGTTTCAAAATGGTGGCACCCTGGCAAAAATTAAAAAGCTACTGTACATACAGTAGATTTCATTATCTGTTCTTATGCACGCCTGGTGATACTAAATCCAAATTGAACTCAGGCATTTGAAATATAAGATTTGGCACAATCCATAAATGTGTGAATTGGCTATAATAAGGTAATTTATAAGCCTGCTATTCTATATTCTATAATAATATTTCAAATTGCATTGGTCCGGATGGGATAATTCAGTAATGTATCTACAAAACCTCCTGTTTAATCATCTTCCCTTTATTAATTTCCTTTGATCTTTTGTACACATGATCTCAAGAAGATACTGAACGAGATCAGTGGCAGTTTTTCATGTCTGGTCATTTTTAGCATGGTGTTATTCACTGTCAAAGATGCAAAGAAAAATCATAATTCATATTCTCCTTTGTTTCATCACAATTTAAGCAAGCCTAGTAATAGACACACTATTTATGACACTGGGAATACATTCACTGAGGTCCATAGATGTCCCTAGATACCAAGAATATGCAAATGGACCTTGTAGAAGTGGAGCAATATTCCATTTACTTAGGTATGTATTTTAGGCGGATTTTCAGAAAATAGGGCTCCGGGCTTAACACATTGGCACCCAGCCACGGATATGTCCGTGTTTTGGCGCCATGCTTAACACATTCCCTGCCACACAATTTGAGCATATTATACCATTATCTGCCAGCACTGTAAGTCTATGGAGATGTTCACCTTCTTTGCAGGGCTACAATCTGCTCCTCCAGAACAGATTCAACCCATCCACCCTAGTTTGCTAGCAACCCGGCTAATCTCTCCTACCCTCCTACAGCCACTAATACACCTGTCACAGTACGGGAGGCTTATGGAATTGTCAATCAGCAGTCAAGAAAGCTGACTTCATTACTGCCTACTCCCATAGTCAAAATCTGCAGCTCCTGGCTCTAACTGAGACCTGGATAACCCCCAATAACTCATCAACACCTGCAGCATTATCTACAAACTATAACTTCACTCACACACCTCGACCCTCCAGATGGGGTGGAGGCACTGGCCTCATGACATCTCCTTCATGGGCTACAAACCTAACACAACTCCCAGAACTGTCACTCTCCTCCCTCGAATATCATGCAGTATCTGTCTCTAATCCTTTCAATCTCACCATTGTTACACTCTATCGCCCTCCAGGTCCCCTCGATCACTTCACAGATGAGCTGGACATGCTTCTAAGCTCCTTACCGGAAGATGGTACCCCTCTCCTTCTATTGGGCGACTTCAACCTGCCTGACTCATCTCAGTCGGTCCCAGTGGTCTCCCTCCTACAACAATTTGACCTGACTCCGACTGCCATGCCTCCCACCCACAAAGCAGGCAACTCCTTGGATCTCATATTTTCCCGTAACTCCAGCATCATTAACACCACGGTAACTCCCCTACATGTATCTGACCATTCCTTCATATCCTTCTCACTAACTCTCATGCTTAACCGAAAGGTCTTCACCCCAACTCAAACCGTCTCACTCAGACGCAACCTGCCCTCCCTATCCCCCTCCACCCTCTCCTCTGACATAATATCCGCTCTACCTTTGAGTGACACCTTCTCTGCTCTCCCCACAGAGATGGCAACCTCCACCCTCCTCTCAGCCCTTGCAACCTCCTTCGACAAGCTCTGTCCCCTCGTTGAGAAACCTGCCCGCCGTTCCCCACCCAGTCCATGGCTGACGGATGCAGTGAGAGAACAAAGACAGGTCCTGAGAGCGGCTGAGAGGAAGTATAGAAAGTCACGCCTCACTGCTGACATCGACACATATCACAACCTCTTGTTAACATTCTCCAAAACCATTACTAATGCCAAAGCTTCTTTCTTTCACCATAGGATCGAGGCCTCTGCCAAGAATCTTCGCAAACTGCATGCTACCATGTCCTCCCTCCTCACTCCCCCCCCCACCCCCTCCTCCCTCATCTTTTTCTGCCGAAGACTTTGCGATCTTCTTTGAGGAAAAAGTGGAGAACATCCGCAGCTCCTTCTCCCAACCCCCACCCATTCCAAACACTGAATCGAGAACCTCATCCTTCACTCTGTCATCTTTCTCTCCCATTACAGAAGCAGAGACCCTGACACTGGTAACGTTGAACCGTCCGACTACATGCCAGCTGGACCAGCTACCCTCCCCACTCCTCCAGACCATAGCACCGGACATCCTCCCATTCCTAACTGCAACCATCAACTCCTCACTCAACTCGGGGGTGGTCCCCACCTCCCTAAAACAAGCCAGACAACCAGAACCTGCAGATTCCTCCTGAGCAACGTCAGAAGGATACGCCCCTTCCTGACAAAAGAAGCCACCCAACTCTTCGTCCAATCAACAGTCATCTCCCGCCTCGACTACTGCAACGCACTGCTAGCTGGCCTCCCGGCCACTGCCACCAAGCCTCCTCAACTCATTCAAAACGCAGCGGCCCGCCTGATCTCAAACCTACCGAAGTCGGCCCATGTCACCCCACTTCTTAGGGACCTGCACTGGCTCCCCATTGCTGCACGTATCCGCTTCAAGGCCCTCGACCTAGCATACCGTGCGGCAAAGGGAACCACTCCCGCCTACCTCCGGTCAATGGTCTCTAACTACACACCCTCAAGACCCATATGCTCTGCATCTTCTGCCCGCCTCAGACCTACTCCTATCCAAGCTCCCGGAGGGTCATCAAAGAGAAGCCGCCTATTCTCAGTCCTTGCCCCACAATGGTGGAATGAACTACCCATCCCAGTTAGGACAGCCGAATCCCGTCCAATCTTTCGCCGTCGACTAAAGACTCACTTCTTCAACCATTATCTGAAATGATAAAAAAAATTAAATAAAAAGAAAAATCTAACCCTGACTAACCTTACTGTCATGCACTTGTCCTAATAAACTAACCTACACTGTAACACGCAACACTTTGATGAACATTTTTACTCAGCTGATAGAGTTGTACCCTTCTTGCTGTCTTGTCGTACAGAACTTGTAAGTCGCTTTGGATAAAAGCGTCAGCTAAATGACTAAATGTAAATGTATAACTTTTTAAATTGTATTGCTAAATTGACATTACTATGGCCCATTCAACATCGATTATCTATCGTTCAGGATGTAGGAACGTTTAACTTTTTCATCCATACATTCATACGAAAATACCGTCTAGAATATAAATATGTTTTTATCGTTTTCTGCAGTAATTCCTAGAACGTGAGATATAGGCATAAACGCATATAGATTATCAAATGCCGTTTGTTGCCGATCCACGCTATATTAAAAATTTCAACTGTACATGATCCTAAACATTATGACTGATAATGTGCGGATGAACGGAGGGGGGGGGGTCGTTTATAATTCCGTGATCGTCGTTAAATGCTTTATGTAATATGGGTGATATATTGATCAGAGCAGTTTGCATGGATAATAATAAACAAACAGGCTGAAAGTAACGTCAGCGTCCTCTTACCGTTCGACGATGATACTGGAAGAAAAAGATCCCACTTATTTGACGGCGATCGCCTAAATCCATTTCCGGTTTGTATAATCATAATACACGGCCAAATCGTATCGATTATTGCGTTATGGCAGCGATCGCTACACACGGACGTGTGTCTAGAGTCCCGCAACAATATGCGAGTGGCCGGACGCATTTCGGAGACGCACCGAGATCGACTCGGCCATTTCCTGTAGCTTGGAATACCTTTTGCGACGCCGAATTCACTATGCAGTAAAGGAATATATCATCAGCCAATGGACATATCGATCTACCGGATGGCGATCGATAACTGGGAAATCCTTTTGGGGATCCAACCGGCCCACGGTAAGATCTTTTTCACGTAAATTACACGCTGATCAGGCCTTGTTATCATACTCAACCAGCCAATCAGCGAATGTGGCTACTGAGGCTAACGCGGTTATTGGTAATCAATAATCAGAAACAACGTCCCCCGCCCCCCACCCCCCTTCATGCATTCATGGTGGACCATGAATACTGACAATATGCATTTTGCGTTTTAGCTCTAGCTTCTGTAGGGCCGAAACGCTGTTCGATTTAATGTTATTAGCTTAGCGCCCTGTATCTCGCCTTCCAGGAAATATACTAGACCAAACCCCAACGCTTATATTCACGAGGCTATAAAATGAGAACGTATTGATGAAAAAATTATTTCTTTAAGCCATTTTGAAGGGACGGTTTATGGTCTCAATTGACAATGAGAATGGACAGATAGCAATACTATAAAGTATAGATTTAGCTCTACAAACAGCCTCACATACAATGCAAGTCCGTTTTGAAATGCTGGCCATTTAGCTTGAGATTAGACGGCCCCCAATGGCCCCCGAATGTGTTAAGACGTTAATTGCCAGACCCGAGATTTCCTGGGTTTTGGTAGTTTAAAATTTTATTCGATTTTAATATCCTATTCAATGTCACGGACCTGTATTTTGCTGTTAAAAGGCATACTAGGACGCGTGTTGCTTTTTAACAGCGGAGGAGTGCAAGAATGTGACAATGTGACCATGTGACCGCGGCAGCGCGAGAGAGCGGCAGTGCGGAAATAGGCTGTCTATTGCCATTCTCTAAGACAAACGCTAACCTTAACCAGCTCCTTAACAGCGCCTAAACTTAACCCTTCTAACCTTAACCAACTCCGAAACAATGCCTAACCTTAACCTTAACCTTAACCATGCCTAACCTTAACCTTAACCATAGAAAGAATATTGCCATTCTCTAAGACAAACTCTAACCTTAACCAGCTCCTTAACAGCGCCTAAACTTAACCCTTCTAACCTTAACCAACTCCGAAACAATGCCTAACCTTAACCTTAACCTTAACCATGCCTAACCTTAACCGGCGAAAGAATACACGTTAAAAAAAAAAAAAAAAAAAAAATTTATGGGATTCAAACTTGTCACCAACGGACCGCAAGATCGCAGGACCGCAGCGCTGCCAGGTGAGCTAAGCTTCGAATGAAAATCATGGCGGATTACGGCTGCCGCGCCTGCCGCGGGGCGTGTCGCAGCCAATCAGGGAAAACGCGGAAGCACTCGGCAGCACTCCTCCGCTGTTAATAAGCAATAGGCTACTAGGACCCCGAGGGTGCAGTACCGGCCAGATCCTGCCAGGTGGCAGTATCGAGAGTGCAGTAAACCCTGTTCCAGACCGTGTGTTACGTTTAAACCGCTCCGGGCGCAGTTTTTTAGTACAGGGAAGCCTAGAGGTGCACTCGGTCGCATCGAAACGTCTACGGGACACTCAGTGCATGTGTTGTGCCGTATTATGTCGTGGACCAGATGGACATCAGATGGACCAGATGGCGATCAAACAATTGGAATATTCTTTTTGGAATACCCCCGATCAGAGGTAAGGACTATCTGACATCAATTCCAGCTTGATCGCAATGTTTTCATACCGATCCAGCTGATCAGCGTTTTTATTGTTCAATACAAATGCCGTTACTGGCAATCAAAGCATCAGAAATGCCCCCCCCCCCCCCCCCCCTTTCATGCATTCATGATGAAACATAATACCTATTATATACATTTGATTTGGAAATAGTAGCGTGTCCAGGCAAGAAACGCCAACGCTTAGAGTAGAATTCACGTAGCGCCCTATAACTCAGCCTTTTCGGGAATGATCCCGGATCACTCTGAAATTATATTTATATTCACCACGGGATAACGCGCGAACATATGCATGAAAAAATTATCTTTTTTTCATCTTGGAGGGAAGAAAGTCATTGTCAAATGACAATAGTATTGTCCCCATAGCTATAATATAGAATATAGATATAGCTCTCCAAACATAGTGACGCACAGTGAAAATATGTAATGGAAACCTGCATGGCCGTAGCCAGCTATGAGGTCACCGAGGTCCGGACCTCGGTAACTATTTGTAACTATAAAAAAAAAAAAAAATTATATAATTTTTTTTATACATTTTTTTTTAATTCAAGTTCAAGTTCTTTCAAGTTCTTTAATAGTTGTCATACAGAAGTACAGAATACTTTCATACAAAATGCTTCTTACTGTTACGCTCCAGAGACTGTGCTAGACAAGATAGTATCAAATAACATAATAACATAATATAGCATGAATTTAGAAGAAGAAAATGAGGTCACAGTTGTTCGGTATAGACATATGTACAATGTTCTGAGTTACCATATAATATACAATACACAACTATGCAGTGTACTAATGTACAGTACTATCTAGTGCAAAGCAGAAATGGGATGAGGTACAATTTTAGGTACAATTTACAGTAAGGTGTACGAGTTGTAGTGCAATCCTTCATCCATAAATATAAATATAAAGTGTGGGGAGTGGGTGCTACAGTGTGTTTGTTTAAAGTGGGTGTGTGCTATAAAGTGTGTGTAGTGGGTGCTGCAGTGTGTTTGTTTAAAGTGAGTGTGTGCGTGTGGATGTGTGTGCTATGTGTGTTTGGTGGTTGTTGTTGTGTAGTGTTCATTCATTGTTCGTTTAGCAGCCTGATGGCCTGGGGATAGAAGCTACTTCTGAGTCTTTCTGTGCTCGCCTTGAGACTCCTGTATCGCTTGCCTGACGGCAGCAGTTCAAAGAGGCAGTTGTTCGGGTGGCTCGAGTCCTTAATAATTCTCTTAGCCTTCCCCTTGCAACGCTTGTAGTAAATGTTCTGGAGGGTGGGGAGCCCCCCTCCGATTGTGCGTTCGGCTGAACGTGTCACTCTTTGTAGTCTGCTTTGGTCTTTTGCAGTGCTATTCCCAAACCAGGAGGTGATGTTGCCGGTCAAGATGCTCTCTATTGTACATGAGTAGAAGTTCTTAAGGATCTTCTGGCTGACTTGGAACTTCCTTAGGCGCCTGAGGAAGTAGAGGCGTTGTCGTGCCTTCTTCACCACACTGTTAATGTGTATGGTCCATTTCAAGTCCTCGGATATGTGGGCTCCGAGGTACTTGAAGCTGTTGACTCTCTCAACCGGTGCCCCGTCGATGCTGAGGGGGCTGTAGTCCTTGACCCCCGACCTCCTGAAGTCCACAATCATCTCCTTTGTTTTGCTGACGTTCAGGGAGAGGCTGTTTTCCTGGCACCATCCCGCCAGGACCTTGACCTCTTCCAGGTAGGCCCTCTCGTCGTTGGCAGAGATCAGGCCCACCACCACTGTGTCGTCAGCAAATTTGACGATTGTATTGCTACTCCGCTGAGCCACACAGTCGTGTGTGTACAGGGAGTAGAGGAGGGGACTCAGAACACAGCCCTGGGGGGCCCCTATGTTGAGGGTGATGGATGAGGAGGTGCAGTTGCCTGCTCTCACCACCTGGGGTCTGCCAGTCAGGAAGTCCAAGACCCACTGGCAGAGGTCATAGCCCAAGCCCAGGTCCCTGAGCTTGGCTATGAGTATGGAGGGGACTATGGTATTGAATGCCGAGCTGTAGTCGATGAATAGCATTCTCACATAGTTCCCCTGCCTCTTGTCCAGGTGTGATGCTGCTGTGTGCAGCACATGGGATATGGCGTCCTCCGTGGACCTGTTGGGGCGGTATGCAAATTGCAGGGGGTCCATGTTGATGGGGAGGGAGGAGCAGATGTAGCCCTTTACTAGCTTCTCAAAGCACTTCATGGCTATGGAGGTGAGAGCTACAGCTACTTATTATTATTTTTTTTTTGGTCAACGACCGGCCCACTACTAGGCTGAGACATCGGCCCATTGGTACTGACTGACACTGGGCTGGCCCAATCACATCTCTTACTAAGCACCCCCCCCGCCAGTCGTGCAGGTATATGACTGAGAGGGGGGCTGGTACATGACTGAGATGGGGCTGGTACATGACTGAGAGGGGGCTGTGGTACATGACTGAGAGGGGGCTGGTACATGACTGAGAGGGGCTGGTACATGACTGAGAGGGGCTGGTACATGACTGAGAGGGGGCTGTGGTACATGACTGAGAGGGGGCTGTGGTATATGACTGAGAGGGGGCTGTGGTACATGACTGAGAGGGGGCTGGCTGGTACATGACTGAGAGGGGGCTGGTACATGACTGAGAGAGGGCTGGTACATGACTGAGAGGGGGCTGGTATACATGACTGAGAGGGGGGCTGGTATACATGACTGAGAGGGGGCTGTGGTACATGACTGAGATGGGGCTGGTACATGACTGAGAGGAGGCTGGTACATGACTGAGAGGGGGCTGGTACATGACTGAGAGGGGGCTGGTACATGACTGAGAGGGGGCTGGTACATGACTGAGAGGGGGCTGGTACATGACTGAGAGGGGGCTGGTACATGACTGAGAGGGGGCTGGTACATGACTGAGAGGGGGCTGGTAGATGACAGAGGGGGCTGGTATACATGACTGAGAGAGGGCTGGTACATGACTGAGAGAGGGCTGGTACATGACTGAGAGGGGCTGGCTGGTACATGGCTGAGAGGGGGCTGGTACCATGTATTGGGCATCATTGTAGGTCAAACCATTAAAAAGTTAATTTCCACGGCAGCCATTTTGGATTTTGGTCTCTCACAAATTTCCCCCGCCTTTTTAAAAAATCCATTGAGAAACGAAGTGCCACAGATGACCCAACTACTAGGTCCATATCGTATCATCATAATATTATTTTTTAAATCATTAGGATAAGGGTTCCCTTGATAAAGATGCATGAAAAGGCTGTATAATATACAACACCAGTAGCTCAACTGCAAAAACTGCTTTTTTATTTGATTAGATTTATTTGGAAATTAAAAACACATCATAAAAACAAATGATCTTGACCAATTTGTATTCCTGAGGATATCACCTAAAAGCATTCATTAACAAGCATTAACACTTATTTCCAAGGTGGTCCTCGATGGAAGACATAAAAACCCAGCACATTATAGCCTACTCAACTGCAAATTTTTCTTCAACTGCAAAAATGTATGCCTACTTATGTATTAGCCTACAGGGAAAAACACATTCACAACAGGCAGCAAAGTTTGTTTTCAGCCAAGTATGGTAATAAGGTAATTATTAGGATATATATGGTATGGATTACTTACTCTTAATAACTTATTACTATCTGTGGTAGCTCTAGTCTCCACCTACACAAATTGTTTTTGTGCTGTCCATTGATCATGCACCTTCACGTGGTAGGCACATAGGTCAAACTCCCCAAACAAACACACCATTGATTTAATTGCCATATAAGATGAATATAAAACAAGAAGGTGATCTATTAACTGTGTAAACCTTATGCAATATTCATCATTGATATTTGAATACTTGAAATCTGTATGAACTGAGTAGTTAGTATCAAATGAAACAAGATGGAACTGCTCCATGCATTCATTGAATAAACAACTATTTTCTCATTACCAGTATGGTATTGTTTAAATTGTACAGCTTTTTGCACATCTTTGTCAGGGGATTCCAACAATTCTGGACCTGAATGTACCAGTTAATTGTAATCATCTCTCTCCTTATGTCTAGTCAAGCCAGGTTGTGGAGGAGAGAGACAGGGATGAACAGACTATAGACTACGTTGCCCATCCTGAGCCTGCTATGATGCAGGTGTTTTTACATCACCACCCAAAACAAGATTCAGCCAAGAGCGAGTGAGTACACTGGTCCACTTGTCCATGGCACTTACTACCCAGCTTTGTAATGGGTTGGGGGGGGGAATAGTACAGTAGGTACGCATATTTAGGGGGACCGTAAGGATGGTGTACTGGTGGGTGGTGTCCGACCGATTATAGTGGGCCGGTCTGGGCCAAAAAAATCAATGGACCTCCCTAATTTCTAAACCCTGGCTACGGCCCTGGAAACCTGGCACGTTAGCTACAAGGCCAAGACTAATAGCTGGAACTGAATGAGTTAAGCCATTAAAATATATAAATGTATATAAAAAAAAACACACACAAGTAAAAAAAAATAGTTGTCATTACATATTTGAAAAGGAGTGGGAAGAAGTATACACTTATTTAATCCCACCCCTTTTTACTCAAATCATACTTTACTAATTCATAACTACCTGCTCTGCATCAATTTATAGTGGAAATGTCTCTATTTATGTAAAGGAAAAGACAACATTCAGGTAAATGCTGACACAAATATAACGGAATATAATGCAGTAAGGCTCACAGTAAATTTCGCAGAGTAAATTTTACTCAAACTGAGTCCATTTGAGCCCAAGTGAGTAAAATTGTACTCAGTTTGAGTAAAATTTACTCTGTGCGAAATTTACTGATATTTATTCTCGTATTATTATATATAGTTACAGGTAAGAAGGATATATAAATGTTTTATATCTTATTTTCATATTATTATATATAGTTACACGTAAGAAGGATATATAAATGTTTTATATCTTTTTACCTCTTTTGGGGAGGGGCATTGTCTTTAACTATATTAACTATATATATATTTTTTAAGGGGACAAATGTACCTCTTTTAAATATTGAGTAGCCTATGCATGCAAGTGTGTGTGTATCTGCCCGTCTGTCCGCTCGTCTGTCAGCGCTTGCGACCGCACACGTCCACTTATATCGATCATAACTATTCTGACAGTGGACATGAGTGCCGGCGCCTTTTGTTAGCTTGCAGACGGTAACAGCCGGGACGTGTAGGGTTTGAACCACCAGGGCCATTATCCAGCGGCCAGGGGAGTATCTCCTTTCATTCTTTCGGCTATTGAACCGGCCCGCTCAAAACGAGAGGCAATCAAATCCGCGGTGTAATTACAGACCCCGCCGTCGCGTTCCTTTTTCCAAAGCCGGGTTCCATTGTGCTCTGAGCTCTCCACATAATGACACAGGTATGGGATCAACTCAAAGCTAAGGATGGAGGTGTGTGTGTGTGTGTGGGGGACGCAATTATGTGCGATGATGTTGCGAGGCGATGTTTGCTATTTAGTTTTACGAAGAGTGGTGGGTTAATAAAGGAAAGTAGGGTGAGAGTGATACAACTCTGTATGCCTTCTGATAGGGACTGTCACTTTCCACTTATGGGGGGGGGGGGGGGGGGGGGGTAAAAAAAAGTTCTCGATTCTGCAATATTGTCTTTGGACATTCCCGGATTATACTGGGTGAATCCGAAACGAGTTAAAAGACTTCTGACGCCCCGAGACACCCTCAGTGTTTTGATTGATGAATATTCTTCATGGGTCGCTCGGCTGACAGCTCAGAAGGCGTAGAAGGGGGAGCACAGTCAGTTTTGAGCGTTGAAATAGGCCTGTCTCTCACCTGCGGGGAGCGCTCATCCTGCTGTATGTGCCATCACCTGTATCTCCTCCACAGTACGAGACCACCCCAAAAGGAAAGATATAGGCATACGTTCAAGTTATTTAGTTTATATAGCACTTTTATCCGAAGCGCTTTACAACTTCTGGGGAATGCTGAGGATTTTCAACTCGAAAATGTCATTTCAAACTCGTGAGACACTGAGGTTACCCTAATGTACAGCGATGACAAGCTTACAAAACAAGATATAGATCATCAGCAATTTCATATATGTAGGCACAATAAATAAGAATAAACGATAAACATATCCGCTAAGATAAGTCGCTAAGTCGACACACAGTGGTCGGAGATCATCATCCTTTAAATGCAGTGAAAGAAGGAAGAACCTTCAGCTTCAGAGACAGTTGGAGGGCGTTCCAGGTGTTCCAGGAGTCTTGCTCAAGTACACTTGGACATGCTGCCGTGAGGAGCGGGAATCGAACGGGAACCTTAGTACCAGATAACCTCTCTACCTCTTGAGTCACTGTTGCCTCAATTGACTTGGTTGGTTCTTTGGGTTCCTCCAGTTTGCGCTCAACTAGGAAAAGTTGCTTTTTCCTTTGATCCTTCCAACACCTGCAACCCCCTCCGACTGACTCTGAAACTGAAGGTTTATCGTTTATTCTTATTTATTGTGCCCATATGTATGATATTGCGGATTAACTATATCTGTTAATACAATTTTTATTCAATCAATCACAGTGCAGATGAACGTTTTATTAACACATTGCAGAATGGGTACAATACAGTACGGCTCAATACACACAATTGTTAAGGGGATGCAGACCATCAGGATCCCCCATTTTCAATTCATAATGAATTGTAAGTAAGGGTGCAACTTGCTCCGTGCAATCCATTCTTTGTGGATATAGCAGTGTCTTACGAGTTGAAATAAAGGTTTGAAATGAAATTTTATAGATGAAAATCATCAGCTCTTTAAAATATAAACTATGGCGGTTCCATTTTCAAGTTCAACTATTGTTCCCTTATAGGAATCCAGACTCCATATCAATCTTGCCAAACTACAATTATGGGCTCTGTAGAACCTATACACACCCACGGTATTTTTCACTGCTACCCCCCCCCCCAGCTTACTCCCTCTCACTCCATCAAGTTTTGCATTTATATTGCCTCCCATTATGCCTCCCAGTTGTCCTGCTTAGAGACAGTCTTCGCCTTGTTTCACTTACAGTACACACAAGCACACAAATATCAGCCTACACGGGACACGCATCAACATACATGCGCAAACACACATACGTGCGCACGTGTGATATATGCATGGACAGTTGGAAGAGTGTTAGGAAACACTACACTTGTGAATGAATGAATGAATGAATGAATGAATGAATGAATGAATGAATGAATGAATGAATGAATGAATGAATGAATGAATGAATGAATGTGCTTTGAAGGTGACCAATGAAAATGATAAGCAAGCTGGAGGGCGTGGGGTGGGGGGGTTGGTGATGAGCCCAATTATAAGTGTGTTGGCACACTAAATGTTATTTAAAGGTGCTGTAAGTGGTGTTCTTTTTTAACACAAAAATAATTGTACCAGTTCAAATGTGTTTGGTCAGTAACATGGGTCTCCCAGTCCCTCCACTCTTACCCCACATGTTGCATAAAACGGCTGACGATTGCATACCCAAAGTCATTTGCGATTTATAGGGATGCCCCGATCACGTTTTTTGCCACCGATACCGATCACAGATCGTCTTGAGCCATATCGGCCGATACCGATCCGATATCGATAGTTTTTGATTAAAAAAATTAAAATTATTTTATATAAATATATATATATATTTTTTTATAAAATATATATATTATATAATTATACTTGTAGTTGTATTATCTGCGAGACATTGCCACCACGCAACAAGTCAAAATGCTCGCTATCTCCACTGTCTGTGTGTATACTCTGCTTTGATCAAATCACATTCAGCAT
>NC_140183.1:60165362-60195362 GCF_963971535.1 Notolepis coatsorum
ATATTCTTGCGTACCTGTCTGAGAACAATAAGAAAAGCCACCGCCACATTCATCAAGCCGTTCTTAACGTCGAAATCTGTGCGTACCCAGGAGATTTGCATGATGAATCCCACTCATTCTCAAACTCAAAAGAGCGTTTGCGCTAAAAGCATTTGCATACAGACACGCCCACCATCTCCTTATAAGGCGAATGAGGCGGGTGTAAAACAGCCGAGTTCCGCCATCTGATCCCTGTCTGATATATTCAACAGGAAGCACTTTGCGATCTCAAAATGACACACACACACACACGTCTCACGACTTGCGACCTAGTGCATGTGTGTGTGTTCCTGTGGGTCGCTCATCGCATGTGTGTGTGTGTTAATCTGATGACAAATAAAGACTTATACTTGTACTTATACGTATACGTACTGTATAGTGCGAAATAAATCGGTCAAAAGTAGGCTTTGTCAATACTGAACGACTGGCTGCGCGCTTGTCAAGAACCAATCGCGGCGCGCAGTATACCGATATATATATGCCGCTGATCCATATGATCTCTCCTAAAACTCAGAGTGCGCTCAGAACTTTAGGTGTGGAGCAGAGTTTTGATTGATTGATTGAACATTTTATTAACAGATTGCAGAATTGCTACAATACAGTACAGCTCAATACACACAATTGAGCTCTTAGGCGACTCTGATATCGCAGGCGCGATAGAATGATGTCGTTGTTTGACGTGATCTGCCTGGGAAATGTAGTCCATTTCCGGGTTTTTTCCGACAGCATTATGACGTGGCCTTGAAACTACATGCTACTTTTTATTTCGTGTTGATAAAACAATAAATAACTGAACCAGGATCATTTAAATTCGTGCTATAAAACGTTTACGTGTGCGTAAAATGTGCCACATTTATTTGTTATTTGTTGAATAACTTTGGCTAGGAATATCATATCATCACACTGTAAACGGAAACGGAAGCTGTAGACTCAGGCCTACCTCCTTCCAGAAGATTCTAGACTTTTCCATTCATGTATTGCATGTTACTAGTCTGCAGATTGTCGGAGCAAGTTTGTGTATAAAATTTGACTTTTTGGAAAAAAAATTGGCATCATGGAGAAGCGAGCTGTAGTGCGTCCTAGATGCGATGATTATTTCGAAGATGACTTGATGCTGAAATTGGCCCGGAATCGGGCTCAGATCTATATGAACAATCTGGCTCCGACGATGACCCATCTTCCGTCCTCGACAGGTACAGCTATATTATCTCACTGTTCTGTCTGTGAAACACCTCACACATGTACAACGTTTGAATAAAACACTTAGTATAGTTGAAAATAATGTATTTCTACATGGAATTGTACACAGAGACGATGAGCATGGGACTAGGAGAGGAATGAGAGGAGAGGAGGCTGGGGAAGCCATTCATGAGAGCGACAGGTGAGACACTGTTATTGCTTTTTATTTTTTATTTTATTGCTTGCAGACTTTGTAATATACAGTGTGTGTGTGTGTGTGTGTGTGTGTGTGTATATGTATATGATGTACAGTAGTCTCTCTCTGATGTACAGTAGTCTCTCTCTCTGATGTACAGTAGTCTCTCTCTGATGTACAGTAGTCTCTCTGATGTACAGTAGTCTCTCTCTGATGTACAGTAGTCTCTCTGATGTACAGTAGTCTCTCTCTGTCTGATGTACAGTAGTCTCTTTCTGTCTGATGTACAGTAGTCTCTCTCTGATGTACAGTAGTCTCTCTCTGATGTACAGTAGTCTCTCTCTCTGATGTACAGTAGTCTCTCTCTGATGTACAGTAGTCTCTCTCTGATGTACAGTAGTCTATCTGACGTACAGTAGTCTCTCTCTGACGTACAGTAGTCTCTCTGTCTGATGTACAGTAGTCTCTCTGTCTGATGTACAGTAGTCTCTCTCTCTGATGTACAGTAGTCTCTCTGACGTACAGTAGTCTCTGTCTGATGTACAGTAGTCTATATGTCTGATGTACAGTAGTCTCTCTCTGATGTACAGTAGTCTCTCTCTGATGTACAGTAGTCTCTCTCTGATGTACAGTAGTCTCTCTGTCTGATGTACAGTCGTCTCTCTCTGTCTGATGTACAGTAGTCTCTCTCTCTCTGATGTACAGTAGCTCTCTGATGTACAGTAGTATCTCTCTCTCTGATGTACAGTAGCTCTCTGATGTACAGTAGTCTCGCTCTGATGTACAGTAGTCTATCTCTGTCTGATGTACAGTAGTCTCTCTCTGATGTACAGTAGTCTCTCTCTGAGATGTACAGTAGTCTCTCTCTGTCTGATGTACAGTAGTCTATATAGTGTATATTGAATATTCCTCTTTACTTTTACTTTTATTACTTTTTACAAGTATTTTTATTGCACATTACTTTAGTTACATTCCATAATGATGCACTATAACTTTTACTTACTTTTTTACTGACTCTTTCTAAAAAAAGCATGATGTTGAGATTTTCCAGTTGAGAATCTAAATTTCGTCTGGGTTTATTACCTGTGTATGGAGAAAATAATTGTTTTTGAATTGAATTCTGCCCTGTTCTCTTTTGTTTATGTAAATATGCTACCTGAGGGGGCATTTCCACTGTTTTATATGCTTGATTGAATATGTTTGCATTGGTTCTAAAAAGAACACATTTTCTCAATCCGATTTTGTGTTTTGTGTTGTACATTATGCAGTATACACAGTATTATGCAGTATGAAAACTAACTGTCAGGTCATATATATGAGGCTGTGCTGAAAAAAAGGATACCAAACACACCATGGTAAAACATTTAAAAATGGGAATTATACCATTTAAATCAAAAGTAGCTAAAACATTGAAAATATCCCACAACTCCAGAGAAGGACTTTTGTCTTGTTTACATCAGGGTCCCCCATTTTCAATTGGTTCGAAAACAGATTAGATTAGATTAGATTAGATTAGATTAGATTAGATTCATATGTATTGTCATTATACAGCACAAGTACAGTACAACGAAAATAAGTTTGGCATCCAACCAGAGTGCAAATGTAACAGTAAAGTGTAATAGTATTATACACTGTACAGGTGATTAAACTGGGTATAAAATATATGTATAATATATATATATATATAAATTAGTACTACTGAGTAATAGTGCTAAATAATCAGATGTATGTACAGAGTTGGAGTATTAATATGTACAGTGATACAGGTGTAAAGACACTATGGTAGTAAGTCATACTGGCCAGCAGTGTAACTAGAAAGAGTCGGTTAGAGATATGTACAGACTGTACATATCTCTAACCTACTCAGATATAGATATAATATCTGTCCTATATAATATCTGTCCTATGTCTTGTGTTTTTTGATCTACGGGTTCAAATTAAGTATGTTAGATAGTGTACAGTACAGTACGCCCAAGAACTAGACCTCTGTCCGTTGGTTCTCATCTCCTCTGTCTCAGATCATGTCAAATATGTGTATGTCAGGGTATTAAAAAGTCTTAAGAAGTATTAAATCCATCATTCTCAATTGAAGGCCTTAAAAGGTATTCAAAAGTCTTACATTGAGAAGTTTGGCATCCAACCAGAGGGCAACAACCACCTTGACACTTGATGGATCACCTGCAAACATTACCGATGTTAATCAACGGACCATCTCGATAGTAAACAAAACTAAAAAAGAAAATCGCAAAACTGCCTTGAATTCTCCTTGTTTTCAACTCACAGGGAGATGGAGGGATAGAGGGATAGAGGTCGTGGAGTCTTTTAATCACCCAGGTGAAAAGAAACGTCCTGAGCACGGCAGGACGGTGGAAAAAGGGGAGAGTCACTCATCTAGGCACGAAGACGGATCAGTCCGGAGCCCTAATTGGTACCCTTTACAGTTTAATCATCCACAGATGTGACAGAGCCTCACCTTATCCACTCCCTACACACAATGCACAATGTGAGTGTGCGTGTGTGCGTGTGTGTGTGTACACACAATGCACAATGTGAGTGTGCGTGTGTGCGTGTGTGTGTGTGTGTGTGTGTGTGTGTGTGTGTGTGTGTGTGTGTGTGTGTGTGTGTGTGTGTGTGTGTGTGTGTGTGTGCATGGTATGTGCGTGTACGCGTGCTTGTGGAAAGTGTGGATCACGTGTGCTGTAGTGTGCATGGTTGTACAGACTGATGTGTGTGTGTGTGTGTGTGTCGGTATGAGGTAGGGGGGGGGAGGGTGTGTGTGTGTGTGGGGGGGGGGGGGGTAATGACACCTCCATTCATCTCTTAGAAACTGGCAGAGAACTCTCCTGCCTCACTAATGGCGTAATTTGTTATTCAGACGCCCGACAGATGCATTCTAATCCACCCATACGCCTCATCTCGGCGCGAGCTCACGCACGCACGCACATACGTATACACATGCCGGGTTTCAACGAGTTAAATGTAACTTTTTAATACCACTTAGAGCAAAATTTAATACCAATTTCACGACCATACCAGCAAAATATTAATCACACGGGGACACTGAACTGGCAGCTGCACTTTGCGCGGCAATTTAAATTCTCGCACGTTCCGTACAAGCTCTCGCCAGACGCACCAAGCTCCCGAAGGACCCGCAGAAAACAACTACTTGAATACAAAAACATTTCATGTATTCCAAAAATGTAATACCTTAGATGAAATGTAAGATGTTTTAATACCTTTTAAGGCCTTATATTGAGAATTATGGATTTAATACTTCTTAAGACTTTTTAATACCCCAAAGATACCCTGACATACTCATATTTGACATGATCTGAGACAGAGCAGATGAGAACTAATGGACAGAGATCTAGTTCTTGGGTGCACTGTACACTATCTGACAAACACTAACATACTGCATTTGAACCTGTGGATCAAATCACACAAGACATACAGTAGGACAGATACTATATAAAGGACAGATACTATTATAGCTCAGGAGGTAGAGCAGTCGTTGGTTAATCCGGAGATTCCCAGTTAGATTCCCGCTCCTCCCGGCAGCGTGTCGAAGTGTCCTTGAGCAAGACACTTAACTGCTCCCGATGAGCTGGTCGGCACCTTATATGGTTGCCTCCGCCGTCAGTGTGTGAATGTGTGAGTGAATGGGTAAAATGTGAGGAACAAATTGTAAAGCGCTTACTAGTTACGCTGCTGGCCAGTACGATTTACTACCATAGTGTCTTTATACCTGTATCACTGTACATATTAATACTACAACTCTGTACATACATCTGATTAGCACTATACTCAGTAGTACTAATTTATATATTTTATACCAATGTTGTCACCTGTATGTATATTACTGTTGCACTTGCACATTTGCACTCTGCATCTTTTCGTTGTACTGTACTGTGCTGTATAATGACAATACATTTGAATCTAATCTAGTCGAATATGACAGAGGATCATGCTTTTTAGGGCTATGGTTAAACAAAATTATTCTCTGTCACACTGCCTGGCTATCTATTACATTGCAAGACCTCTTTCTTGATAGGCCTGCAATCCTGAAGCCTATAATGACATGCACACGCACAAACAAATAAACACACACATGGATTCACACATACACAACCACACACATTGGGGATATTGCAAGCAGTATAGTGCACACTGTAACTCCAGTCTCCACTGACAAAAAACGTTGTTTTCTGACTGATGATAACGTGGAACTCTTCAAGGTGCTGTAAGTGGTATTTCTTTTGTTAAAATAAGTGGTCTACATTCCAAAATAATAGCTCTACACTCCGACAGCCATCACTGATACAGAGCGTTTTGTCAGTAACATGGGTCTCCCAGTCCCTCCTGCTCTGCAGTAAACAGAAAGTACATGTTCTGGTATCGTGTTCCTACTTTATCCAATCAAGAGAGAGAATACCACACTGAAAAGAATGGTTAGTCAAAAATAAGAAATAAAAACTAGTTTTAAGCAAATGTGTGCTTGAAACAAGTAAAATAAGCTACCACTGATTGGATAAAGTGGGAAGGCATACCTGAACATTTATTTTGTGTTTACTGGGAGACCCAGGTTACTGACCAAACACTCTGTATTAGTGATGGCTGTCAGAATGTAGAGCTATTTAACACATTTTCTAACAAAAAATACCACTTACAGCACCTTCAAGGTTCACTATCCGTATGAATGAATGATCATTACATTTATATAGTGCTTTTTTTCTAGACTGACTCAAAGCGCTTTACAATGTAGGGTGGAAATTGCCTCCTTCACCACCACTGGTAGCACCCAACCTTGGGCTACGCAGGCTAAATGGCTGCCATACACTGGCACCAGGCACACATCACACTACACAATGGCTGAATGGCTCAGGAGACAGGGATTGATATCAGCCAATTAAGGGTGGGAGGGATGATTAGGTGGCCTTGATGTCAGAGACCTGATTGGGCATTTGGCCAGGAATGTCAGGGAACTCTTTGCGATAGGCGCCCTGGGGTATTTAACGACTCTGGACCTCAGAATAACATCGGCACTCGCAGCTGTACGGTGTCCCTATCACCGCAACAGGGGCGTTGTTACTGACATAGTCTAGAGGACAGAGTGCCCCCTGCTGGACAACAACACCACCAGGTCCAGAGTGCTCCCTGCTGGACAACAACACTACCAGGTCCAGAGGACAGAGTGCTCCCTGCTGGACAACAATACCACCAGGTCCAGAGGACACCACTTTCAGACAACAGCCTTGACCGGGGCTCGAACCGGTGATCTTCCAATCATGAGTCCGGAGCTCTACCCATGTAGCCACACTGCCGGACATGGTAGTCCCGTTTCAGTTCATCTACAGAGGCCACAGCGACGATCAAGGTAATCCTTATGCTCACTCCAATTGTGATTCATATTCGAGTCTACCTCTCACCCAGAACATCAGGCAAATTCATATTTTTCACCTGATATTTTTTTCTTTTCTTCCTTTCCCCCTCATCCGTGAGCTTTTGTTCTTTTTTCCATTTCAAGTCCCCTCGCCCTCTCTCCGTTTGATCCGAGAGAGAGAGGAATGCCCGTCGGGGCCGTCGAAGGTGCTGGTGGAGACGGCCCCGACTTGAGACGCTCAGCCGCAGCCAATGAGATTAGTTGCACTCTTTAGAACCTTTCCCCCTCGGAACATTTCGGCGGCCAAACTCTCTCTCTCCGCCGCACTGGAACAAGAGTCCATCTGTTCTACTCCAGGAGCGGCTCCCAGGAGAGACGCCCTGCGTGCCCCGAGCAAACGGGCTCATTCAAACAGAGCTTTGAATTATATATGTGTTAGGGCAAATGTGGGGAAACTGTGATTTTAGCACATTTCTGTGTTTTTCCGTTTTTGTCCTCTGGTGCTACTGTGGTTTAGTTTAGTAATTTCAATGTTTTCTGTGACAGGGAGTGGTGATTGGAAGAAACACAGGACGTTGGTAACAGGAAGTCACCTTTTTAGCCTCCCATCATTATGAATTGAAAATGGGGGACCCTGATGTAAACAAGACGAAAGTATTTCTCTGGTCTGCATCCCATTAACAATTGTGTGTATTGAGCCGTACTGTAATGTACCCATTCTGCAATCTGTTAATAACGTTTTCAATCAATCAATCAATCCATGTGACTTTAGTCAGGAGGTGAATAAGCACGGCATGGAGAACTATTTTCAAGATGCCTGTTTTTATCAGCAAACATCTGCACACATCTTATGCCATTCGTAGCATTGTTGATATGCAAAGTTATCTTGTATCTTTATCTACAATTGCAATTCATTATTTGTTGTAAAAGAAAGTGTTGTGAGGTTTGATATAAAAAAGCCACCAAGCTAGTCTCTGTTGATTTCATTCATAGCCAATGCAAAATGTAGGCTAGGTTAGGTTATAGGTCATTTGATTGATAGTTTATTAAAACATGCAATACAAACACACAATAATTAAAAAGAGGTCATTTAATTCATGATAAAAGTCTTTCAGTGTTATTCAATAGTTTTTGGATTATGCTTTTTGTCTGTTTTCAGTTTCACCATTTTTGAGTCAATAAACCTGCGGACAAACAGGTAACTGTCTCCAGAGTTTTGATGAATGGAAGGTGATTTACTTAACCTGTTCCACACGATGTGAAAATCCGCCTAAAATATATACCTAGGTAAATGGAATATTGCTCCACTTCTACAAGGGCTATTTGCATATTCTTGGTATCTAGGTACATCTATGGACCTCAGGGAATGTATTCACAGTGTCAGAAATATTGTGTCTATTACTAGGCTTGCTTAAATTGTGATGAAACAAAGGAGAATATGAATTATGATTTTTCTTTGCATCTGTGACAGTGAATAACACCATGATAATAATGACCAAACTCAGTACCCTCTTGAGATCATGTGTACAAAAAATCTAAGGAAATTAATAAAGGGAAGATGATTAAACCGAAGGTTCTGTAGATACAGTACTGAATTCTCCCATCTGGACCAATGCAATTTGAAATATTATTATAGAATATAGAATATGATGCTTATACATTACCTTATTATAGCCAATTCGCACATTTATATATATATACATATATTATTTTTCAAATGCCCGAGTTCAATTTGGATTTAGTATCACCAGGCGTGCATAAGAACAGATAATGAAATCTACTGTAATCTAGTGTACTTTTAAATTTTCCCCACAGTGCAACCGTTTTGAAACTAATTTCAGATCTAATTGTTCCTACATGCTAACAATAGGGAGGAGAAACTAACTGCGTTTCAATATTTGTCAAAAACGTTACTTTTTGTGGCTTATTATCACGAACCAT
Source organism: Notolepis coatsorum (assembly GCF_963971535.1). Taxonomy (NCBI): domain Eukaryota; kingdom Metazoa; phylum Chordata; class Actinopteri; order Aulopiformes; family Paralepididae; genus Notolepis; species Notolepis coatsorum. Next base: position 60,174,098 of record NC_140183.1, read on the forward strand.
AACAGTTATTGATATGATTCATTCAGAACGCTGAACTTTGAATCCCCATAGTATCTGTCAGGAAGTGTAGTTCGGAAAAATTCCAACGCTGGTCGACAGCTATGCATGTCCTCTACAAAATGGCCACAAAAAGGCTACAATTCCCATTAACCTATTGCTAAACTAACGTATTGATGATAATATACATTCTACATGCTTTTGTGACATGTTAGTGATGTTAATACTTGAAAACGTTTGATAAAAAAATCGCAAAAAATATGCAACACATATTGATTTATGACTATTATGTAATTTTTTGGGTCGGTACCGACCCCGTGGGGTGGAACAGGTGCCAAGTTATATTCAGCACATATATCGAGGGAGGCACACCCAGGATATATGTACTATATTGTAACAACCATGGATGCCTAGACCCGCTAACCCTTAGCTAACGGGTCGGACCCTTTAGTTGACTGGTTAGCGCTCCCTGAATTCACTACATGTGTGCCCCCATAGGTGTGAGGGAGCTGATAGGCTGAAGCACGTGCCCGAGAGGCGTGAGGGAGCTGATAAGCTAGAGCTTGGTCACCCAGAGGCGTGAGGGAGCTGATAGGCTGAAGCACGTGCCGAGAGGCGTGAGGGAGCTGATAGACTAGAGCTTGGGCACCCAGAGGCGTGAGGGAGCTGATAGGCTGAAGCACGTGCCCGAGAGGCGTGAGGGAGCTGATAGGCTAGAGCTTGGTCACCCAGAGGCGTGAGGGAGCTGATAGGCTGAAGCATGTGCCGAGAGGCGTGAGGGAGCTGATAGGCTTGAAGCATGTGGCCAGAGGCGTGAGGGAGCTGATAGGCTGAAGCTTGGGCACCCAGAGGCGTGAGGAAGCTGATAGGCTTGAAGCGTGTGGTCAGAGGCGTGAGGAAGCTGATAGGCTGAAGCTTGTGATCAGAGGCGTGAGAGAGCTGATAGGCTGAAGCTTGTGGTCAGAGGCGTGAGGAAGCTGATAGGCTTGAAGCGTGTGGTCAGAGGCGTGAGGAAGCTGATAGGCTTGAAGCGTGTGGTCAGAGGTGTGAGGGAGCTGCTAGGCTGAAGCTTGAGAACGGATGCCTAGACTTGACTAATGGGTCAGACCCTTTAGTTGCTGGTTAGCACTGTCGCCTGTGGGCTTGGGGAGCCGGGTTAGATTCCTGGCTTCGCCCTGAATTCTCTATAATATATTCGTCATCAGGTTGGTAAAAATGCAGCGCAGCTGTGCACGGAACCTTTTAATGACCTCCCGCATGCACATTTAGTTGTTGATGAATAATTTAAACGGATTAGGATATCAAAGGATCACCAATTGTTCACTGTATTTATGAATGAATTAATAGTTTATTTCAAACAACAATAAAAACAATCAAGAAATAACGATGTAAAAAAAATTATAATAATAATACAAGGAGTATTTGCTATGAAAAGAAAGAATTATAATAAACAAAACAGTCTCTTGTCTGAAAAGGAATAGGAAGAAGCAATTAGCGTATCAAGTACTGCCCCTTATTGCAATAAACCCTTAGCAATATTTTCAAACACAGTGTTCAATTGTCTTCCAACAGAATCATCTGCAAACAAAATTACTTATCCATTGATCAAGTTAATATATAATCATTACTGTTCAAATATTTACAAGTTATTTTACAATCAATAGGCCATCCAGTATCTTTAGAAATGGACAAATAATTGGCTTATTGTTCAGGAATAGATCCAGCTTCTCAATGATTAGAAGAAAAAGGATCGTTGAAGCAGTCTGTCGTAAATTATAGAGATGTATCGAAATGCTGCTCCCTCCACTATGAAACCTCTAGACACGGTTTATCATTCTGCTCTCAGATTTAATACTGGTGATAGATACTGTAGATAGATAGATAGATAGATAGATAGATAGATAGATAGATAGATAGATAGATAGATAGATAGATAGATAGATAGATAGATAGATAGATAGATAGATAGATAGATAGATAGATAGATAGATAGATAGATAGATAGATAGATAGATAGATTAATAATAATAATAATAATAATAATAATAATAATAATAATAATAATAATAATAATAATAATAATAATAATAATAATAATAATAATAATAATAATAATAAATTGTATTTGTATTGCACTTTTCGTTCACTAGGATCCCAAAGTGCTACAGGGTTAAAACATAGTTAACGAATAAAATAATTATTAACACAAAATAAAATACAGAATAAAAATAAAATAAAAATAGAACATAGTTAAAAACATAGTATAAACAGGCCTGCTTTAAAAGAGTCCAGGCTCTGTGGTGCCCTCAGCTGGATGGGGACTGGGAGGATGGTCCACAGGCGTGGTGCAGCCGAGCAGAAGGCTCGGTCACCCATGGTGCAGAGCCGGGTACTGGGTACCCGAAGGAGCACTATGGACAAATGGAACTACCTGACACACTGAAATGACTGGCTGGTGCTTCAGGTCCCCAGAGTACAAACTGAGCTTGGAAAGTCAGCCTTTTGTGTTAATGCCCTGGCTTCGTGGGATGAGCTCCAACTCTACCCCACTAACCTATGGACAGTTTAAAAACGTGATTACAAATCTACCCATTTCAGTCTGTGATTGTTTTGATTTAGTTTTGTTGGTGTTTTTGTCCTATTTATTCAATATCATGAGGGACATCCTCAATGATTCTTTCGAGAATAAATAACGGGGGCTGACAGTGGCTCAGGAGGTAAAGCGGTCATCTGGTAATTGGAAGGTTCCCAGTTTGATTCCCGCTCCTCCCAGCAGTGCGTCACACAGTGTCCTTGAGCAACACACTTTAACCCATAACTGCTCATGATGAGCAGGTCGGCACCATGCATGTCGCCTCCACCATGAATGTGTGAGTGAATGTGAGGCATAAATTGTAAAGCGCTTTGGATAAAAGCTGCTATATGAATGCCGTCCATTTACCATTTGACCAAATAAAGGTTGGAGGAGTAACATGCATATTGTATCAGTAATTTGTAGCTATTTCTCTTTGGCGACAAAGCCACACATTTCATATGGTTGTGTCATATTGAAAGATAACAGTGTTTCTAGCCTTTGATAATTTAATCCACTCATCACCTGCTGCTCCGTGACTTGCCTCCGCGTTGTGTCATTTTACTTGGATAGCTCATTAGCTATCTCACACTGTATCAACCCCGTTGGTACACCTGTAATCAGAAGAAAATGACACTGGCACTGTGATCTCTTTCTTTAGACCATGATGTTTATTTTCATGAACATAGCTTTGTACAAGATGTAACCCATTCTGTAATGTCCTTGAACAGTCTTTGAAGAAAAACTAAATTCATTCTTCTCTACCGTCTCTTATGCTATTAGTCCAATGGTTCTGAGGCCTCGTCGCCAGCCAAAACCTCCCCTGTTAGCCGAAGCTAGTGATGACGTGGCATTCCCTTCCTCCCCGCGAGGGGAGGAGGGATCGTTTCAAAGTCTCTGATCAACGCGTCTGCTCGATTCCGCCTTGTGTCTTAATCTAACTTACCCGGGAAGGAACTCACATCTCATAACGTTCTCCCTCTAGCAGCGGGGCCCCGCCCCCTCTTCTCGTTACTACGTGACACGCTACCATGGCAACGGCTGGTCACCTTTAACACAATAAACGTCCGTTTCTATCGATGACGAATTCCCCCCGTAGCTCTCTGACCAAACCTCCCCCCACCAGTGCTTATCAGTGTTTATGTTAACAACCTGCCGACGACCTCGGAGCCCATGGCTCTATTAGCCTGTGGCTTCCCAGTCTAACTTGAAAACACACACCACTAAATACTGTCCTCCTCATCTGAGATCTAATAGCAGATGCTGTCATCTCCAGATATTTACATTATATACACATTGAAAAACAAGGATTCCCTCAATATGTTTAATATGTGTGTTTAGATTGTATTATGTCATAATAAGTGGTTCTGAGGTTCAGAATCTTTAAAAAACAGACCTGAAGATGGTATATGGAACCTGGCACAAATGTCTACACTTTACACCAGAGCCACGTTGCTTTTAAAGTCAGTTTTGCACACAGGTACTACTTTATGCTCAAGTCCACAATATTGTTAGCCAACTCACCTAGCGCTCTGCTGACTTGGATCTGTAACAGCTCCCGGGTGCCATGTTGACGGGGATCGTCGGGCCTCCTGGTTCTGCTCTGTGGCCTCCCCTCAAACAACCTTGGCCCGCGGGAGGGCGTGCTGGAGGTCTGCCACGGTAGCTTTAGTCCTTCTCCACCTTCGCTGGGTACAAGCTCCTCTTCCAGGACTTCTTGTTATACACCTTGCAGTCCCTGGCATGAGAGAAAGGATGTTCAGCTCAGTGAAACGTTTTTATTACACATACATTGCACGGCGGTTTGCATTTCCAGACAAAATGGCATCAACAAACACACTAAATCGGCTTTTTCTGTTACAAAAACAATCCGGTGTAGCTGTGTTTGTCTGCTATTGGATCTACCTCGACCTATACGTTTATTGACTAGGATGCATATGTTACACACACTGGAAGGGGAGCGTGTCTATGTTCCCACAGCCCTATGTTCCCACAGTCCTACAGTATGTTCCCACGGTCCTATGTTCCCACAGTCCTACAGTATGTTCGCACAGTCCTATGTTCCCACAGTCCTACAGTATGTTCCCACAGTCTTATGTTCCCACAGCCCTATGTTCCCACAGTCCTACAGTATGTTCCCACAGTCCTATGTTCCCCCAGTCCTATGTTCCCACAGCCCTATGTTCCCACAGTCCTACAGTATGTTCCCACAGTCCTATGTTCCCCCAGTCCTATGTTCCCACAGTCCTACAGTATGTTCCCACAGTCTATATGTTCCCCCAGTCCTATGTTCCCCCAGTCCTACAGTATGTTCCCACAGCCCTATGTTCCCACAGTCCTATGTTCCCACAGTCCTACAGTATGTTCCCACAGCCCTATGTTCCCACAGTCCTATGTTCCCACAGTCCTACAGTACAGGTGCAGCTCAATAAATTAGAATATTGTGGAAACGTTATTTTATTTCAGAATTCAATTCAAAAAGCGAAACTCTCATAGATTATAGATTCATTACACACAAAGTGAAATATTTCAAGCCTTTATTTGTTTTAATTTGGATGAGTATGGTTTACAGCCCAAAATTCAGTATCTCAGAAAGTTTGAATATTACATAAGACCAATAATTTTTATTGTAACATAGAAATGTCGGCCTTCTGAAAAGTATGTTCATGTATGTTCACTCAGTACTTGGTTGGGGCTCCTTTTGCACAAATTACTGCATTAATACAGCGGAATATATTGACTTTTCCACGATATTCTAATTCATTGAGCTAATTCATTCCCTTGTTAGTTGTAACAGACAGAGGGTTAGTTGTAACAGACAGAGGGTTAGTTATAACAGACAATTATTATACAATTATATCTATATACAAATCAAATCAATGTTCCGTCGTACAAATACTTGATAAGTGTGATAAATAGAGTGATAGTAAAAAAGTAAACAAGATAAAAACAAGCTAGTATACACTATGCAAAATATATACAGGCAACATATAGAGGTGGATGGCTGTCAAATGCAACCACAGATTGGTTGTGCTGGTTTGCTGGAACCAGTCAGTGTGTGTCAGGGATTGGATATGTTCATGTGTGTATTCACAATATACTGTAGGGAATTGTATAAATAGAAGATGCTGCTGTGCTGAGATACACAGGGTTTGCACACAGTACACAGAATTGTCCAGATGAGCAAAGTAATAGGTTCAGTGTTATTGTTATGTGTGTGTGTGTGTGTGTGTGTGTGTGTGTGTGTGTGTGTGTGTGTGTGTGTGTGTGTGTGTGTGTGTGTGTGTGTGTGTGTGTGTGTGTGTGTGTGTGTGTGTGTGTGTGTGTGTGTGTGTGTGTGTGTGTGTGTGTGTGTGTGTGTGTGTGTGTGTGTGTGTGTGTGTGTGTGTGTGTGTGTGTGTGTGTGTGTGTGTCTGTGTGTGTGTGTGTCTGTGTATGTGTGTGTGGGGGGGGTCCTTATTCAGGATCCGGATTGGACGTAGACGCCCCTCCTGAGCCTGTGAGGTGGATACTGTTCGTGGGTCTATCTATGATAGATACATATCCACCCGTCTATCCATCCCTCATCTAACAAGCCATCTGTCATGGATGGAAAGTTCGATACATAGATGCATGGATATGTGTGGATATTATTATCGGTTCATCTGCGCATCTCTTTCCATCATGAATTGACGGATAGACAGGTATGTGTGGATCTCTGTCTTTCCATCTATATCATGGTTGTACACTACGGGTGTTATCATTGTACACTATGGACAGATCTTGGAACCTATTCTACACGTTCAAATGACTGGTTGGTTCTTAGGGTTCCTCCAGTTTGCTCTCAACTGGGAAAACTGCTTTCTCCTTTGATGCTTCCGACACCTAGAACGCCCTCCGACTGACTCTGAAGCTGAAGGTTCTTCCTCTCTTGCTGTATTTATAAGTATGATCTCAGACTTTTTTTTTTATCTACTTTTTCTCCCCATTTTCTATTTGTCTCCCATCCCAATTGATCCAATTCTACCCTCCCCTGTCTCGAACGTTGTTAGACCATGCCTCCCACTGGTCGGCTGCAATGTGGACGAAGCCTTGCATCACATGTCCCGTCCGGTACACGAGGAGGCAGCCGTCGCATCTTTTCACCTGCACAGCGCGATCTCTCCGTGGCGAGGAGTAATGCGTGGGAGGCTCACGCTGCCCCTGATACTTCCTGATTATGCTGTACATGTGCACCAACCGACCTGTAGGAGTCACTGTCCACAATGTCCGATCCCCACCCACCGGCTTTCCCACCCCCTAATACTGCCAATTGTATTAGTATGAACAACCAGCCAAGCCAGAAGCAACGTTGAGAGCTGGGCTCGAACCCAGCATCTCCTGCGTTAGTGGCGAGCGCCTTGCCCACTGCGCCACTTAACCGCCCTCTTAGCTGATTTTCTGTTGTCTATTCTTATTTATTGTGACTATATGTATGACATTGCTGGTAAACCGTGTCTTGTTTTGTAAGCTTGTCGTCGCTGTAAATGAGGGTAGCCTCAATGTCTTACGAGTTGAAATAAAGGTTTGAAATGTAATTAAATTAAAACACTGTGTCACAACACCGTGTCATGTGGAACAAGACAGTTATTAAGATAATATAAGGTTGGATTCTGTGATGTTGAAAAAACAAGTACAATAAAGAAATTGAAAACACTTTATATTTGCATACTATATTTGCCATATATCTCCATGAAAACATGTCCAAGATCTGTGAAAATTGATGAGAGACTGTCTCACTGTACATTGAACTCCTAATGTACGAACTTTTAACTCTGTTGCCTATACTGAATTTATACCTACCTACTGTTTTCACTGTCTAGTGTCTACAACTGCCCTACACTGTAATCATATAATCATAATAACTACCTCTTACTATAGTCTACCCATATAGCTCTGTATGATAGCATGTACAATAGTGCTGTATATACCGTATATATATATATATATATATATATATATATATATATATATATATATATATATATATATATATATATATATATATATATATATATATATATATATATATATATATACATATATATATATTTACAGCATATAAATGGACTGCATTTTACTATATAATCTAATCTAATCTAAGGAGGTACCAGCAGGGGTTGTCTTTGTTCCTGTAGAACAGATCTCCTGGTTCCCTGCCTTGACATTGAACAAAATACATTTTGACGGGACGTCAACTATAGATGCATGACAAGAGGGTTGATGATTTTTAAACAAGAGACAGATAGCCGTGTCTATCCATCTACAGATAGATCATGAACTCACGTGAACCTTTCTCCCCATGTTTCTAGACTCATGTTTCTGGAGCCATGTTTCTGGACTCATGTTTCTGGACACATGTTTCTAGTCTCATGTTTCTGGAGCCATGTTTCTGGACTCATGTTTCTGGAGCCATGTTTCTGGACTCATGTTTCTAGTCGTATGTTTCTAGAGCCATGTTTCTGGACTCATGTTTCTCGACTCATGTTTCTGGACTCATGTTAATGGACTCATGTTTCTAGACTCATGTTTCTGGACTCATGTTTCTGGACTCATGTTTCTGGAGCCATGTTTCTGGAACCATGTTTCTGGAGCCATATTTCTGGAGCCATGTTTCTGGAGCCATGTTTCTAGACTCATGTTCCTGGAGCCATGTTTCTGGAGCCATGTTTCTAGACTCATGTTTCTGGAGCCATGTTTCTGGAGCCATGTTTCTAGACTCATGTTTCTGGAGCCATGTTTCTGGACTCATGTTTCTAAAGCCATGTTTCTGGAGCCATGTTTCTCTCCATGTTTCTGGACTCATGTTTCTGGACTCATGTTTCTGGACACATGTTTCTAGTCTCATGTTTCTGGAGCCATGTTTCTGGACTCATGTTTCTGGAGCCATGTTTCTGGAGCCATGTTTCTGGAGCCATGTTTCTAGACTCATGTTTCTGGACTCATGTTTCTGGACTCATGTTTCTGGAGCCATGTTTCTGGAACCATGTTTCTGGAGCCATATTTCTGGAGCCATGTTTCTGGAGCCATGTTTCTAGACTCATGTTCCTGGAGCCATGTTTCTGGAGCCATGTTTCTAGACTCATGTTTCTGGAGCCATGTTTCTGGAGCCATGTTTCTAGACTCATGTTTCTGGAGCCATGTTTCTGGACTCATGTTTCTAAAGCCATGTTTCTGGAGCCATGTTTCTCTCCATGTTTCTGGACTCATATTTATGGAGCCATGTTATTGGAGCCATGTTTCTCTCCATGTTTCTGGACTCATGTTTCTGGAGCCATGTTTCTAGAGCCATGTTTCTGGAGCCATGTTTCTGGACTCATGTTTCTGGAGCCATGTTTCTGGACTCATGTTTCTGGCCTTATGTTTCTGGACTCATGTTTCTGGACTCATGTTTCTAAAGCCATGTTTCTCGAGCCATGTTTCTAGACTCATATTTCTCTCCATGTTTCTGGACTCATGTTTCTGGAGCCATGTTTCTAGACTCATGTTTCTGGAGCCATGTTTCTAGACTCATGTTTCTGGAGCCATGTTTCTGGACTCATGTTCCTGGAGCCATGTTTCTCTCCACGTTTCTCTCCATGTTTCTGGAGCCATGTTTCTCTCCATGTTTCTAGAGCCACTATATTTGCCATATATCTCCATGAAAACATGTCCAAGATCTGTGAAAATTGATGAGGGACTGTCTCACTGTACATTGAACCCCTAATGTCTTCTTCTTCTTTTTCTTTTGGCTTTTCCCGTCAGGGGTTGCCACAGCGGATCATCCATTTCCATCTGTTTCTGTCATCTGCGTCGTCCTCCGTCACTCCCACTGCCTGCATGTCCTCCTTCACTGTGTCCATAAACCTCCTCTTGGGCCTTCTCCTCCTCCTCTTTCCTGGCAGCTCCATCTCCAGCATCCTCCTCCCGATATACCCCACCTCCCTCCTCCACACATGTCCAAACCATCTCAGTCTTGCTTCTCTCACTTTCTGCCCGAACTGCTCAACATGGGCCGTTCCTCTGATGTAGACATTTTCGATTTTGTCCAACCTTGTTACTCCCAGAGAGAACCTTAACATCTTCATCTCTGCCACCTCCAGCTCCGCCACCTGCCTGTTGGTCAGTGCCACTGTTTCTAGACCATACAGCATAGCTGGTCTCACTACCGTGCTGTATACCTTTCCCTTTACTCTTGCTGGTACCCTTCTATCGCAGATCACCCCTGTCATCCTTCTCCACCCGCACCACCCGGCCTGCACTCTCTTCTTCACCTCCCTACCACAGTCCCCATTACTTTGGACTGTTGACCCCAAGTACTTAAACTCGTCCACTTTTGGTACCTCTACTCCTTGCATCATCACCACCCCTCCGTCTTCCTTCCCGTTCACACACATATACTCGGTCTTGCTTCTGCTCACCCTCATCCCCCTTCTCTCCAGGGCATGCCTCCACTTCTCCAGGTTCTCTTCCACCTGCTCCCTGCTCTCACTACAGATCGCGATGTACATTGTTTCTGGAGCCATGTTTCTAGACTCATGTTTCTGGAGCCATGTTTCTGGACTCATGTTTCTAAAGCCATGTTTTTCTGGAGCCATGTTTCTCTCCATGTTTCTGGACTCATGTTTCTGGAGCCAAGTTTCTGGAGCCATGTTTCTGGAGCCATGTTTCTAGACTCATGTTTCTGGAGCCATGTTCCTGGGCTCATGTTTCTGGACTCATGTTTCTAAAGCCATGTTTTTCTGGAGCCATGTTTCTCTCCATGTTTCTGGACTCATGTTTCTGGAGCCAAGTTTCTGGAGCCATGTTTCTGGAGCCATGTTTCTAGACTCATGTTTCTGGAGCCATGTTCCTGGCCTCATGTTTCTGGACTCATGTTTCTAAAGCCATGTTTTTCTGGAGCCATGTTTCTCTCCATGTTTCTGGACTCATGTTTCTGGAGCCATGTTTCTCTCCATGTTTCTGGACTCGTGTTTCTGGAGCCATGTTTCTAGACTCATGTTTCTGGAGCCATGTTTCTAGACTCATGTTTCTGGAGCCATGTTTCTCTCCATGTTTCTAGAGCCATGTTTCTCTCCATGTTTCTGGAGCCATGTTTCTCTCCATGTTTCTCTCCATGTTTCTGGAGCCATGTTTCTGGAGCCATGTTTCTAGACTCATGTTTCTGGAGCCATGTTTCTGGACTCATGTTTCTAAAGCCATGTTTTTCTGGAGCCATGTTTCTCTCCATGTTTCTGGACTCATGTTTCTGGAGGCAAGTTTCTGGAGCCATGTTTCTGGAGCCATGTTTCTAGACTCATGTTTCTGGAGCCATGTTCCTGGGCTCATGTTTCTGGACTCATGTTTCTAAAGCCATGTTTTTCTGGAGCCATGTTTCTCTCCATGTTTCTGGACTCATGTTTCTGGAGCCATGTTTCTCTCCATATTTCTGGACTCATGTTCTGGAGCCATGTTTCTAGACTCATGTTTCTGGAGCCATGTTTCTAGACTCATGTTTCTGGAGCCATGTTTCTCTCCATGTTTCTAGAGCCATGTTTCTCTCCATGTTTCTGGAGCCATGTTTCTCTCCATGTTTCTGGAGCCATGTTTCTAGACTCATGTTTCTGGAGCCATGTTTCTGGACTCATGTTTCTCGGCTCATGTTTCTGGACTCATGTTTCTAAAGCCATGTTTCTCTAGCCATGTTTCTAGACTCTTATTTCTCTCCATGTTTCTGGACTTATGTTTCTGGAGCCATGTTTCTAGACTCATGTTTCTGGAGCCATGTATCTGGACTCATGTTTCTGGAGCCATGTTTCTCTCCACGTTTCTCTCCATGTTTCTAGAGCCACTATATTTGCCATATATCTCCATGAAAACATGTCCAAGATCTGTGAAAATTGAGGAGAGACTGTCTCACTGTACATTGAACCCCTAATGTACGAACTTTTAACTCTGTTGCCTATACTGAATTTATACCTACCTACTGTTTTCACTGTCTAGTGTCTACAACTGCCCTACACTAATCATAATAACTACCTCTTACTATAGTCTACCCATATAGCTCTGTATGATAGCATGTACAATAGTACTGTATACCGTATTTATATATATATATATATATATATATATATATATATATATATATATATATATATATATGTATATATATATATATATATTTACAGCATATAAATGGACTGCATTTTACTATATAATCGAATCTAATCTAAGGAGGTTGTCTTTGTTCCTGTAGAACAGACCTTTTGGTTCCCTGCCTTGACATTGAACAAAATACATTTTGACGGGACGTCAACTATAGATTCATGACAAGAGGGTTGATGATTTTTAAACAAGAGACAGATAGCAGTGTCTATCCATCTACAGAGAGATCATGAACTTACGTGAACCTTTCTCCCCATGTTTCTGGAGCCATGTTTCTAGACTCATGTTTCTGGAGCCATGTTTCTGGACTCATCTTTCTGGAGCCATGTTTCTGGACTCATGTTCCTAGTCTCATGTTTCTAGAGCCATGTTTCTGGACTCATGTTTCTGGACTCATGTTTCTGGACTCATGTTTCTGGACTAATGTTTCTAGACTCATGTTTCTGGACTTATGTTTCTGGACTCATGTTTCTAGTCTCATGTTTCTAGAGCCATGTTTCTGGACTCATGTTTCTGGACTCATGTTTCTGGACTCATGTTTCTGGAATCATGTTTCTAGACTCATGTTTCTGGACTCATGTTTCTGGAGCCATGTTTCTGGAACCATGTTTCTGGAGCCATGTTTTCCGGAGCCATGTTTCTGGAGCCATGTTTCTAGACTCATGTTTCTGGAGCCATGTTTCTGGAGCCATGTTTCTAGACTCATGTTGCTGGAGCCATGTTTCTGGACTCATGTTTCTAAAGCCATGTTTCTGGAGCCATGTTTCTCTCCATGTTTCTGGACTCATATTTCTGGAGCCATGTTATTGGAGCCATGTTTCTCTCCATGTTTCTGGACTCATGTTTCTGGAGCCATGTTTCTAGAGCCATGTTTCTGGAGCCATGTTTCTGGACTCATGTTTCTGGAACCATGTTTCTGGACTCATGTTTCTGGACTTATGTTTCTGGACTCATGTTTCTGGACTCATGTTTCTGGACTCATCTTTCTGGAGCCATGTTTCTGGAGCCATGTTTCTGGAGCCATGTTCCTGGGCTCATGTTTCTGGACTCATGTTTCTAAAGCCATGTTATTATGGAGCCATGTTTCTCTCCATGTTTCTGGACTCATGTTTCTGGAGCCAAGTTTCTGGAGCCATGTTTCTGGAGCCATGTTTCTAGACTCATGTCTCTGGAGCCATGTTCCTGGGCTCATGTTTCTGGACTCATGTTTCTGGACCCATATTTCTCTCCATGTTTCTGGAGCCATGTTTCTAGACTCATGTTTCTGGAGCCATGTTTCTCTCCATGTTTCTAGAGCCATGTTTCTCTCCATGTTTCTGGAGCCATGTTTCTCTCCATGTTTCTGGAGCCATGTTTCTAGAGCCATGTTTCTCTCCATGTTTCTCTCCATGTTTCTGGAGCCATGTTTCTGGAGCCATGTTTCTAGACTCATGTTCCTGGAGCCATGTTTCTGGACTCATGTTTCTCTGCTCATGTTTCTGGACTCATGTTTCTAAAGCCATGTTTCTCGAGCCATGTTTCTAGACTCATATTTCTCTCCATGTTTCTGGACTCATGTTTCTGGAGCCATGTTTCTAGACTCATGTTTCTGGAGCCATGTTTCTAGACTCATGTTTCTGGAGCCATGTTTCTGGACTCATGTTTCTGGAGCCATGTTTCTCTCCACGTTTCTCTCCATGTTTCTGGAGCCATGTTTTTCTCCATGTTTCTAGAGCCATGTTTCTTTCCATGTTTCTGGAGCCATCTTTCTCTCCATGTTTCTCTCCATGTGTCTGGAGCCATGTTTCTGGGCCATGTTTCTGGAGCCAAGTTTCTGGAGCCATGTTTCTGGAGCCATGATTCTAGACTCATGTTTCTGGAGCCATGTTTCTGGAGCCATGTTTCTGGAGCCAAGTTTCTGGAGCCATGTTTCTGGAGCCATGTTTCTAGACTCATGTTTCTGGAGCCAAGTTTCTGGAGCCAAGTTTCTGGAGCCATGTTTCTGGAGCCATGTTTCTGGAGCCATGTTTCTGCAGCGATGTTTCTCTCTTTTAAATTTTTTTTTGTATTATCCAATTCTTCCCTCCCCTGTCTTGAACGTTGTTAGACTATGCCTCCCACTGGTTGGTTGTAGTGAGGACAGAAGCCTTGCATCACGTGTCCCCTCCAGTACACGAGGAGGCAGCCTGTCACATCTTTTCACCGCAGCAGCTCGAACTCTCAGTGGCGAGGAGTAACGCGTGGGAGGCTCACGCTGCCCCCGCTACTTCCTGCTTCCGCCGCACTGGCGTCACCAAACCGACCTGTAGGAGTCGCTGTCCACTAGACACTAGAGCCAAGTTGATACTATAGAGTCAAGTGCCAGAAATAATCAACACACTTGTGTTGTTGTATTGACAGATAGCCACAGTCCACTCAATAGGTAAGCCAGAGTAAAGGTGGCCAGTACTGGGAGCATGGTAGTGGCATAGCTGATGTGCAATTAATTTCTGTGTCTCAGCCAAGGAGTATATGTTGTGTCTGTCCACTATGTTTGTTAATTTGTTATCTCCCCCCCCCCCCTTATGTAAAGCGACCTTGGGTCCTCTGAAAGGCGCTATATAAAACGAAGTATTATTATTATTATTATTATAAGGAGCACCTTCGTGTATGTAAAACAAACACGCTAGATATGAAAGAAAGAGCGTATGAATATTGCCCATCAGTGGCGGCTCGCCACCGGGGGCGCTAGGGCGCCGCCCCACCTGTTAAATCAGAGAAGAAGAAAAAAAAACTTTTTAGTTTTTTGTTTTATAGCCCTATAAATAATATAAACATGTTTAAAATGAATAATATTTACTCATTTTAAGTATGTTTGTGTTTCCAATGCACAATATAACGTTAATATATAAAATAAAAAATACTAGTTTTCCTGAACAGGAAGTGACTCACTTTTTTTGAATTTTTTGAATTTTTTTGTATTTCTCGGCCCGGGCTAGACGCAATAGCGCTCTGAGTGCGCGTCACTGTTTGATCACTGTATCCGTCGAAGCCAATCAGTGCGTAACGCGTTGTGCGTTGAAATATGACTATTATGTTGGAATCCGGGCGCGATTTGAAGCGGTCTAGGCAGCAGCGTCAAGAATTTCCGTAGCCGCATTTCGCGGAGACGCTCTCTGATTGGCCGACGTCAGTTTTTTTTCCCGTAGCAGTATTTCGCGGAGACGATCTCTGATTGGCCGAATCCACTTTCTATGTTCCAATTCTAGCTTGGTGGTAGAGATAGTTGTGTTGTTGTGACTTGTGAGATGCAGCTATTTGTCTTAGAGCGTGACTGCAAGTTCTTTCGACGGTTAAGCTTAGGCACTCTTTCAAAGTTGGTTAAGGTTAGAGTTTGTCTTAGAGCATGGCGATAGAACGCCAGGTAGTTTGCAGTCTGTTCGACGCGGAAATGGACAAAGAAATGAAGTACTTGTGTTGTGTGGTGCTAACTGCTAACAGCTAACACTTGGCTAACAAGCTATATGGCGGATGCAGTCTGGACAGTGGACAGTGGTCTGGAATACATCAACAGTGGATTATACACTTTATCAAGCCCTCCTGCCCTGGACGTTTCGACTAAACAGTGAGTCTCTCTCTCTCTCTCTCTCGCTCTCTCTCTCTCTCTCTCTCTCTCGCTACACAGCTGTCTCCGAGAAATGCGGCTACGGAAATTATTGACTGTGCTTGTTGAGACGAGACGATAATAGGCTAGCGATTCAAAACGCGCTGCTGTGTTGTGAACTATAACATTAATTTAGCTGCTGCTGATGCATAATGAATGAATGGTGAGTTGTTTAAAATGACAACATACATGTGTTAATTATTTTATTGGATTGATCCGAGAGACAGAGAGAGAGATTGCTCCAGAGCATCTCAGAGCATTACATTTTCAACGCGACCTAACGTGAACCCCCGGCTGCGACCCACAAGGCTGCGATAGTACCAGCCGCTACTGTTGCCCATCAAAGAGAACAGTGGCCTAAGCCGTGTTCCTATTTGCATCAAGTCAAGTACGAGTTTCTGTTACACGTTCAGATGACTGGTTAGCCCCTTATGTGACTGAGATCTGCAAGCCAGGGGCTTTTCGTATCCGCAGTCACTCTCAGCTATGCCGCCACCAGGCTCATATTAAGTACCAAGCGCTGAATTCTGAGCTGGGGGTGGGTCAAAAATATATCAGATATGAATTTCAAAGATACCCAGCGTACAATATGGGTTTAACACAGCTTTACGGTGGGGTCTGGAAGCTCGGAGTTGCTAATAAACAGTTTAAATCATTGTTACAAAACGAGTGGTACTCACAGAGCGAACGTTGGCAAGATGGCGTCTTCTTCTTCTGCCGCTATTTGGCTGCCTGGTGCGCATGCGCTGTGACACCAACGGCGGAAATGGACGTTCGGTCTGTAAGTACCACTCGTTTTGTAACAATGATTTAAACTGTTTATTAGCAACTCCGAGCTTCCAGACCCCACCGTAAAGCTGTGTTAAACCCATATTGTACGCTGGGTATCTTTGAAATTCATATCTGATATATTTTTTACCCACCCCCAGCTCAGAATTCAGCGCTTGGTACTTAATATGAGCCTGGTGGCGGCATATCTGAGAGTGACTGCGGATACGAAAAGCCCCTGGCTTGCAGATCGCAGTCACGTAAGGGCCTAATGACTGGTTGGTTCTTAGGGTTCTTCCAGTTTGCTCTGAAACTAGGAAAAACTGCTTTTTCATTTGATGCTTATAACTATCCGAGCTTATAACTATACAAGCTTATGAATATAACGAGAAATGCTTCTAAAAAAAACATTGCCCACCCCAGCTTTAAAGAGACAGGAGCCAAAACTGCCTGTTTCAGGCTCATTGGGCTTGATAGGTGCTGCATGCACGGTAGGTGCCTTTAGACCGATAACAATTTGTAAATATTAAACGATGTAACCCTGATGAAGGCATGTTGCGGGAAAACGCGTTGGTTTTAATTGTATGAATAAAGAACGTTATTATATAAATGGGCATAATATGAATACTATAATATACATAATATAAATACTCTTTAAGGTAAAGATTAGGTTTATAAACAAATGTGTGAAAATATGTTGGGAACTTAATCAGATCACAATCTAACCATCAAATGTTCACTGTATTAGAGCCTCATTAACAGATTAAAGGCCTTACAAATATCTAATCTCACATTTACAGACGTGGAATGTGCTTTTAAATTAAATTAAGTTGAACCTTTATTAATTCCCTTGGGGAAATGCATCCTCTGTATTTGACCCATCTTTTTTATTCAGCCTTTATTTAACCAGGTTTGTCCCAATTGAGATCCAGGATCTCTTTTACAAAATAACTATATAGTAGCAGTGGTTCAGCCACACAGTGCAGCGCCCAGGGACCAACTCTCCAGTTGTACTGCCAGTACTTCGATATATATATATATATATATATATATATATATATACAGTAGAATAAATATATATACGGTATATACAGCATTATTGTACATGCTATCATACAGAGTTATATGGGTTATGTGGAGGTGTATAAGTAGGTTATATAGAAAGATCATAATGCAATATGGTATATATCTCATTTCCTCTCCCCTCCCCCTCCTTTCTCCATCCTCGCTGATGACTTCATATTCTTCTGCCACTTGTGTTCAATTGTTCCCCTCTTGGAAAATGTCACATAACCACTTCATTAGTAACTGGAAGAGCCTTGTAGCGGCTGAGAGGCGGAGGAGGAAACGGCCTGATGAGCATATTCCACGACCTTTAAATGTGGGACGTGGAGTTGAAGGTCGAGACAAGCTTAGGGACAAACCCAAATGTGCTTCCTGCCTCCCAGGGTTCCCCTCTGGGCACGGAGCACAACGCAAGCACCACTAGAGGGCGCCAATGCTCTTCTCTCTCTCTCCGCCTAGCATAGGGTGAGTTATTTGTGTCCATATGTGTGTGTGTGAGTGTCTGTGCGTGTGCATGTGTGATTTTGCGAATGTGTGTGTGTCTGTGTGCATGTGATTTTGTGTGTGTCCGTGCATGCATGTGTTGTGTGATTTTGTGAATGTGTGTATCTGTGCACATGCATGTGTATGTGATTTTGCGAATGTGTGTGTCTGTGCGTGCATGTGTATGTGATTTTGCGAATGTGTGTGTCTGTGCGTGCATGTGTGTGTGATTTTGCGAATGTGTGTGTGTCTGTGCGTGGATGTGTGTGTGATTTTGTGAACGTGTGTGTGCCTGTGCGTGCATGTGTGTGTGATTTTGTGAATGTGTGTGTATCTGTGCACATGCATGTGTATGTGATTTTGCGAATGTGTGTGTCTGTGCGTGCATGTGTATGTGATTTTGCAAATGTGTGTGTCTGTGCGTGCATGTGTGTGTGATTTTTATGAACGTGCGTGTGTGTCTGTGCGTGCATGTGTGTGTGATTTTGTGAACGTGTGTGTGTGTGTCTGTGCGTGCATGACGCATGTGTGTGTGATTTTGCGAATGTGTGTGTCTGTATGTGCATGTGTGTGTGATTTTGTGAACGTGTGTGTATCTGTGTACATGCATGTGTATGTGATTTTGCGAATGTGTGTGGCTGCAGGGTGCGAACCGCATGCGGGAGCTGGGGCAGCCATGGCTCCCCTAGATCAGACACCAGCTCCCCTGAAAACATGATTTGTGAATTTTTGGGGGGTCTCTAAAATACTGACAATAAATGCTATTTTTGCCATGCATTTCTCATTTTTCTGTAATTTTCTGTATCATCATCATCGTGTACAATTCGGCTATTTTGATGTATGATTCATGATTTGCGCACTAATTCACTGTAATAGACAATAGCATAAATCTATGGGGTTGCGGCACTGCAGATATACCCTACTCGTAATAGATGGAAACATGCATGCTATTCTTGCGTTTACCATTCGGAGCGTGGCGGCGCTGCAGCCTGCAGGCACAAATCAAACTTCACCCTGCCGTTTTAAAAGAAAAAAAATACAGGAAGGCGAAGCAGCCAATCGACTCGACTGAGCAGGAGCCGGTAGGAGCATAGATCTACTTCTTCAATCGCAGACAATTTTAAATCGACTGCTGGCGAAGCTAACAACGTTACACCTGCTGCGGGGACTACTTCTGTGACATGCATATTTTGAGAATTGGGCAGATCTTCACCATCAGGTGGGTGGCGAGTAATTTTAATACTGTAAAAGCAGTCTGGAATAACTACCCTGCTTTAGCGCGCCACTTTAAAACAGCAAGTGAGGACACATCTCGCAGGCAGCTGATCCCAGGCCTTTGTGCTCGCTTCTGTGTTAACACATTGACCGCCAAAAACGGCTTACGACGTGTTTGCTGGCCATGCTAATTCTACCAGACCACGCTGTACGACGTTATTGAGATCATATTTAATTTTGTTCGCCATGGCATTCATAATTCCGCCACCCAGCCTCTGGTGATACAGTGGGACTCTGCACAACAGTGCAACGCCTCAATACCGCCGCCTGGTGGTTGATCGGGCGAGTTACAACCGGAAGTGGATCTGGTGATCTCGGTGCATCTGGGAAATCCATCCGGCAGTCACATATCGTTGCGGGACTACAGACACACACTGGCGTGCATATGGATCGCTGCCATAACTCAATAATCGATATGATTTGGGCGTTTATTGCGCCATACAAACCGGAAATGGATCTAGTAGATCAACATCAAATAAGTGGGATCTTTTTCCTCCAGTCTCATCAGCGAACGGTAAGAGCACAGTAACGTTACTTTCAGCTTGATTGTTTATTCTTTTCACTGCAAACCGCTCTGATCAATATATCACCCATACTACATAAAGCATTTACTGACGATCACGGAATTATAAACGACCCCCCCCCCCCCCCTTTCTACCACGCATGATGAATCATAACGAATACGATCATGTACAGTTGAATTTTTTAATATAGCGTGTATCGGCAATAAACGGCAGTTGATAATCTATATATGCGTTTATGCCTATAACTCACGTTCTATGAATTACTGCAGAAAATGATAAAAACATACTTATATTCTAGAAGGTATTTTTGGAAGAATCTATGAATGAAAAAGTATAACGTTCCTACATCCTGAACGATAGATAATCGATGTTGAATGGGCCATAGTAATGTCAATTTAGCAATACAATTTAAAAAGTTATAGCCCTGCAAAGAAGGTGAACATCTCCATAGGCTTAGACTGGTAGCAGTGATCCTACATTGATGGATAGAAGCGTGGCAGGGAATGTGTTAAGGTAAGACCTACTTTTCCTAATTACAGTAACTGTATTATTATCATTATTGCTCATTTATAAAATGTCTATCGTATGATTGTTGTGCGTTGGTTACATGCGCAGCTGCGCTTCAAGTTCAAGTTCTTTAATAGTTGTCATACAGAAGTACAGAATACTTTCATACAAAATGCTTCTTACTGTTACGCTCCAGAGTCTCGTGTGTGGGTGCGTCACTCTTTGAGTACTGACCAGGGTGCCACTGCTGACTGGTGTGATAATGTTGCATTTGCCTACTATAATAATGCTAGACTCGATGTGTTTGGTCGTGGACTTGTTGTTCGGTATTGGTTCATCCGTGTGTTTATGTGTAAATAGGACTGTTGTGTGTGAATTTTTGTGTTGGATCAGAGGGGTGAATCTGAGCATGTGTATTTCAATATGTGCGTCTTCATCATGCATGCAGACACCTGTGTGGTGTGGACTATGTGTGGTTCTGTAACGTTACTCATACCCCCCCCCCCCCCCCCAAAAAAATTAATGAGCTCCCCCGAAGACCATGGTATGGTTCGCACACTGCTGTGCATGCATGTGTGTGTGATTTTGTGAATGTGTGTGTGTGTGTCTGTGCGTGCATTCATGTTCAGGGCAACACTGTCCATTTGTAAGATGTCCTACAGTTCAACCTGAAAGGAGGAGGCGTTGCTCTGAGCTCTGCTCTCTGGTTCTGTCTCCTCTCGTCCTCGCGGGACGGGTAGTTCTAGCTGGTCTCAGGGAGCTCTCCGCCCCATCCTCTGCAGTTTTATCAGCCCCGGTTGTTGGGGTCTGATGTTAGCTTGGCTTGCACCCCTCCAGCCCCACCGTATCACTGGAATCTTCCGGAGCCAAGCGTCTCTCTGGCTTTCAAGTCTTATCACAGTGAAATACATTAAAGGGAGGATTAATATGAAAGAACACCACGAACACACCGCGACAACTGAGTCAGGAATACTCAGCTGTGCACTGCGGATTATTGGAAGTGTGTTTAATAAGAGAGAACGTGCGCAGAATGTTCAACGCGGTCTCATCGGCGAACGTAAAATAAAGTACTAATGTACTAAGAAATGGGGGCTCAGGAGGTAGAGCGGTCGTCTGGGAATCGGATGGTTCCCGGTTAGATTCTCGCTCCTCCCGGGCAGCGTGCCGGAGTGTCCTTGAGCAAGACACTTAACCCCTGATTGCTCCTGATGAGCAGGTTGGCACCTTGCATGGTCGCCTCGGTGTCAGTGTGTGAATGTGTGACCATTTACCATTTACCAAATGGTAAATGGTAAATGGTAAATGGCTGCA